>NC_092874.1:423482638-423783985 GCF_028372415.1 Notamacropus eugenii
GACTATTATCGTATTCCTTGTCTATTTTCTCAAACTTTTAGTTGAAAGCAGCTCTCAGATGGATCCTTTCAAAATGTTTTCAAGTCTCAGTCCTGGACCCTTTGGGTCTCCAGGGACTTTCCCCTCCGAGGTTGCCGGCAGCTAATGCCCTCTGAAGTTGTGGCCAGTCTTATACCTGGGTGAAATCACTCCTCAGAGTGAAGAAATGGTTATGGCCCAAAATCAATAAACAGCTCAGTTTGATTCTCTGAAACGCTGTGCTGTCCAAAAGCAGGTGTAACCCTAGAATGAGGGAGAGCCTCCAATATGCTCTCACAACTCCTTCCTTAGGAAATGACATTTTACCCCCATGTCCTCTTTGGGGAAGGCAAGATTTTCCCTACAAGTGAAGGATCCCAGCATTTAGGGCCGGGAGGGACCCCAATGAGAAACTAGCCTCACACCCTCAGTCACGGAGAAAGATGTCAATGTCAGGAGAGATAAGATTGTCCAAAGTAATAAGTAGTGAGTAGAGCATTTGGAGTTGAAGCTAGGCCTGATTCCACATCGGATTAATTTTCCACCATTTTATGCTACATGGCTTCCTGAGTTATAAAGACTATTTTCAGTAGGTGCTTTAGTAAAAAAAAAAAAAAAGTTTCCTTTTTCTGGAAGGTCAGGGTCAGGGTCATACCAGAGATAACAGCATGGTAGAAGCTCCTGCTGGTGACTATTAGCTGGGGAGAACCAGGAAGCATTGGGAAATTTGATGTGGTCGGGGACTGGGAGAGCCCAGTGAGGGAGGACAACAGAGGGAGGACTCCCACACTTTACCCTTAAGAATTCCTGGCCTTTCCATCTGCCCACTGGCTGATTTTTATTTTATATGTTGCCTCTCTTGGTCAGAGTGGGAGCTTCTTGTGTCCCATTTCTACTTTTATCCCCAGAAGTTAGCACAATGTTTGGCACGTAGAGCTTTTAAAAATATTGTAAATGTATGATGGCTCAGGGGTGTGACCATTGGTCTAATCTGAAAACGAAATTTTCTAACCATGAGTGCCCTAACCCCAAGGCACTAAAGTAGGCAATACTTGCTCTCAGTGTTAATTACCCTGCCTCCTCTGCCTACCTAGGGGTTACTGATAGCAAGGTACTGTCATCTGCAAGGACAATTCCACTGATGAGAATTTCAGCTTCCATGAAGGGTGGCTAATAAAAAGAATTTTGATAGGGGAACAGGGCAAGCTTCTGATGGTCCTTCATTTGCTCCTCATTTCAAATCAGCCATGAGATGACCTATGGGTAAAATGAGGAAAATGCATGACCATAGCCCCCAATCCAGTCTTGCTTCTTTCTCTACAGGTGATCATATTTGAGGCTGGATTTTGTTATTCAGTTGTGTCTAACTTTTGGTGACTCCATTTGGGGTTTTCTTTGCAAAGATACAGGAGTGGTTTGCCATTTCCTTCTCCAGGTCAAGTTACAGATGAGGCAATTGAGGCAAACAGGGTTAAGTGACTTGCCCAGGTTGCCCAGCTTGTGAGTGTCTGAAGCCAGATGTGAACACATGAAGATGAGTTTTCTTGACTCTAATCTCAGCACTCCATCTACTTGTTCACCTAGCTGCCCCTTTAGTGAATAGTCCCCTTCATGTCCCCATTTGGAGTTTTCTTGGGAAAGATACTCGAAGGGTCTGCCATTTCCTTTCCCACCTCATGTTACCGATGAAGAAACTGAGGCAAACAGGGTTAAGGGACTTGCTCAGGGTCACACAGCTAGGAAGTATCTGGGGCTAGATTTGAACATAGGTCTTCCTGACTCCAGGTCTGGTGTTCTATCCATCTGCACTACCTAGCTGCACCTTTGAGGCTGAATAGAGGTTAAAACAAACTAGACCACTACTTACTGTTTAGAGAAAAAGGAATACCATGCCTATATCACCATCCTTGTAAAGGATGGGGAAATAGAACCATGCAGATTTAGGGAAGAACATGAGGACAATCAGAAAGGGGAGAGAGGTCAGTGCGTGTTTGGGGGTCAGAGCTGTCTAACTTGTCTGGAGCATGAAGTATGAGGAGGGTAAGGCAAAGCCAGAATCCAAAGGGGCACGAATGCCAGGCAAAGGAGTTGAAGTATTGTCACCATCATCATTGTTATTTCAGAAAATTCTCCTCTGGACTTCTCTGGAACAGGAGGCACCATTCGATCCTCTACCCTCAAGCCAAACAAATCTCAGTTTTCTCCCTCATTCCTGGAGCATATGTGTACACATCCAGTGGAAGGATTCTTGAACTGGAATTTGGAACATCCAGGCTATGGTCTTGGTTCTGCCATTTATTTGTTTGGTGATCTTGGGTAAGTCACAAAATGATCTCTTTTAAGTTCCCTTTCACTAGAGCAATTTAAGGAGAGTCTAGATGGTCATTTGTTGGGGTTACTGAAGAAGAGATTCCTGCATCAGATTGGACTAGAATGACCAGGGAGGCAGTGGGAAAAATGTTGAGCTTGGGGTCACAAGACGAGAGTTTAAATCCTGACTTTGCTTCTTATGATCTGTGTGACCTTTGCAAATCACTTAACCTCTTTGGGACTCAGTCTCTTTATCTGTAAAATAAAAGAGTTGTGTGACCTTGGGCAAGTCCCTTCACCCTATTTGCCTCAGTTTCCTCATCTGTAAAATGAGTTGGAGAAGGAAATGGCAAAACCACTCTAGTATCTTGGCGAAGAAAATCCCCAATGGAGTCACAAAGAGTTAGATGTAACTGAAGTGATTGAACAACAATGGAACTTTAAGGTTCACATAGCACTTTACAAATATTATTTAATTTGATTCCATCTTCACAATAGCACTATGTATACATACATATATAATACACATACTAGCTCCATTTTACAGATGAGGAAATTGAGACTGAGAGGAGCTAGTTAGCTCTGCTCAGGATCACACAGTTAGCAAATTTCTAAGGCAGACAGCACTCTCATCTACAGCCCCAGTCCCAGAGCATGTCTGATCTCCCATGGATGGAACTCACTGTTCCTCCAATTTCACTCGTCCCTTGGCATGTACCTCTACTTCTGGCTTCTGGCTTCCATGTGAATTTCTGTCTTGGCCCCTCTAAGTCTAGCTGCTGCCTGAGGTTTTGCCTAGCCTCAGAACTGGAATCTGCAGTTAGATCCCTGGAGTCTCTAGGGATTGTTTTACCTTAAAAAGAACAAGCATTCTTGTTCGCCCCCTTCCCTTCCATTTCCCCTCACCCTAGGCCCCCTGGCCCTTCAAATACACATGTGCCGACAGGTCATGGTATTCCAGGCACGGCAGCAAAGCAACATCTGTGGCCCCTGGAAAGAATTGACCTCAAGGAGGATCCTCCAAGCTTGTCTGGCTGGCTGGGATGGGCACAGGTATCAGTTGTACAGTGGAGGCCTGTATTTCCTCTAAAAGAGAAATCTGCCCTCTTTCTCTGCAGCCCTATTCATGAGGACTGCATTTTCCAAAGTTCCATAGTCAGAGTTCCACAAGCAATTGGAGATGAAAGCAATGAGGTCTTGAAAAGCAGCCTTGATCCAGGACCTGAGCACCTGGGTTCTAGTCCCAATTCTATCACTTACCTGTTTGGCCTTGGATAAATCATTCATCTTTCTTGGTCTCCATTTTCTCATGTGTCCAATGAGTGAGGTGACTTACACAATGTTGAAGATCCTTTCTGACTCTCATGGTATTTAATTACAAGGTAAAAAGTTGTGAAAATTTGAGAGGTGCAATGATTGGAACGTGGGCAAGTTTCACTGGGGATCTTGGCTCCCTTTACTCTCCCACACCAACACGTACACACACACACACACACACACACACACACACACACACACACTTGTGATAGAGACAACAGATTGACCACTCATAACCTCTTCAAAAGCCTGCCAGCTCCAGTTTGGCCCTGAAATAGAGGGATGGGCCCAAGACAAGGGTTTAGGAATCCTTACACAAACAAATTTAATTAAAGTTAGGCCAGGTAAGGCTGCAGCCATGACTAGATAGGAAGCATGCTCCCAAGATGAAACACATACCAGAAACCATCAGAGAAATTCATGAAGCAGAAACTTTGTACATAAAGATGCCTGCTAGATTTTTTTTTTAATAAATAGATTAATTAATTAACCAGCAGATAGGTAGAAGAATGGATTGTTGGGTGGATGAATGATGCAGTTCACATCTGTATATATCTCCCTGAAGATTTGAGGACCAAAGTAACTTAAAATGAAGATAATGATGACGATAACAATGACAGAACAAGACTCATGTTGCATTTATATGTTTATAAATGAATCAGTTTAGGGATAATATTAACTTGAATCCATTATACAATATTTATTAAGGCCTCCTTTCTACCATGCACTATGTCAGGCAGACAGAATTCCATCAGTCCCTGCCCTCAAGTCTTGGGTGATATTCTCCTGGGGATGTATGGTATGTATCCAGAGAAATATATATCAAATGTACATAAGGCAATTTCAAGGAGAAGAAACATTTTCTCTTTTCATCCTCATAACAACCTTGTGAAAGTTATAAAGGTAGAAACTCCCTAGTTTTGGATAAGAAAATTGAGGTTGTTACAAATGGAGTTAAGAAATTAAATTCTTAGGAAAATACAAATTCTTAGCAATACTAAGTTTCAGAGGCAGGATTCAAACCCAGGTTCTCCTGTCCCTAAGTCCGGCGCACCATATCAGGGAACATAGGTGTCCTCTCTCGTTACAAAGGAGGGAGAGTAGACTAGAAAAAAAAATACAAAGAGCAACTTACATTTTTTGCGAAGTTTTTCTTGTTAGAATATAAACCCCCTGAAGGCAGGCATGGTTCTACCTTTGTCTTTATATTACCTTTGTTTAGTACAATGCTGGGAATGCCGTAAGTGTTTAATAAATACCTGTTCATTGACTGATATACATTCTATAAACAGGCTACCACACTTTTGGAATCATTTGATCTTCACGACCACTGCTGTCACATGAGTAGGGCAGAAATTATTAATTTTAGTAGGTTGGAGAGTCAGTGGAATGCAGTGGAAAGAGACAGGCTGGGAGGTAAAGCCCAAGTACAAGTCTTTCTAGCTAGACTACAAAGGAAAGGATATAAGTACAAAGGAGGGGCGCAGGCGAGGGGCTATGACTCAAATAGCAGTGTGGTGTTATGGAAAGCATGTTGGTTTGGCAGAGAAGGACCCAGGGTATGACCTTGTAATACTCTAAAGGCCAGAATAGCCATGAGAGCCACTGGTCTTTCAAGTCCATAGCAGCCAAGCTGATGAGGAGCCATACCTGAGAAACAACCTACATTGATATCAATGAATGGAGCCCACCATGAAGTCATCAGGTCTTGAAAGTAAAGTAGCAATTCAACCGCCAGCATATCTAGAAGTGAACTTGGAGCCAGGGAGATAAATTTGAGTTCATTCTCCCTCAAAGCTGAAAGAATGAGTCAGAATTGGTTGTGTGTAAGATCTTGCCGTACTCTCTTGGTAAATACCCTTTTGTAAAAGCTAATTGATGTTAGGTAACTAAATGGTATTGTGGAGAGAGTAACTGGTGATTGATAATAAGGGGAATACAGTGGATAGGGGTTTATGGGCAATAGTGCTAGAAGACCTCCAACTCTTAGAACCCTGATATTTTGAATGTGAGTTGGAAGAATAAGCCTAGAGCCTGCGCTATAATGGGAAAGAGGATAATAGGAACCAAACATCTTCTTCCATAGGTGAGGGGGGAATGCAGCAGCATTTCTGAGAAAGAGGCAGGAGATTGTCCATTATGAATCCTGGAGATCCTTGCCAATTTTTAGGCTCTATAAGCAACAGGAACTAGGACTAGAGGGGAAAGCCTGGGGATCCAGTGCTAACAGAGCCATATGGCATAGTACAAAGGAGATTGGACTTGGGGTGGGAAGGCTTGGGTTCTAGCCTTCCTCTGTCCACTAACTTGCTTTTGGACTTTGAGTGAGTCACACTTAGTTCCACTTTCCTCCACTATAAAATGGTGGAACAGATCTAGATGATTTCCAAAGTCCTGTCCTCTTCTAACATTCAAGTGGTTCTGTGACTCTAAGTTGTCAATGTTTTTTTCTGTGCTTTCTGCACTCTAGCCAGACTGTCCTACTTGAAGTTTTCCTGGAGGTCAGCATCCTGCAACTCCCACTATTCTTTTGCACAGGCTGTACCCCCATCTGGAATGCCCTTCCTACTCACCTATACCTTTTAGGATCTCTATTACTTTCTTTCAAGGCTTAACTTGGCCATTATCTCGTTCTGGAAGCATTTCTGAGTCCTCCTCCCCCACAGTTGTTTGTACTCTCTCCTTCTTGCAATTATCTTGTCTATATCTGTGTAAATGTGGTCTTCCCCCTGCAGAATGTAAGAGCCTTGAGGGCAGGGACTTTTAAAAAAAATTGTGACTTTATATTCCTAGCATCTAACACAGTGCTTTGCACCTAGTAGGCTCTTAATGAGAGGTTGAACTATTTGAAATTAGTCCAAGAAAAGGTTCTGTTCAGGATAGGAGTTTTGACTCCATCTCCCCTCAGACCAGAAGCAGTGCTCTGAGCATCCACAGGTCCCCTTCTGGTTCTGCTCGCCCCATAGGGAGCATCAGGTAAAGACACAGTTCCAGCTTGCAGGATAAATTACAAATAGAGTAGGAGAAAATTGTTCAGGCCCCCTCTGTGTACCTTAAGTATTTAAATTCTTTTTCATAATTATCTTAAATAGTAATTATTTTAGTTACAGATAGGCTTATCTCTGACATGAAAATACCTGCCTCCCATTTAAAAAAAATGGAAACACTGGAATTATTTCTGTGCCTTGTTTCAATGGCTGTTTTCTGTGTAAATACCACCATAACCACAAGAAAAATATTCCGAGACAGGCTGTGGGCATTCGAGGTTTGAGAGGAATTATCCTAAGAGGGTGCTGAGTTCTCCTCGAACTCGCATTGTAACAGGAGGGAGGAAAATTCTTCCTTTGGGCTTCAAGGGTAAAAACAAGCAAGGGAACATTTCCAAATGCCACTCTAGGGACAGACTGGCCCCCTCTTCAGAAGACCTGGCTGGTCAGACCCCTAGAGGAC
Source organism: Notamacropus eugenii (assembly GCF_028372415.1). NCBI lineage: Eukaryota > Metazoa > Chordata > Mammalia > Diprotodontia > Macropodidae > Notamacropus > Notamacropus eugenii. The sequence continues at coordinate 423,489,734 of NC_092874.1, forward strand.
TTTAGAGATCGTTCTGTTCAACCTCCTCATTTTATAGAAGTCAAGAGGCAGATTTACTTGCCCAAGTTCATACAGCTTAACAACTTTCATGGGCCTCAGTTTCCCTAACTGTAAAGTGTCTGAGATCCCTCAGATGTAGAGTCCTCACTAGCAGAGCTGGAATTGAGACCTATGTCCTTTGTTGCCAGAGAGAGTTTTCTTTGTATTATTCCATCATGCTGATATAGTCCAGAAACAATGATGACTTTAGGGTCAAAGAACCTGGCTTAGAAGGCTGCCTCTGTTATTTACCTGTTCACTAAATCTAATTTTTCCTTTGGATTTGGAGATTTTTAAGGTAGCACGGGAGAACTAGGTGGTACAAGTGGATAGAGTGCCAATCCTGGAATCAGGAAGATTCCTTTTCATGAGTTCTAATACAGCCTCAAACAGCTTTCCTGGCTGTGTGACCCTGGGCAAGTCACTTCACCCTGTTTGCTTCAGGTTCTTCATCTGAAAAATGAGCTGGAGAAAGAAATGGCAAACTACTTCAGTATCTTTGCCAAGAAACTCCAAATGGGATCAGGAAGAGCCAGGCATGACTGAAAAACAACCCTGCAATAACGAAAGGTTTTTTAGATTTTTCAGATTTTTCAGATTTTCTTGTCCTGCCTGGGCTTCATTTGGATTGGCTAACTGGCCATCCTAGGGCAGATGCAGTAGGTCCTAACCTGCTTTGTGGTTATCTAGCCCAGGGGTGGGAAACCCCTGGAAGGGGATTTGTTCTGTGAAGTTTGGATTCAGTTAAAGGGCCTCACTTGAGGACCTAGAGGACCACATATGGCCTCAAGGCCTCAGGTTTCCCATTCCTTGTTTAGCCCATACATTGGGAACCTCTTTATGGCTCTTAGGACAAGACATTGAAGCAAAAGACAAATGAACACAGTTCCACAATTAAATGAGTGCCTTGGGAAGTAGTAAGTTCCCCATCACTAGAAGTGTTCAAGTAAGGGCTAGATGAAAGATCGGCTTTGATGCAGATTAAGGTTCCCTTCTAATCTGAGATTCCAGAGTAAAGGAAGTGATGCTGTTTAGACCTGAGATGACTGACCTCTGGTGGAGCCTTTGCCTAGGTTCCCAAGGCAGTTTTGACAAGCTCCTTAGGGAAGGCTAGGCCCAGGATTGCGGACTTTCTTCGGGGAGAAGTGCTTAGGCTCAGTCTCTTTACTCCACCTCACCTCTTCCCCCCTCTCTGCTATCATCGGCTTTAGAGATTTAGAGTTGAAAGGGACCCTTCATCTGGTCCAACCCCCTCATTTCCTGAGCTCTGACAAAAGGAGCCACCTGCAGGGGGAGGGAATGGGGTGGGGTGGGGGGTCAGTAAATCAGCAGAGCCAAGGGAGAGACCTGTCCCCCAGCCTGGATGGAGGCTGAGGTGCCAACCAGCTTGGGCCCTGCTCTCAGTGGTTCGACTCATTCACCTAACACACAAAAGCTTCACAGGTCCCTGTAGACAAGGGATTTTAATGGCAATGGAAAGGATTTGTGGACACCGCTGGGAACCGAGGGAACCCGGGGCTTTGCTCAGTCCATTGGACACCGACCCCTGCTGCCACTTCCTTCTCTACCCAGCCCAGCCATCAATTACTCTGGTCAAGCCCATTGTATACTTCAACATTGCCATTGATAACGAGCTCCTGGACTGAGTTATTCTCCAGCTATTTGAAGACAAGTTACCAAAGACAACAGAAAAAGTCTGAGTTCTGAAGAAGTGAGACATGTGATTTGGATAAAAGGGATCCTGTCTTCACAGAATCTTTCATTCCTGGGTTGATGACTTCACATGACATAATGGCACTGGTGGCAAGTCAATCTACCAGGAAGAAATTTGCGATGATAACTTCATCCTGAAATGTACAAATCCTGCCATCTTGTCCAGGGCAAACACTGGGTCCAACACAAATGGTTTTCTGGTTTCCATCCTTTTAGGTTTCATTTCCCTTTTCCTTCCACAGATCTGTTAGATTTAATTTAAATTAAGTTTATGGTTATAAAAAAACCAAACAAAACTACAAAAATAAAAATAAAGGCAATTTAAGGAACTCCGACCTGGGAGTCAGGAGACCCAGTGTCTAGACTCACCCAATTGTTGTATGACCTTCAGCAAGGTGCTAAAGCCTCAGTTTCCCCATTTGTAAAATGTAGACAATAATTCTTGCCCTACCTGATTACTAGGGATATTGTATTCTGATAGATAAAGTATCTGAAAGCCCTTTGTAACCTGGAAAGCACTAGAGAAATATGAGGCCTTATTATCTGACCACAAGCTCTTATACAGGTAGGGCTTAGGAAAGGCTTTTTGATGGTTTTATTCATAAATATATTCTCTCTGAACTGGCTTTAACAAGTATGTGGAGTGAGATTTAGGGGGATGTCCAAAGGCCTTCCTCTACTTAGGTCTCACTCCAACTGATAACAATAAGGACAGAATGGCAGAATTTTTTAATTGGAAAAGATCTCAAGGGCCATTTAGTTCACCCCCAAATCTAAGAACAGGGCAGTACTGAATCTAGATGCATGGGATATGAGTTCAAATCCTGACTTTGCCCCCATCTTCCTGTGTGAGCTTGGACAAGCTGTGACTTTTCTGAGACTCTTTAGTAAATGAGTTATCTGTGGCTCTAAGAAGCTGTAGCATGGGCTGCAGCCATATCCTGGCAAAATCGTCTTGGCAGATGGGATGAACCAGGTTGAGGGTAACCAATGAGGCCTCAAACCTGTTGGTAAGTTAGGAGGGTGTCTACCCCAAGCATGTGAAGGCTTCCTCTGGTGGAATGGGCAGATGAGAACAATCTGTTCTACCAGCCATGAAAGTGACTGAAGCAAGTGCTGTGGAGCGCTTAGACTGAGCTTGGCCAGACATTAAACATGCCAAGGTCATCCACTGCATCCCTGACCATCTCCAGTCATCTTGACTGTTGTCTTATCACTGGACTTTGATGATTGTGGAAGAGAGAGTGGAGCTGAGGACCTTGAGCAATTCTGTCTCACTTAAATTCAGTTTATGTATGAATCAAGACATTGCCCATGATGTCACTGGTCCTCTTTGAAGATGAAGGACAATGACATTAAATATAATAGTAATGCAATAGTAAATGAGTAAAACAAGGGAATTGAATTAGACTGCTCGAAAGGTCCCCTCCAGCTATAAACGTATGAATCTGTGAACCAGCCTCCCAAGTAGTAATCCAGCCCACAGGGAAGTGGGACTGAGGTAATAAGAATTAGAATTTGCGCAGCACCTACTATGTGCACTGTGCTACGTGATTTATCTCATCTGATCCTTAGGAAAACCCTGAGAAGTAGGTACTGTTATGATCTCCACCTTATAGTTAAGGAAATGAAGGTTAAGTGACTTGCCCAAGGTCACACAGCTAACTAGTATGTGAGGGCAGATCTGAATTTAGATCTTCCCTGACTCCAGGCCCAGTGCCTTGTCCTCTGCAGTACCCAGCTACTTCTAGGTAGAAAACCACCATTTTTCTGAGACAGCTCATTTCACCTAGGGGATAACTCTAATTGTTAGTGCAGGGTGTGATTCATTCAGACAGCATTTCAACCTCGTAAATTGTAGGCCCTTTTCAGATTTGAATGGATTGTTTGGTAACTTGTAAAGGATGTGAACACTTTGAGTAGACTTATTTGTACCTGGGAGGCAGCTAAACAGTGCAGTGGATAGAGCACTGAGACCTGAATTCAAATCCAGCCTCAGATACTCACTAGCTATGTGACCTTGTTTGCTTCAGTTTCCTTATCTGTAAAATGAGCTGGAGAAGGAAATGACAAGCTACTCCAGTGTCTTTGCCAAGAAAACCCTAAATGGGGTTATAATGATTTGGACATGAAAATAACTTAACACTAACAACTTCCTGACTCTAGGTCCAATGCTTTATCCACTGAGTCACCAATTGCCTCCTGGGCAAATAGAGATTAAATGACTTGGACAGGGTCACACAGCTAGAAAGTGTCTGAGGTCAGATTTGAACTCAGGTCTTTCTGCCTCCAGGACCAGTGCTCTATCCAGTGAGTCATCTACCTGCCTCTAGTCTGGGTGTACTCATTGGAAATGTAGTTGAGAGTAGCCCCATTAAATGGGGAAAAGAAAGACAGATTTGACACTGAGGTGCTTTGCCAGATTGTGGTGGTTCAGAGTTCAAAAAGATAGACTGTAGAGAGAATTCTAGACTCTGTAATACAATTTCCAAGAGCAAAGAAGAAGTGTTCATATTGGGAAACCCATCTAGCCAATGAGTCAGTAGTAGGGTGGGGAAAACTCCATAACACCATTGCTGTATTTGGAGGCTTTCTCCTTTCCCCTTACTTCAAGTTTAAATTTATATCTTCCCCCTTTTGCCATCAGTTCTGAGCCTTCTTCCATATAAGAGGTCTTCAAATACTTGAGAATAACAATTAGGTCCCCTTGTTTTCTTCAGGCTAAATATCCCCAACTCCTTCAACAGACCCTTCTATGTCATTAACTCCAGGCCTGTCACTTTGCTAATTGTACTCCTCTGGACACCCTCAAGCTTGTCCTATAATTCCTAGCCCATGGTGCCCAGAACTGAACATCACATGGTACTCTTAGTTCAGCCAAATCAGCTTTCTCATGTCCTATTTTACACTGGGAGTCCTATTGGATCTGTGATCCACAAATCTCCCCCAGATATTCTTCAGAGGAACTGCTGAATAGACATGTCTTTCTCATTTTGTGTTTGCATAGTTGATTTTTAACCCCAATGTAACCCTTTACATTAAACTTCAACTTAATCTTTTTGGCCTAATGTTTTTTCATTCTGACTCTGTCATCCTGTATATTAGATGCCTCTCCCAGCCTTGTTATCAACTGCCAATTTCATAAGCATGCTATCTCAGACTTTATCCAAGTTACTAAAAGTGTTACATAGCCCAAGGAGAGGCTATATCTTTGGTGCACAACATTGGAGACCCCCTGTCTCCACTGTTCATTCACTGTTCATTGTTCAACTTTCTTTAGGGTTTCTTGGCAGGACACTGGAGTAGTTTGCTGTTTCGTTCTCCAGCTCATTTTACAAATGAGGAAACTGAGGCAAACAGGGTTAAGTGACTTGCCCAGGGTCACACAGTTAGTAAGTGTCTGAGGGCAGATTAGAACTCAGGAAGATGTCTCCCTGACTCCAGGCCCAATGCTCTATCCACTATGGTGCCACCTAGAGGTCTAAATTGATATGGAACCATTAATGACTCCCCTTTGCCTACCCCTTACATTGCCCCATTCAAAAAGTTCTGACTCTACTAAATTGTACTAGCTTCTAGTCCATATTTCATTGCCTGAAAGTGGCTGGCCAGTCTGGCTGAAACTGTCACTCTTAAGTTATAGTGAGAGCTCTAGGTGAAATATAAATGTTGGCAGCACATTAAGGAGCTATTAGCTATTAATATTTTAGTATGAATTAGATAATCTCTAACCCCTTCTCTAATGAAGAACAGAGCTCTGAAGGGGTGAGATTCAAGATTATTATGACAGGAGGAAAAAAAAGGAGAGGAGAATAAGGAAGGAGAAAATAAGGAAAAGGAAGGGGGAAAGAGAGAAAGAGAAGATAAAGGAAAAGGAAGGAATAAGATAAGTCAGATAAATGAGGAAGGGAAGAGAAGTGGAATAATGAAGCAGAAAAGAGTGATGAGGAAAAGAATGGATTGGGGAGAAAGAGAAGGTGGAGAAAGAATTAGAAGAAAGACGATAAGAAAGGAAGCTGGAGTGACAATGAATAGGGGAAAAAGAGGAAGAAAAGAGAGAAAAAAGAAGGTGCCTGGGGTAAGTAGGGGGAGAGAGGCAGGGCCAGGATGCTGGAGGGTAGTGAACCCCAGATGGTGCTGGGAGACTCTGAATTTAGGGGACCGGATATAAAATGAGGCTGCCGGATCTCCTCATTCTATCTTGAGCATCCCTTGCCTCCTAGGTATACCCCAACACATAAATGCTCAGTCTGAAAGAGTCTTCCGGCTTGGGGGGGGGGGGGGTCATCTCCCCGACCTCCAAAAGGGACAGAAAGGATTTCTTGTTCTATGGGCAAGTTCTCCTAGCTACCATCACTAAAGGGGAAGCAGGCAAACCCAGTGACTTATCAGGAAACCCACTAGCTAAGGCTCTAGCCTGACCTCAAGTGGTTTCGTTGGGAAGCACATCTGGGAAGGTTCCTATTAGACAGATGCCTTAATCCAGATCCAGGCAAACTCTGCCCTAGCCTGAAAGTAAGAGGCTTGAGTGACCCAGGAGTAGGGGAGCTGGGACACAGGCCTGACCTCTTCCAGCTTCTTGGGACCTGTATCTCTATACCCGAATGGAGCCCTGGGGCCTAAGGAGGCAGGAGATGGGGAGATTTTCCCAGCAGTCATGAAATGGACTGAATTCAATGTGATTTAGCAGTAAGAATACTGGACTTAGCTCTGGAAGTGGGTTCAAATTCAGACTTGAATACTTGTGACCCAGGGCAACTGTAAAATGAGTGGGGTTTACTAGTCAGGGATTCTTATGTTGGTATGAGTGAAATTCTTTAAAAAAATATTTTGATCACGGTATTTCAATAGAAATAGTTTCTTTTATGGTCCTGTATATTTCATGCTGTATATTTAAGTACATTATCCTGAGAAGGGGTCCAAAGGCATCACCAGACCACTAGAGGGGTCCTATGATCCAATCAATGTCACCCCACCTTCACGTTGGGGTGTTGGGAGAAATAGCCCCAGTTTCTCTCCTGGCCTAGATTCTGTCTTTGTTGGACCTTTAGAAATAAGTTGGGAGAGGATATGGCTGCCTTTCCTTAATAGCCAGCCTTTCTATATGACTTTAAATATTTCAAATATTTAATTTTAAGTATCAATATTTGAATATTATTCAAATGAATAATATTATTTGAAATTATTTGAAAGATATTTGAAGATATTTGAAAAATATTTGAAAATATTCAAATATTAATACTTTCAAATGTTATCTCATTCTCACAACAACCCTGGGGGGTAGGTGCTATTATTAACTCCATTTTACAGATGAAGAAACTGAGGCAGAGATTAAGTGACTTGTCCAAGGTCACATGGCTAGTGACTGTCTAAGGCCAGATTTGAAATCAGGTCCTCTAGGCCACCTAATCCCCTCTGTCATCCCTTAGTATCACCCTCACAGGTGTGTGACACAGCTTTACCTTTCTCATATTGTAGCTCTGATATTTTCATATTTAATTAAACTAGTTTATCTAAGTCTTCATTTATTTAACTATAAATATATTTTTATCTTAAAGAGAATCATTGTAGCAGAATTTGATAAGAGTAGAGAAAATTTGGAATTAGGAAGACCTGGGTTCATATCTCCCCTCTGACACTCAGCAGGAGGTGCCAGGGGACAGGCACTGTGTGATCTGGGTCAAGCCATCTTAATTTCTCTAACAGGCAGCTCTCTTGGACTGACCCATCCAAATACAGACAGGTTGTGTCTGTTGGTGAAGGAAATTTTCATGCATGAATTTCCATACAGGTCTTTGACAATCTGACCTTTCTCCTGTTTCCAGCAAGTCTACCTCTTCTGTTGTATCACCTCAACTCAAATGGTCTTTAAATTATGGTTATCTTGACCCTTCAAGTCCTGCCTCCTACCCAGTCCTAGGGACTTCAGTCTGGAGAACGTCTTGGGTCTTTCTGTTCTCTTTCTACTTCACAATTCCTTAAACTTGGATCTTTCCTGAAGTTCTCCCTCCCCCAACCCTCTCTGAAAGCCAAAGTCTTCTGGAGGCTGGTCCTTGGGATGATGAAAACAGTCAGAGTGTCTTGGGCCTCACTCCAATGGAGGCACCGATTGCCATTTACCTTTAACACCAGATGGTGCCAGGAGACATTCCAAGCCAAAATTTCTTTCTAGGACTTGGGCATCGTCTCTTGGAGGTCTGGACTCTGACCAAGACACATCACTCTAGAGGAGCATTGTGGGCCAGTTCTGACTCAGGCCAGCCCCATCAGTTTGGGTCTGCTATTGGTACAATAAAATACCTGTAGATCATTGAACTGCTAACAAAAGGAGGTTGACTTAGCAATGGCAGGGCAAGGTCATTCAGCAAAGGTATTCACATTGATTTATCTGAGCAAAGCTTCCTGGTATCAGTCAAAATGTTGACCCATAGTCAGAAATCTCAGGGAAAGAGAACATTGAAGCTTCCCCATGGCCTTCCCCATGGCCTCAGGTGAATAGGAAGCCACTTCAGCAGCTTGAATCAGTCCCTTGAGTCAATTAAGTCTCAAGGAGAGTATGAAAACCTCTTTAAAAAGAAAACTCAACAAACCTGAATGGGGTAGGGCCTTAGGAAAGGATAGTCTACCCCAGGTCCTGCCATTAAGAGGGATCATAGGATAGTAGAATGTAAAGCTGAAAGAAACCTTGAGGACCACCTAATGTTTCTTTCATTTTATAGATGTGGAACCTGGAATCCAGACAGATTAAGGCATATGGGTAATAAGTAAGAAGGTAAATTTCACCCCAAGGCATTTGACTCTAAATCCATCACTCTTTGTATAGGAAAGATGAGTCTTATTGGGATCACAGATTCAGAGCCAATAGGGATCTAAAAGGTGATTTTGTTCAAAACTCTCATTTTATAGATGAGGGAAGGAAAATTACTTGCCCAAGGTCACGCAGCTAGTAAGTAGCTGAGCCAGGATGCCAACTCACATCCCAGTAGTCAGTGTTTTTCTATAGATGCCATCCACCATCTTGGCCCTACAGTTCCAATGACAATTACTTGATGCCTTCACCTCTGGCCTCTACTTTCTTGTACCCATTCCTTGGCCTGATGCAGTAGAAAGGAGTTTCTCTCTTGGATTTATCCTGAGCACCATCCTACAGTAGAAACAGCACTTCCTCTCAAGGTAGCTCCATATCAGCCCAAGGTCAAAAGGTGGTTCCCTAATGGACACGAGTCCAGAAAATTGGCCTCTGGACTGTGTTTGCAATCCACACAACCACCTAGGGGCCATGGTGAAGGCCAAAGTGTACAAGCTGAATAATTTGTCACAAATGAAGTCTGTCTTTCGTGAAGATCCAGCAGACCACAAGCCTGGTTGTTAGTCCCAAGGACTGGAGCATGGGCGGAAAAGAGCTTCTGAAAAAGTTTTCCCCCAATTAGCTAAATGGGTTTAGCATTGAAGAAGCTCAGGTATAAATTTTACTTCTATTTACTGCCTAGATGACCTTGCACAAGTACTTTATCTCCAGTAGCCTCAGTTTACCCAGATGTAAAAAAAGAAACCTGGATTTGACCTTCAAGGTCCCTCTCAGCTTTAACATCTAAAATCTTGCATCCTCCCAGAGTGATTGACCTATAGATGCTCTGAAGGGACTTGGATCAGGGTCCTGCTTGTCTGTCAGGAGGTTGAAGAGTGAGAAAGGAAGGACAAAATCAGCTCAAATCGGGTGGATTTTTCTCATGGGAGAAAAACTTCTATCTCCTTAAAGAAAACTGTTCCACAGAGTATCCTTCTAGGATTGCTAGGTGGAACCATAGTGCACAGAGCCTGAACCTTGAGTCAGGAAGACTTCCTGAGCTCAAATCTGGCTTCAAACACTTACTGTGTGACCCTGGGTAAGTCACTTAACTTCTATCTGCCTCAGCTTTCTCTTTAGCGCCATTGGATGCTAAAAGTTCTAACCTCTTCTTCTTCCTCTGCTTCTACTCCAACCCTACATCTTTGCTCAGATCCTAAGGTTTGTGAATTGAGAGTTCATTGACAAGTGAATGATAAAGCTGAAATGTCCCAGTAAGAGTATAAAAACCCCATAGTGCTGAAAGTTATCCAACCAGTAACTGACCAGTCCTTCAAGATCTAATTCTGTAGGGTATTCTCCTTTTCCTCCCCAAAGAAAATACTCAGATCTTTCTCTTAGGAGCTATTATTCCATCATGAAGCCCTTGTCCTGTATTTATGTCAGTGATTTTTTGACCTCCCTTCTCCCCTCATCCCAGAAGTAGAACTTGACATTTGAAGAGATTATGACACCATGGAAAAGAGTGCTGGATTTAGAATAAAAACATTTGGGTTGGAACTCTGACTCTTCTATTCAGGGCAATTCACTAAACCTAAGCCTTTCTACATTTAAAAAACAACAGGGCTGAATCAGGTAACCTCTAAAGATACATCCATCTCTAAGTTCCTAATACTATGAACTCAAGTCTTGTTTTCAAAAAGTGTCCATCATGATTCGATCCGAAGTCAGAATCCTCCCAACCTTGTTCTGATTGCTTGTATTTTGAGCCTTCTAACATCTTCTTTTTTTTAAAGTATTTATTTTATTTTTAATATATGGAATAAAATGAACATTTCCATAGCATAGTATAATAAAAAATGATTGCACTTGAAACTGCAAATCTGTTATGTAGAACTTACTATTCCTTTTAAATATATAATAAAGTTATTGTGTAAATTTCTTTTTTTCCTTTTTTTCTTCTGTAACTCCCCCCCCCCCCCCCCCCGCCATGGCTACCTTTAGATACAAATAGATATGTATGGATATGGATATCTATATACATCATACTCACACATATATTTACATATATATACATATATGTAAACATCCCACACATACTTCTATTTATCAGTTCTTTCTTTGGATGCAGATAGTGTCTTCCTTCATATGTCCTTTGTAGTTAATTAGGGTATTTACTTATTTGCTCAAAGTTTTTCTTAAAACAATATTGCTGTCACTGTATACAGTGTTCTCTTGATTTTGCTCATTTCACTACCTTGGCTTGTCTGACTCAGTCCATTGGTCAGCTCCCAGTCAATTAGTAATAATCAGTAACATCTAGCTGGTCCATTTCCATCATACCTCTACATGAACAATACCACCGTATTATGTAGTATAGTAGAAAGAATACTGAATTTAAAACTATTCAATCTGGGTTTGAATTCTACCTCTGATATTGATGACCTGGTTTATCTTAGACAAAGAAACTTGTATTTAGAATCAGAGGACCTGGGTTCCAATCCCACCTTTGTCTTTCACTTGCAGTGGGATATTTATCTGGGGGACTAGGCTATGTGAAGGGACCAGGTTAATTCAGTTCCAAGGAAGGACCTAGCTAGAGATGAATATTGCAGATTCTATAGCTGGACTCTTACAGAAAATCTCCTTTCACCCAGGATGTCTTAAAAATCATACAACAAAACTCTATTCTCATACCTGATGTATATTAACATTATTCAATATCTCTTCTTTTGTTCTGCCTTCTAAAACTTTGCATAGTTTCTCTGAATATCCAACTTCCTCCAGTGCATTTAAATTAGAATTTAGTTTAACAACATGTGTTACACACAAAACTTTTCAAGGCCACAGCTCTCCTGTAAAGTAAGAGCCCCCTAATACTGTGAGATGTTGCTGCAATGTTCATTCATCCACCAGGTGGGATGGCCACCCCGGTGCTCGGCTAAACCTTGGAGGAGGCAGCAAAGTGGGAGAGGGCAGTCTGGTTCTAGAGACGAGACTGATTCACAGGGAAACAATTAGTAATTGAGACAGTTTGGTCTGAAGCACTAAGCTGCGTGGGGTAGCCAGTGAGGGCAAGAATAGTTCAGAAAAGACTTTGCCAAGTCTGCTGATGCCCAAGGGCTTTGGAAAGGCAAACTCAGGACTCTGCTGGGCAGGTCTTCCTGGGAATAGAACTGAAAGAGAATCAGCACCTGGGGGGAGCCCCAGATGGAAACACATCTGTTTGTAGCCATCAACTTCCTGGGACAGGGGTATCTCTGATTTGGATGCTGGCATCAGTCAAGGTAAAGAGTCAATGTGATACAATGGTCTTTGAAGAAATCCTGGATTGGAGTGCCAACTTTGGCACTTAATAACAATATTCACAGTCATAATAGCTAGCATTTCTATAGTACTTTGAGATTTGCAGAACACTTATACAAATCATCTCATTTGATCCTCACAATAATCCTGTGAGGTAGGTGTTATTGCTTTTTAAAGTTTCAAAATTTATTTTAAACTTTAATACAAAATAAGAAAAGAAAAAAGGATGTTGCCATGTACACAGAGGAACACGAGAGGTTTCAACATGAAGCAGGAAATTTCCATTTCAAGAAAACCTATATAATAAATATGACACATTATTTTCAAAGCTATCCATCTTTTCTTTGCTTCCATGTAGGTTTTCTTTTGTTCTGATGTGTACTTTTTACTTCAATTTTTTTTCCCCATCCTCTCCCTCCCCTCTCAAGAAGGCTACTGTTAAGCATGGACACACACACACATAGATATCCACAAATGTCCATATATACACATTTACTCAAATGCATATATGTAAGACCATATTATGCTTATATCTACTTGTCATCTGTTTTTCTGAAGATGGATAGCATCTTCCTTCATAAGTCCAAGTCTTTCCACATTTTTCTAAATTCTGCCAGCTCATCATTTCCTACACCACAACAATATTCCAACCCAATCTTTTTACATTCTGTCTGGGAGGTTGTCTGTGAAACCTTCCCCCTTCCCAATTTTCTGCATTCTCTCTGTCCTTGACTACATAGGGTTTATTTGTACAAAAAAATTTTAATTTAAAATAATCAGTTATCTATTTTACACTTTAATATTGTTGTTACCTTATGATATGGTTTAAGGTCTGATACTACTGAATCTAGCTCCTTCACATCTTTTCCCCCTGGTTTCCTTGAAATTTCTGATCCTTTGTTCTTCCAAATGAACCCTGTTATAATTTTTTCTGACTCAGTAAGATAATTTTTTAGTAATTTGTTTGGGATGGCATTACATACATAAATTATCATTTAAAAATTATGTTAGCTTTACCTACCCATGCATAACTAATATGGCTTTAATTATTTAGATCTAACTTTGTATAAAGGATGTTTTATGTTTATAGTTGTATGGTGGTAGGTGCTATTATTGACTCTATTTTATAGATGAGGAAACTGAGGCAGGAGTTAAGTGATTTTCCCAGGGTTTCACAGCTACTGTGTGAGGCCAGATGTGAACTCATTTCATCCTGATTTCAGGTCCAACGCTCTCTTACATGCACTGTGAAGCTGCCAAACTTGTGTGAGCCTAACAAAAGTTACTTAACTTCCATCAGCCTCAGTTTCCTCATCTGGGCCCTATCTGTATCAAAGAGTTTTGAGGCCTTGTATACCTAAAAGGGCTGTCGATAATATGAGTCACTATTATTGAATGCTAGATCCATAATAGTTCTGACATAATAATGTTCTAAGTTCAAAGTCACAGCATTATATGAGTCACTCCATTCAGGTAGACATTTATTGAGTCACTACCATGTCTAAAGCCTTTTATTAGACAATGCAGAGGAGGACACAAAAAAGAATAAGACAGCCTTACTTTGGCTCTAATGGAGCTGATTGTCTAGTAAACGGAGGAGAAGATATAAATAACTTTAATCTAATCAGGACTTGGTAAGTGATAAAGAAAGAGATGGAGCTTTGGAGTCTAAGAACCTGGGCTTAAATTCCCAATTTACCCCTTAACTTCCTGTGCAAACTCAAGCAAATCCCTTCCCTTCTCCCTGCCTCAGTTTCTTCCACTGTAAAAAAGAAGGGATTCAGAGTTGGGAGGGAACTCAGAGGGCCTGGAGTCTAGCTTCCTTATTTTATTGATTTTAGGAAATGGAGGCTAAGGGAGGCGATGTGATTTGCCTTAGGGGACACACAGGGCATTTATCACTTGGGATTTGACCCCAGGTCAAGAAAGCCTCCAACAGGGAAATAGCAATGGCATTTAGGCTGTATTTTGAGCCCCTTCCTCCATTCTCAGCATTGCTCTCCCAGGTCCCTTATGTTTTAGGGCAGAGCTGCCAAACATTGGCCCCTGGGCTTCATATAGCCCACATCACCCCTGAGTTAGGCTCAAATCAGATTAAAATGTAATTGGGAAATATTTACCAAAATAAATAAAAATATGATAAAACACTGATAATGTTAATATGTGGTTTTCTAAGTCAGTACGTGGCTCATCGGGATCCTGATGTAAGATTAAGTAGCTCTGTTTCTACCTGAGTTTGACCCCCCACTTCTCTAGGACAGCCTTTGCTTCTTGGATCGCCCCTCATGGAGAGGATCCCAATGTGCTGCTGTCTAACACAGACCTCCCCTTTATTCATCTGCCTGCCCTTTGGCTTTTGTGGCGGGCCCACAGCTGAAAGGCTAATTCAGGCTTCCCTTCCACCCCCCACCCCTGCCAGGAGATTTTTCATATCCACTATCTTGGCTGTTTCCTTTCTAGCAATGAGTGTGATATGATGAGGCTGCCCTCTCGATCTGTCATCCTGGGACCAGTGAAAGTAGGGGCTGCCCTTCCCTTTCAGCAGCTTGGCCCCTGCTTGGAGCTCTTCTGGGGATTGATGGGAAGTGCTCTTTCTGCTCCAGGTTTGACAAATGGTTGGCTTCCCCAGTGTGTTATCAGGGAAGCTGTCCTGGCTTGATTGGATGCCAGACTGTTTTCTGTAAGGACTCGCCATGGGAAGTGGAGCCCATCCCTGGTCAGGGATAGAAGAAGGGAATGCTTCAGTGCTGCTCCCTGGGGCTTCTCCACCCTATGAGGTGTAATGGGTAGAAAAGGCAAGACAAGGAGAAGATTGACACAAAATAGGAGGCAGGTGATGTGGTGGGTACCTTGGGGGGGGGGGTGCTCTGTGAAACTGATCAGTTAAAGAAAAGGAAGAAAGGAGGGAAGAAAGAGAGGGAAGGAGGAGGGAAGAAGACAAGAAGGAAAGACGAAAGGAAAGAAGGGAGAGAGGGAGGAAAGAAGTAAAAATATTAGTTTAGCACCTAGGATGTACTAGCTACCATGCTAGGTTTGGGGAATATTCCTCCCTCAGGTAAATTACTTGATAATAGATGAAGTTTGTGGGAGTCCTGTGTTTGGACAAAATAAGCCTGGTACAAAGGAAAATGCTGAGAGCAGTTTGGTAATAAGACATCTGATTCTCCTGAATACCAGTAATCACAGATATACACAACTTCAGGCTTTTCAAGTGCTTTCCTCACTTTGAGAGGCACAGCGGATATGCTGGAATTGGTCCCCAGAAGACTAAGGTTCTCATTCTGCATCTGTCACTTTCAGCTGTTTTACACTGAGCAGGTCATTTAATGTCTCTGGGCCTCAGATATTCTCTAGGACTCATCCACTAAGTCCAAGGTGGGTTTAACAGTGGGAGTTCCCACCATGCAGGTTCTTAATCTCTGTAATTTTCAGTTTCTTCGTTTTGTAGAGGAAGAAATTGAGGTTACTCATTTACTCAGCTATCACCTAGTTCAGCAGCTGGTGGAGGGGTCTGGGAAAAGGAGTTGTAGGTGGAAAAATCTTCCTGCTAATTGGTGCTTTCCAAAAGTGAAATGGGTTGTTTCAACAGGTAGTGAACTCCCCATCAATAGAGGTCTTCAAAGAGATCATTGACTGGGATGTTATAGTGAGAGATGAGATCCCAAGATTCTGTGATTCTGATTCAGCTTCTATTGAAATCCCACCTACCATTCAAGGCCTAACTCTGGTGCCACCTCCTTCATGAAATTTTCCTTGATTAAAAGGGCATAGTTCATAGAATCAGAAGATTAGATAAGGAATAGATCCCAGAAGTTATCTAGACCAGTCCTTTCATTTTCTCCATGGGTCTCAAAGAAATCCAGTAATTTTGGGGTCATCTTTGCTCAAAATCACACAGGCAACAAAGCCACGAGGTGAAGCCTGATTCTCTGACCTCAAATCCATCATGATTTACTCCTACCCAGAATGAATTTTCTTCTCCTTAACTCCGATAGTTTTCTATTTGTCCCTCTTCTATGTTATTGTTGTTCAGTCATGTTCAACTCCTAATGACCCCATTTGTGGTTTTCTTGGCATGAGGATGAGGAAACTGAGGCAAACAGGGTGAAGTGACTTACCAAGGGTCACACAGCTAGGACATCTAAGACCAGATTTGAGCTCAGGAAGATGAGTCTTCCTGACTCAAGGTCCAGCAAGCTAAGCACCGCCAGGTCCCTCTATCCTCCACCAATTCCCAAAAGTCTGTCCAAGCTCGTGTTTACTGTTTCCATGACACTATCCATCTTACTCTCTGCTGTCCCCTTTTTCTTTTGCCTCCAATCATTCCCAACCTCAGGGTCTTTTTCGAGTCCCATCTTCTCATTATGTGGACATTCTTTTTCTCTTTGGGCATCTAGTGGCATCCAAGATACATCCAAGATCCAAGGCCTGGAGAGGCGATTGGCTATGAGCAAACCCCTTGCCACAACAGCCTTGGGAGCAAGCCTAGCTCTGGGTATTGGCTATGGCCTTGGGAGATAGGAAGTGGTATGAGACTGATCCTTTCTCCTGACAAGAGAAAAGGATGGTCTGCTGGGTAGTGATTCCAGTGTTGGAGAAGAATGGGATGGCTAAGGTCTGAGGTCAAGGATGGTGGGGGAGGAGAACGAACCTGGCCCCAATTAGGAAGAGGCTAATCAGTTGTTGCAGTGTTGGAGTGGGGATAAGATGAGCCAATCTTCAGCATTCATTAACAAAACAATCAGACTCAGGGAATCATTTAGGACACAGCCTGGCACAGGTGGACAGCAACATCCTTGCCAGGGGGCACACCCACTGTTGCCACTATGAAGTTATACCTCTCCCACTCCTGGCATATTGCTCCTGCTGTCCCTCTGAGAGGGGATGCTGGGATATTTCAGAAAACTCCATCCGTCCTCCTCCGCTCCCTGCTCCCCAACCATCTTTTCAACAGCCCCAACAGCATCCTTGCTGCCATATGTACCTGTTTTCCTCCTCACATTTTGAGACCTTGATACAATCAACTCTCCCATGGTTCCTGGAAGGTGTCTATTTCACTATGAAATGAGACAATATTTGTGATGTGCTTGGCCTAGTATCTAACACATAGTAGGTGCCTAATAAATGGTTATTCCCTTCCCTTCTGATGATCCCACTCACCATCCCTAAAGACATGTAGCCTTCCCTGCCCTGGATGTTGTCTCTTCATTAGAATATGAGGTCCTGGGGGGCCAGAATTTTTCTTTACCTTTGCATTGGTATCCAGACATTAATAAATGCCTTCCATTCATTGATTCAGCATGCCAGAGCTAGACTAATAGCCATTAACATTTACAGAGTATGTTACATATATTATCTCAACAATTCTGTGAGGTAGGTAGTACAGTTACTGTCTCCATTTTACAAATAAAGAAATGGAGGCTTGGAGTGCTTATGGCCACTTATTCAGTAAATATCAAAGGCGGGATTTAAACCCAAGTCTTCCTGATTCCAGGTCCAGTACTCTGTTTGCCATACTTAGGCAGCTATGTAGTTCAGGATCACACAGCTCAGAAGACCTGAGTTCAAATCCAGCCTCAGATGCTTATTAGTTGTGTTGTGACCTTGGGCAAATCACTTAACCGCTGTTTGCCTCAGTTTCCTCATTTGTTAAATAGGGTGAATAACAGCATTTACCTCACAGGTTTGTTGTGGGGGTCAAAGGAGATTTGTAAAGGGCTTGGCACATAGTAGGTGCTTTAGACATGCTTATCCCTTTCTCTCTTCCTTCTGATGCTACTGCCTCTTATGTGACTCTAAAGGGACCCTAGAGAACTTTGTTTTATAGATGAAGGAGCTGAGGCCCATTGAGGGGAAATAACTTGGGTGAAGTCAGTCAGTGAGTTTGTAACAGGTTCAGAACTCGGACCCAGGTTCCTTTTGACCTTCCCAGATCACCTTTGCCTATTTCACAATGTTGCTTATTTATAGCCAATATGATCATAGTGCTAAAAAGTTCTTTGTAAATTGTGAAACCTTTGCACATGTTTGAAGTTATTGTTTTCTTCTGGTGTTAATGCATTCTATTTGGGGTTTTAGTGCCTTTATCCCCAAATGAGTAATGGGGGTAACTTTAAGCAGTGCGTGTGTGTGTGTGTGTGTGTGTGTGTGTGCATGAGTGTGTAGATTTTAGGGTTCTGGAGGTTGGGAATCCTCTCAAATTGTACCATTTAAAGGTAAGACAGAATAAAGGACTTCCTGGTGTTTGGGAGAGAGAACTGGCCTCTGTCAGGAAGACCTGGGTTCAAGTCCAACTTCTGGCATTCATATTGATTGTGTGACTCTAGACAAATCCCATGATCTCTTAGGGCCCTGGGCAACTGTCAATCACTCCAAATGGCAGAGCAAGTATTGACCTGCTTCAGTAGAGGGAGTGTTCTCCCTGCTAATTCTCTATACTAGGAGTTCTTATACTGGAAGATGTCAACTTGTTTTACTAAAAATATTTTTTGATAACTATTTCAATATAATTAGTTTCCTTTATAATCCTACGTACCTTATTTTCTGTGATTAAAAACATTCCGAGCAGTGACTCATAGGCTTCACCAGACTGCCAAAGGGGTCCGTGGCAAACAAAGCCTGACCCCTGCCAACGAAATACAAGGTAAGACTACCCCAGCCACCGAATGCACCACAACCCCCTCCCTCACTTTATCATCTCAGTTACCAATCCCTCCATCCTCTGCCCATGTCCCAAATTGCCCCCAAAGGGCAAAGAAGCCAGGGCTGCCTCTATACCCCAGAGCTCCCCAGCTGGTTGCACCAGAGCCGGCATCAGAGGCTTAGGGATGTTGGCCTCTACTCCCACCCTCACACCCACCCAGAATACAGGCAGTAAGTCACCTTGAACCCAGGCTGCAGTTTTTAAAAAAAGGAAGTTTCCTGGGAAAATTGACCTTGAGTTTCTGGGCTTGGTTTTGAGAAGACAGGAATCCAGTTATTTTAGTTCTGGCAAGTCCAGGTACTGAGGCGAGAGTCCTAGGAGCCTGGAACCCAGCCTTCCTTGGACCAGGGCTGGAGTCTCTCTTTCTACACTCATTAGCAGGAAAGTTTGCAATATTTTTTTTTCCTCCTTTCTTGCTCAGATATTTGTTTATCTGATGCCAGGAGCCCTCAGGCTGTGACTGCAAACACAGGTGCTCCCCATCCCAGGAAGTGATAGGAAGAGGCCTCTTCAAGGCCCCAGGTCCAAGGCATAGTGGGAGCTAGGAGCACCTACGGAAAGAGGGCCAATGGCCGCAATGGGGACCCCACAACAGCAGAACACAAGGGCACACGCCCCTCCAAGCAGAGCTCATACAGGGGTGGGGAGGAAGGCTCATAGCAATAGGCACTGTCCCTCAAAGAAAGAGAATAATCTCTGTCTCTCCTTTCTTTGTGTTTTGTTCCCATGACAACATCTTGGTCTTGGAATAAGAAACTGGTTGGCTTGCAAGACAGTCTCCCCCACCCCCACCCCAGCCCCACCTCCTCTTTCTCTGAATGGAATGAAAAGGAGAGCAAGCATGGGGGATGGAACTTGTAAGGGAGGGAAAGAGAGAAGAAAACATCAGGAAATAGGAGTGTGTCTAATGCAGATTTCTAGAATTGGGCAATACCTCATAGCCTGAGGATTCTAGAGCCTTCCTCTCTTTTACTCTCTCTCTCTATGTGTGTGTGTGTGTGTGTGTGTGTGTGTGTGTGGTGTGTGCGTGTGTAGGAGTACATGTATGTATACATGTACACACATGGGTATATATTTATACCTATACATACATACGTGTGTGTATATACATATATATACATATATACACGTATAGCTATACACACACTCACATTTTTTTACACCATATAGGCTCCTTAGAAGCAGAGATTATCTTCTTCTTTCTTTATATTTCCCACCTTAGCGAAGTATCTAGTATTTAATATTTCAAACTGGCTTGCTATATTACCCCACAAACCTTTACACTAGTTTGTACATAGCATATACAAAGGGAATATAAGTTAAGGAGGGAGGGACTTTCAGCTGGAGGGAATCAGGGAACGCTTCAGGTAGAAGGTGGCACTTGAGGTGAGTCTTGGAGAAAATAGAAATTCTAATAGGTAGATGTGGGAGGAAAAACATTCCAGACCTGGGGGATAACCAGTACAGAAACACAGAGATGCGAGAGGGATAAAACAGGAAGCGGATCAGACCCTGATCTCCAGCCCAGTCCCAGATCTGGATCATGTTGGTGCAGGAAGGGGAATGAAGCATAAGAATAGGGAGGGAGGAAGGATCCGGTTGTGTAGAACTTTAAATGCCAAATCTTGAGTTAATGAGAAGCCACTGGAGTTCTTTGAGTAGCAAAGTATGAGGTTGGATGGTACCATTCACCCAGCTTCAAGCTCCGGAGTCGTCTTGGATTCTTTTTCTATTTGTAGCTAATTTGTTATCCAAACTTGCTGATTCTAAATCTCTACAACATGTCTTGAATGTGTATCCTTCTCTCTACTTACATGGGCATCACTGAGGTTCAGGATCTCATCTCACACATAAGAAGCACTGAATACATGCTTGGAGTTAGAAGGAACCTTGGAGGTTGGGTAGTTCAACCTCCTAGCCCATGTATGAATCTCCCCTACAAGCCCCCTGACAGTTGGTCATACAGCCTCCATTTGAACCCCTCTGGGGAGTTCACTGCCTTGTAAGGCATTCTGTTCCATTGTGGAATAGCAGTACTCATTACAAAATTCTCAATTTTGAGCTGAAATCTGCATCTCTGGAATTTTCTTTTAGGCAGCTAGGTGGTGCCATAGTGGATAAAGTGCTGGGCCTGGAGTGAGAAAGTCTCATCTTCCTGAGTTCAAATCTGTCCTCAAACACTGAGCAAGTCACTTAATCATGTTTGCCTTGAATTCCTCATCTGTAAAATGAGTTGGAGAAAGAAATGGCAAACCATCACAGTATCTTTGCCAAAAACACCCCAAATGGGATCATGAAGAGTCAGATACAACAAAATCACCCCTTCCATGAGTATTTGCATTTTGATGAAGGCCTCCAGGAGATGTAATATCTTACCTGAGAGGAGAGACCCTTTAATGGTAGAATTTAAGGCACTGGGACAAGCCTGTGAGAAAGGGCTTCACACTAGGGGCTCTGATGCTTTAGTGCCTTTCCTGATCCTTTTAAATCAGCTTCCTGACAACATGGTCCTCTCTGAGAATGAAGAAGGAACGACAACAGCCACAGATCATGCTACTAAAGTCATGCACAGACAGACTCTACTTCCCCTTGAGTCTGGTCCTGGGCAGGCTTCTGATTGGTGGATCCAGTTTGGATTCCAGGTGATTCCCTGTTGGGACTTTGGTAACGATGGCTTCAGGTGGTTGCTTCTGGGGGCTCTTCACATCAGTTTTCTCTGGTGAATTTAGGGTTTATCAGGAGCTGTTCCTTTGATAAGGAAGATGGGAATTGACTGGAGGGTCTCTGACAGAAGTCAGCTTTCCAATAGGGGAGAAAGGTCTGAATGTCTGGGAACATGGTGTGACATACAGGGCCATGGAATTAAAGAGACAGAAGAGATGGTTAGACAAAGCCTTCGAGGATGGCTTGAGATGAGCTTTTGTTACTGGTTTTCCTGAACTTCAGAAATGGCCCCAGGCCAAGTTCAGTTTTCCACTTGACCCAAGATTGGGGACAAGTTTATTTCCTTGGAAACTTCCTGCCCCCACTTACACAGCTTCCCCTTCCCCCTCCCCACCCAGCCCTTTATCCTGTCCCCTATCCCCCAAGGAAGAAGTATGAAGAAAAAGTTCTGGGGCCCTGTTAATAATCATGGGGCATGGTGATGGGTCCTGCACCCAAGGCTGAGCACAGACACTCCCCTCCATAGGATGGAAGAAGCTGGCTTGTTTTGCAATCGCCTTGGCAGGAAGATTCGTCATATATTAAATTATCTGAAAAGGTAATAATTTTCCAAAGGCTCCCAGTGAGCCAGCCCATAAATACTACTGTCCAGTTCCTGTCCCACCCTTTCCTCCATTTTTCATGGGGGAGGAAGACTTCTGGTGACACCAGAGCCAGAAGTACACAGAAGCCTCCCCCCAAGCCTCCAACTCCTTGGAATTAGCTGGGCCCCTATGAGTTTGGCTCCTCTGGCCTCATATATGGACAGAAGGCATAGGCATGGGGCTACAGAAGTTATTTCCCAGGAGAGTAGGTTAGGGAGTATTTTTAGTGCAGGGAGAATTGTGGAAAAACTGAGGATGCCCCTGGTGGGAAGATATGAAACCCTTCTCCTCTCTGCCCCATTGTGTCTGTCTGATTGCAGTCATGTCCTCTGTTTGTTCACAGAGATCTGGTAAAGTTACACTCACCTGAACTGGTTTTCTTCCCTTCCCTACCTCTCAGTGTGGAACAAATACTGGACTTGGTACTAGAGAGACTTGAGTTTGAATCTGGATTCTGCTACTTACTACCTGTCTAATGTTAGATAAGACCTTTTACTTCCCCAGTCTCAGTTTCCTCATCTGCAAAATGAAGGGTTTGATCCGGATGATTTCTAAGGGTTTTTCCAGCCCTAAATCTATGGTCAAGTTACCAATCAGGGGAAGTTACAGAGAAGCTGATAATCATTAGGGTTGCTTCTGGCTTCTCAGTCTGTGATCCTATGGTGAGGAGTCCAAATCCAAGACCTGAATCAGCAGATGACTTATGGTTCCCATCAGTCTCTGAAGGAGTATCAGAGACACAATGAAAATCCTTACTTTCATGGATTATCAACTCAGCTCCCCAAAGAGTAGAGTCTCCGACTTTGAAACCAGCAATAAACTGGTTTTTTTCTCTTCTAAATATCTTGTTTTCTTGTTTGACTCAGGTACAAATGATGTGACTCAGAACAGAGCAATCATCTCCTTCCATTTGGACCTGGATAATTCTGGGCCTCAATTTCCTCATCTTTAAAATAAGGGGGTTGAATTAAATTATCCCAGTAGTTCTTTCCACCTCCAAAATTTAGGATCTGAACAAATTTTGCTATGTGGATATGATGGAATATTGCTGTATGGTAAGAAATGGGAAGACTTGTTATAAACTGGCATGGATCAAAGTATACAGAATCAGGAGAACTATATACACAAAGAAATGTAAATTAAAAGACTTGTAGAAGGAAGCCTTCAAAGACTCTGAGTGACTGTGATGAGCCATCGTGTCCTGGAGGATAGATTCTGAAACGGATCTCCTACTCCTAGGAAAAGAGATGAAGGACTGTGGGACAGAATGGGGCAGATACTGTTAGATGTTGTCAGTTTCTCCTATTTACAAGGGAGAGTTCAATACTGGAGAATTGGTGGGGAAAGGCGGATATCTGGAAATGAATGAATGAATGAGTCAGGCAAAATTGATTTGGAAATATGAATTGGAAAGTTTGGATAATAATACAGATAATGGACAGAATTCTGGGGATTCAGCTTGAATTATTTGGAATGCCACCTTCACTTTCCATTTCATTTTGGCCTGGAAAGCTCAATAAAAGCTAAATGATAACAGGATCAATCAATCCATGAATCAATCTTAGAAGACCCAATGAAACCTTGCCCAGCTCCCATTGACTCAGACTAGAATAATCTTCTTGATTCAAAACTGAGCAAATTTTGATAGACCTGGAAGAAAATCAAACATCACTGTGTCAGTGCAGAGGTAGAGAAAGGAGGAAAAGAGATGCTCTTCTCCATTTCTTTGCTCCAGTGTCTGATCAGGAAGTATTTCGTCTCATCAAAGCCAGCTTTACTTGTATGGATCTTCTCTCATCTCTTGGCATTTGCCCCTTGATCATTCTCTCTCTCTCCTAATCTCCAGTCTGTCCCTGTGGATTCTTTCTTTCCCAGATGCCTACTAACATGCCCACATTTCTCTCATCCTTAAAAAAAAAATCACTTGAATCTTTTCAAGCAACTGTCCTATATTTTTCCTTTCTTTCAAAGTTAAATGTATAGTAAAAGTCATATATTCCTTACTTCTGTCTCTTTCCTCTCTCATTTCTGAAATGTTTCCAATCTGACCTCCTACCTCAACACTCATTTGAAAATGTTCCCACTAAGGTGACTTTAATTGTTAAATCTAACGGCCTTTTCTCAGTTCTAGTTCTTAACCTCTCTACAGCATTTGACAGTACTGACACACTCTTATCTTCCCCCATTAGACTGTGAGCTCCTCAAAAAAGGGACTGCTTTTGGTCTTTTATTTTTGTATCTCCAGAACTTAGCATGTGCCTGGCACGTAGAAGGTACTTAGTAAATATTTGCTGATCGACTGATTCTTCCATTTCTCCTCTTGCCTACCTGACAAAGACAAAAATAAAGCAGATCTTGTCCTCAAGGAATTTGTATTTTACACATCTACCAAAAAGAGGAGAAAAAGCACAAAATCCAAATTGGGCAAACTAATAATGCCATTGACTGATAACTGTCTTTAGTGCACTGGATGCTCTATGGAATCGTAGCAGTTAAGTCTGGATTCAGAATAGTTGGAGGGAAAAGAGAATTATTATCTCCAGTGAGAGGATTAGTTAAAAAATTAACATAGAATTGGGAGAGATCTTAGACGTTTTCTGGTCCAATTCCTACCTAAAGAATGAATCTCCTTTATGATATCCATGGCAATGATCAACCTGCCTCCACTTGGAAACCTGTGTAAGAGAGGAGATAATGTGCACCAAACTCAATCATTTGATTTCTTAGCTGAATCAATCAACCAGGAGCATGAACTAGGCGAAAGAAAGATCTAGACAATTCTCTACAATCAATCAAAGGGATGAAAGTAAGTGTGAGCAAAAATAATCTAGTTAATCAAGTGAAACCTTGGGCATATCCTTGTATAAAAATGACAAGTTAGTTTGGAATAGTGATTGAATCAGTCGAAACATATTTATCAAGGCAGTGTGTCAAGTGCTGGAGATACAAAGAGAAGCAAAAGACTCAAAGAGTTTACTCTCTAATGAAAGACAACATGCCAACAAATAGTTACAAAACAAGCTATAAGGAGGATAAATAGGAAATAACAGAGATTTAAGCTTTAGGCAAGGTAGTAGAGAAAACAATCCAGTTAAGACCCAGAGAAGAAATCAATTTGGGAGTGGAAGGAGAAAGAGTCTCTCTCCTTCTACCCTTTTGACTAGTGGACTTGACAAATTTGGAAAGATTTAGATTTGTTATATATTCTCTAAGCTTAAACCCACTTTTCCTTGGACTCCGTATGTATTTGTGGGAAAGTATGTCACAGAAATGAAAGAGGGGATGTTTTATACCAGTTGCTCCTATATACTGCTATAGAAAATACCCAGGTAGGTGGTACACAGCACAGAGTGCTAGAGCTAGAGTCAGGAAGACCTGAGTTCAAATCGTAGTTCAGATGTTTACTATTTGTGTGACCCTGGGCAAGTTAGCTTAACCTCTGTTTGTTTCAGTTTCCTCATCTGTAAAACAGAGATAATTGTAGTACCTGCCAGGGTTGTTGTGAACATCAAATGAGATGTTATGTGTAAAGCACTTTGCAAATCTTAAAGGGCTACATAACTGCTAGCTATTAGTATTACATACCCTTTTCTAAAGCTAATTAAGTCTGACTAATTGATATCAATGGGGAGAAACACACTAATGGGGGCTCATGAGTTATAGAATTAGAAAAACAGCCTCCTCAATACCTCAAGCCTACTCCTAGAATCTTAAGAGGAGATATAGTGGTTTCCCTCTGGGACTCGGTCAGTTGGTGCCACTGGGGTTTGGGAGAGTAACTCCAGAGCCTGTGTTACACTGGAAAAGTCCTTCTTTATTGAGTGCTCTCAAAGAGATGGCCGTTTCCTCATCATCTCAGCTCTCAGCCTTGCCCCATGGACACCTTGCCTCTCTTGAGGCAAACCTCCTTCATTTTCAGATAGATCTAATTATTAATAAATTTTTCTGACTATGGATCCTAAATCCATCTCCCCATGCTTTCTACCCATCATCCTTATTCTGCTTTCTAAACTCATGCAGACTAAATCAAATCTGTCTTTTAGGTAGCAGCACTTCAGATATTTGAAAATATATAGGAACCTCTCAAGAGCATAGAGTTATTTTTGTCTTATATTTCTTCCCTACTCCCATCACACAAACGTACCCTAACATCAACCCAGGTGTCCTGACATAAAAACTTCATTCATGAATTCATACCCTGAGAGAAAATAAGTGATTAAGAAGCTTGTTATGTCTAAGATTAACTTTTTTTTGACAAATTATCAAAAATGGTTAATTTCATATAGGATATGAGTTTTGGGGAGAGAATGTTTAGCAAGAGGCCTTTCCCCCATAGCTGCTAATGCAAATTGCCTTCCAGCTGTATGTATATATATATATAGTCTATACAGTGACTCACAAGTTATCTCTCCCATTGGAATGTGAGCAGGGACTGTTTTTGCCATTCTTTGTATCTCCAGTACTTAGAACCATGCCTGGCACTTTGCTATCGCTGCAGTGCATCCTTCATTTTTGAAGAAGACTAGTGACATCATAGGTAGTCTTGACTTGTCCATGAGTTGAATTTAAGTGAGGCAGAGATACACAAAGTTATCAGCCTTACTCTCACTTCCTAAGATCATCAAAGTCCTGTGGCAGGACAAAAGCCAGGATGCCTGGCAATGGCTTGGGATGCAGTGGATGCCTTTGGTGGCTCCAACACTTGACCAGGCTCTAAGCATGCCATAGCATCTGCTTCAGCCGTCTTCATGGCCATTAGAACAAATTGTTCTTATCCTCCCATTCCACCAGGGAAAGTCTTCACTGGTTTGGGATAGATGGTTTGGGGCTGATCAGTTATCCTCAAGCTGGTTTAACACATCTGCTTGAGGTGGTCTTATGGGGTATGACCACTGTGCGGGCTACAGCTTCTCGGAGACACAGGTGAGAGTTGAGTGACAGGTAGACACAAAAATTGGATGAGCAGCGCTGAAAAGGGCTTGGCAGCCCTCATACTAGAGGTGCTAGTCCTCCCTGAACACCTCATCCACCACTTGGTGAGTGACTAATTTAATGACACTACCCATGGGACCATGGACAAGTCCCGTAACATTTCTGAGCTTCGGGAAACTCAGACTGTAAATTGCAGAGGGTTCATGATCCATGTAGAAGGAGTTCTCATGTCTAGGATAGCATATTGCTACCAGGCTGGTTGATTAAAGTCATGTATATCACAGCCATAATGTGCCTTGATTTTAGTGAAGCACTGGAGAAATGTTCTCATTCCATCCTCCCGGAAGCAGCGGAAATAGGCTAAGCAAGAGTATAGTGAAATGGCTGCTCCTTCCCTGTGTGGCTCACTCCTTTGTGTGAAGGTAGCTTTCTCTCCTGAAGTGAGCCCAAAGGCTCTCACCAAAAGACAAGGATTCTGACCACTAGGTGGTGCTAGTGTCCCATGACTTGGATTCTCCTTTCCATGCACGCCAAGGAAAGGCACCCAGGCTTTGCCTTCAGATCCTTGAAGGAATGTGGGGTGGATCCCACCACTGTTTCACCAAGCTTCCTTCCGCCCAAAAAGAAAAAAGGATGGGGGGAGGGGAACTTGGAGTATTGCACCAAATACCTATGGCAACCCTGCGTTCTAGATTTTCTAATTTCAAATATTCCCATTTACAAGTCATGGGAAAAACCCTTTATTGTACTGATCTGGGATTTAGAAAATGTGATTCTTCTGATTTCCCTGTTTCTTGAGAGAGTGAAATAAGTAAAATACCAATTTTGTTTTTTTGTTTTTGAAGAAAACACAAGCATATTTTCCTGCTCCTTTCCAAACCTCATTCAAGTCTGAATTCTGGCTTTGAAGGAGGCAGGTGGGCTGATATAATAGGGCATGGCTCTCCTCTCCTGTGAGTACAAACAATTTTGTTTCCTTTAAATAATACATAATGAATAGGACCCTGGGGTCCTATGTTTAGAGCTAGAAGAGACCTTAGAAGTCAGTCAATCCAACTCCTTCATTTTACAGATGAGGAACTGAGGAGGAGGCGTTAAGTGGTCACCCAGGTGGTAAATGTCCAAGGTGAAAATTAAAACCAGGTGAAATGATCACTCATGAATTTATCTAACGAGGCCAGATGGTTTTTTCCTCCACACTGGGTAAAGGTAGGCTAGCCTTTTATCTGTTCTAACAAATCACCCCCAAAGCTTCAAGGACCCCCATATTGTAGTTTCTGGAACTTGACCAAGTCTCCTTGCTTCCCACCCTTGGGCCACCAGCCTCTTGTCATTCTACAGCTCGTAATTTAGCCTCTTTCCATTGCTCCAGCTTGAAAAGTCCTTCTTTATTGAGTCTGCTCTCAAAGAGATGGCTGGTTCCTCATCATCTCAGCTCTCAGCCTTGCCCCATGGACACCTTGAGCCATCTGGCTCAAGACCTTCCCCAACACTGCTGTACAGCCAGTGGGCTGAGACTCTTGCAGGTGTGTGTGTGTGTGTGTGTGTGTGTGTGTGTGTGTGTGTGTGTGTGTGTGTGTGTGTGTGTGTGTGTGTGTGTGTGTGTGTGCGCGCGCGCTTGCTTTTCAGTGAGAGCATTTATATACAGCTTGGAAATTGGCCAGCACTTACAGATCAGGGCTTGATTTATTGTTTTGTGGATCATCCAGACTTAAGAAAGTAATGGAGAAAAATATTAATAGTACAGAATGAACTTAAAAACATGTCATGCATATGTTTTTCCCCCTCAGAGAGTTAGTTGTTAAACATTTACCAGTAATCAGTGAGAGCCAATTGTAAAAGGCAACATGTGTCCAACTCAAACAGAAACAGGGACCTCTAATCCACACATTTTGGGTCACATGCTGATTTCATTTTAAAATCTAATGCCAGCTATGTTTTGTTGTGTTTATATTGCATTTTTCTGTTTATATTGTATATTTCATTGTATTTTATTAATATTGTTATATATGTATATATACGTGTGTATATATAATATATATGTGTGTATACATTTGTGTATATATGTGTGTATATATACATATATATGTGTATATATAATATATACATGTGTGTATACATTTGTGTATATATACATATATGCTTTTCGATTACATCTTAATCTGATTCCCAGTGCTTGAGGGAATGTTGTGAGTCCTGTGCTGCCTAAGGTCACGTGTTTGAAGCCTCTGATGCAGTGGATTTGAAGTCTAAAAACCTGTGTTACTGCTTTGCTCCTGTGAACCTCACCAAATTACTTAGTTTCTTTGAGCCTCAGCTTCCTCATCTGTAAAATGGGAATAATAATACGAACTGATCAGCAAGCCACAGTCTACAGCCCAAGTTAGAGAGTTCAACTTTGTTCAGTTTAGGAGAAAGGTTGATAGAAGATTCCTTGATCTTGGACCTCTGTCCAGCCCCCTTGCAGATAGATTCTGCCCTACCCCAGTCTTCCAAAAGAAGCCTGATTTTTCCTTCCAGGTCTCCTCTGACTTCACTCACAGACCAGGCTAGCATGCTCCTCTCTCAAATCATTTCCTTGGCTTCCAAGGAAGCAAAGCCCCTTCTCTCCTAACTCTCAGGTTCAGAATAAGCTGTACCCCAGAACCAAGCATATCACAGATGCACCCTAACCTTCTCAGGAGCAAAATCCTGTCTGGGGCAGCTAGATGACTCAGTAGCTAGAGGGATGGATTTGAAGTTGGGAAACCCTCTGTTCCGATGTTGTGTGGCCCTGAGCAAGTCACACAGCAGCTGAGTCTAAGTTTCTTCATCTGTAATAATAATCACGGAGCAGCTGTAAGGATCAGATGAGATAGTATATGTAAATTACTTTGTGAATCTTAAAGTGCTGCATCAGTGATGGCTATTATTATTACATCCTCCCCACTTTTTTCTACCCTTTCCCTCACCCCCGCTGTCAACAATGTTCTAATCAGCTCTGCCTCCGATTCCTCCTGTCTCTTTGCTCCTTTTCACTAATTAATCACTAGACACGCTTCCCATCCTCCCTATGACACCACCTTTCAAACCTGTCTTTTATCCATCACTTACCCTTGCCTGTCAGTCTCTTGGCTCAGCTTGACCATCACATTCACTCACATACACAAATGCATGTATTTACACAGAATGCACAGAAGGGGTCCTCCTTTCTCCAGCAGAAAAAGAATTACAGAGCCTGTAAATGGGTAAATGGGGAACTTTGTATCTTTCCTCTCTCCCCTCTCCTTCATGAATCTATGCCCACAGTTCAACCAACATCTATTGAGCACCTACTGTTTGTGAGGTTCATATGCTAGAGGCTAAGGGGACCGAGAAGATGAATCAGACACATCCTATCTGTGAAACAAAGGAGTTTGATTAGATGTCTTGGGAAACAGCAGGGCCCTGGAGTCAGTGGATCTGGATTCAAGTCCTGCTGCTCATGCTACCTGTGACTCTGGGGAGGTTACTTAACTTCTGCGCTGCTAAGTTTCCTCATCTGTAACGTAAGGGGATTAGAGAGCTTCCAGCTCTCTCAATCAGCTTCCATCTCTGGTTCTAAATCAATGACTCTATGAGGTTAGTCACTAAACACTCCCTGACTTCAAGAAACCTCTAATTTAGTAGAAGAGACAAAACATCTGGGAAAGTAATTAGAAAAAAGTAGGGTACGGGGGATAGAGAGTGCATAGAGAGCCAGGTTTGGAGTAAAGAAGACTCATCTTCCAGAGTTCAAATCTGGCCTCAGACAGTTACTAGCTGTGTGACCCTGGGTGAGTCACTTCTAATTGCCTCAGTTTCCTCAACTGTAAAATGGGAATAGTAATAGCACCTACTTCCCAGGATCAAATGAGATAATATTTGTAAAGTGCTTAGCTCATAGTAGGTGTTTAATAAATGTTTATGGTTTGATTTCTTCAAGCACCTGAGTCATCTCCCATTCTCTTTTGCCTTTAACTTCTGTTTCTACCCTCAGAAGCCTCAGAGACCCTCAGTGCTCTGGTTGCTGCCATACTGAGGCCTCTAGTTCCATGGTTTATTGTGGATTCTGAATCCTCGTTCAGTGTAAGGACTAATGCAATGAGGGGTCTCTTTAACTGGGGTGCAGTCCCTATGGAAATGCCTGAAGCAACCAGAACGAGATAACGTACACAAACACTCAGATTTCTGCATAGAAAAAAACCCAGATAAACTCACCTAGTTATTGTTACTCATTCTTGGCTGGAGAACAGCAGGGAACCCCAAGACCAAGGAGGAGAGAACAGGGGGAGAAACTGGTCACTAGGAAGGGAGAACTTAAAGCCTCCAAGAAGAAACTTGGTCAGAGCTCCAAGGTCAGCATTAGTTGGGAATTTGAAATATGCCTGAGAACTGCAGGAAATCTACAACAATACAGGCTTTTTTCTCCATTCAAAAAGAGCTCCTGTCTCTATAACCTTTAAGAGTTTACAAAGTACTTTCTTCATAATAGTGTCAGAGAGATGGGGGAGCTGTTCAAGAACAGGAAAAGAAGGAAAAGAATTATATACTTATAAAGAACCTACTATGGGTCAGGCACCATACTAAACACTTTCTATAAATATTAATCTCATTTACCTTAGCAAGAAGTACTATGGAAATCTACATCCAGGCAACAGAAGGCCAAAGCTGGCCTATCAGAGCCCAAGGGTCGAGTTTACCTTCTAAGTGCAGAGGAGGTAAAGTGAGAGTGGACACAGAATGACCAGGAAATCCTCCTGCCTTGTTAATTTACGTATCCAAAGTGGACATATCAGAGTCAAGTCCACCTTCTAAGTGTAGAGGAGGTAAAGATGGTAGTGAGAGTGGACACTGAACGAAGTTCTCCTGCCTTGTTAATTTCCTTATCTGTTGGTTGCTGTCTCAGGGCACATGTTGCTGGCATTCTGCCTGAAGCCACCTTTCCTCCTCCCAACTCCTGTATGGTCTGGAACTCTCATTAGAAACTCATCTGCTACAACTGAGTCATTACAGAGCTTTTCACCTTTTATCTTTCCAACAGCTATATGTGTTGACTGACCTGACGTACAGATACATCTCAGGTTATCTCGGGCCACTGAGCCAGTTAACCTCCCTGGGCCTCAGCTACCTCTCCTGTAAAAGGAAGGGATTGTACTAGATGGTTTATAGGGTCCTTTGGACACCAGGTTCTACCGTCTCTCCTGAGCTCTTCACTTCCCATGCCACAATCCCCCTTTGCATACCCTACACCAGTTCTGAGCTATACCTCTTGCAGTGACTCCATCTGTGCACCGTGTTTCAGACTAGCTCCAGGGTTGTATCTTCAATTGTCCTCCAGCTGGGGCTCTGGCTATGTCTCAAAACATTAATGGAGCCTACATATTTTGGGAAACTACCTAATAAGAATATCTGAATTTTCCCCCAGCTGTGTGACTCAGGTGAAGTACACGTTGCTGCTGCCTGGTAGAACATGATCTCTTTCAAGGCAGGGACTATTTTGTCTTTGGGTCCTCAGTGCCTACCTAGCATAGTGCCTGGCACAGAGAAGGTGTTTAATAAATGTTGGTTGATTTATTGATTTAAGGGAGTGGTTCTAGGGATATCAGAATTCCTCAATTTTTGTGCAAATTAGAATGACAAGTCCTCTTTGAAGCTTGAAGGAGAGTAAGGGCAAATTAAGTGAGTCTTCAGGAAGAAATTTATGTAGCTCATTCCTCCACCAGAGCTGGTATAGCCTAAAAATGTTAATAATTTAATATGAATAAATTCATATATGACAGATCCATGGGAAGTGTCTTCTGGCCATTTGGAGCAGTTATCAGACAAACTGAAATCTTGTTTCCAGATTCCATTTAAGATGGTGGCACGAAAAGCTGTAGAAGAACCCAGTGCTTCTAGATACCAGAAAAGACCTAGAAAGGGCACCAGATCAGATAATGATCAAGAATTCCAAATAGAAAGTTCCAGAAACTTTTTTATCTAGCCTAGGACTGCCCAAAAAGAGAACCAGAGGCTTTGGGGGAACTGAAAAAGGGATTTTGCCAAGGAAGTCAGTAGAAGCTCATACTAGACACTTGCTAGCATATTGATCAGAGATATTCTGGGAGTATCTGCTCTCTTCCTGGGGCCTGGAAGTAAAGAGAAGGAGAAGTCTCAGAGTGCTCCAATGAGGAGCTATGGGGTGGGTGGTTTCAGAAATGTGTGGTGCTCTGCTTGTGGATTCAAGGTTGGAAGCCAGTCATTCTTGAAGCAAGACATCTCAGTGGGGCCAGAAGTCTGCAGCTCTGCCAGAAGGTACTCCAAAGGGCCAGGGGACCTGGAATGTGCCAGCTCTGTGAATGCAGACACATCAGGGGAGATGGAAGCCAGCATCATGAGACTGGGAAGCATCAGGAACAAACAGGGCTTGACTATCACATCCAAGAGTGTGGGAGGAGGGGAGCCTGGCTCTGGCACAAAGACCCAGATCAGGATTGAGACTAGAGATAAGAGTAAATAGAAGAAAACATTCAACACTATGAAGAAATATTGTGGCTCAAGAGAAACCAAGATATAAAGCCAGAAAAAGCAGCTAACTGCCAACAATCACAAGCAGAATCTCAGGACAAAAATGGCTCAGCCTCAAGAACTACAAGTTTAACCAGAAAAAGGAAACGAGAGATTTTGAACAATGAAAATATAAATGAAATGGAATGCTGGAGGAAAGAATTAGAAAGAGAATCATTAACTTGGAACAGAAAGTGGAAACCTCACTAGTAAGTTCCCTGGAAATTAGAACAAAGCAAACAGGACTTAATGAACCCATAAGAAAACAAGAACTATTAAACCAAAAAGCAAAAAAAAAAAATTATTAGAAATAGAAGATACTGTAAGATTACTATTACAAAAAAAAAAAAAACTGACCTGGAAGCAGGTTAAGGACTGATAAAATAAGAATCAGAAAACTATGATTAAAACAAAAACAATCTCCCCATCTTATATTTCAAGAAATCATAAATTAAAAAAAATGCTCAGATCTATTAGAATAAGATAACAGAGTAAAATGGAAAGAATTCATTGGTTAGCACCTGAAAAAATGATAATGTAAATTCTCAGACGTGTCATAGTTAAAATCTAGAGCTTCTAGGCCAAATGAAGGAAAACATGCTCCAAGTAGTCAGAAGAAAAACATTCAAATGCCAGAATATAAGAATAAAGTTCACATGAAACAATTACTCTAAAAGAGAATATAATACAATATTCAAAAAGACAAAGATAAAGGCTTATAAAGAGTAACAACTTATCCTACAAGACAAAGGAGAAAAATGAACCTTTAATGGAACATAGGTCTTCCAAGCATTCCTGATGAAAAGACCAGAGCTGAGTAGAGACTTTGAAATGCAAATACAGGAATCAAGAGAAATCTAAACAGATAACTGCATTTGGGCAATGAAGGGGAATCATACCATGGCAAAATGCTTATATTCTAATGGGGGAAATGAGAAGAATAAAGAAAGGAAAGATGTAGCTATGTAGGAAAACAAAGTCTTTCCTTCCAGAGTGCCAAAGAGCCTCTTCATGGACACTAACTTTCCCTGTTGAGCAAGAGAGCAAAGTAAAATGACATAAAAGTCTTCAGAAAATCAAGTTTACAAAGCTAGATAAGACCACAGAATCACAAATCTAGAGCGATCTGATCCAGCCCCCTCATTTTAGAGATGAGGAAACTGAGATACATAAAGGTTAAGTGACTTGTGCAAGGTCACACAGGTAGTCAGCACTGAAGGCAGAATTTGATCTTCTCTGCTTCCAGAATCACTGTTCTTTCTACCCACAATGCCATGTTGAGGAAGTGTTGTTATTTTTTAAAACCAGATCTGACTCCATTCCTGCATTCCTCTTCTCCTACTCTCCCCATCTTCTCTTTCCTTCTCAGATCACAAGAAATCAGGGAGAGAAAGTTACATAAAATCAGAATTCTATCCACTGGCCTCTCAGTTGGAGTAGAATGGATTATTTAGAAGTTCTTGGTGATCCTATGATCAGGAGTGCTCAATGTCTCCATTCTGTTAATAGCCAGCAACCTGGCAGGCACAGAATTTTCATTGCTTGTTGAGGCCAGAGTAGCTAAGGGAATCTGAGGACCTCTGTAGCCAGGCAGGGCCTGCAGGCAGTGGAGTATAAGGGCTGTCGTACCAGAAGATCTGCAGTTTGGGCCCATTACTGAACTAGGAAAACCTCATGGAGAAAGAATAGAGGGATGAGGAATGAAGGCCATCCCTTAGTCCGTGGGTTGTTAGTCAAAGCTCTTATAGAGACTCCAGGAAGTGAAAGGGGACACTAGTTGGGATTTGGCTTTAGTTGGAACCTGGGACTTCCGAGAATAGGAAGCATATCTGGCTAGGATTTCCCCTCCCTGTCTAAGCCTTTGTATCTACCAATAGATACACCTGGAAAGCTCACCCCAGGTCTAGGAAATCTGAGACTCGAGTTTCACTTAGGACTCTGGGTCATTGGATGACTGTTCTCTACTACTCAGGTGTTCTGTAAAACATACAGCTTCAGAGAAGAAAGTGATATTAGGCACTAATTTGTGTGATTTCATCAAGGGTGTACACATATTCTTTTATCCAAGTCCTCCTCTGGTGGCTCATACTGGTCTAGAGGTGACTATGACTTTTCAAAGACTATGATCAAAGAACACAACCTCTGATGGGCTCTACCAATGTGTAAAGACTTAAGAGATGGTGCCAGTATATTCTGCCTATTTGCCTAGGACCAACCTGGCTAAGCTCACAGAGTTTCATCACCAGGGGTTTGACCACAAGGCAACTATGTTTTTTTTTTCCCACTCACCAAGGTGGAGGGGGTCATAATATGCACCATCAGTCAAGACTGATGGTTCTTTGGACATTCTTACCCATGTCATATGATTGAGAGAGAGTGAAGGGCCCCTGCCTTCCATGTCCTTCCTGATAGATCATGAGATCTAACCCCCATGGAGCTCTATCTCCTCTATCTCATGTGTAAAACCGCCTGGATGTAAACCATTCCTGGAATGCTGGAGACTGCTGGCTCTCCTGATCTGTGCTGCCAACTCCCTAGGGGAAAGGGCCATGTGTCCTAGATGGGATGAAATGCCATGCCTAGCCTGGTATCATGCACAAATGTAGTAACCAGTTTACTTTACATGAAGCTTCCTAACTCTTCCCAACTTACTGATGATCAAAACAGTTTGGAGGAACTCCTGAATTGGCATCAAAGGCTCTGAGTTCAAATCCTTGCTCTGCTATTACCCCCATGTGTCTTTGGGCAGGTCACTTAATTTCTTTGGGTCTCATTTTTCTCATCTGTAAAAGTTGGGGGTGGAATAAATGAGCTCTAAAGTCCTTCTAACACTAACTCTATCATACTATGAGATCTGTTCTTTTCCTTTGGCCAGAGAAGCAGAAGAGCTGTATTTTTTGTGTGCATCAACCACAAATGCCTTTCATCTGTGAGCCAACGTAACCTTATAGCATCGCAAAATCTTAACTCTTGGAATGAAGTGGACCTGAAGTCAGGAGGATATGGGTTCAAATCCTGCTTCAGATATGTATTAATTGTGGTCAAGTCACTTAACATCTTCATCTGCAAAATGGAGGAAGGGTTAGGCTTGATGGCCACTAAGGTCTTTCCAGCTCTATCTCTGATCTCATTGACCCTCCTACCACCATGCAGTGATCTCTTCTATATAAGCAATCTCACGATTATCTAGCCTCTTCTTGAAGAGGCTGTAATAAGGAACTCACTTCTGTCCAAGATAGCTTACTCCATTATTGGACACCTCTAGCTGTTTTAAAGACCCATCTGAGTCTCATGGGCTCAGCAGAAGAGATGTGTGATCAGGACTGTGTTAAAGGAAGGATATTGGTAGAATGGAATATGTCTCAAGGTGGGAATGAAGGGAAGTAGACTCCAAATAGTTTTATGTGGGATCATTTGAAGTAAGTTAGGATGTTTAACCCATAGTAGAGAAGACTGGGAGATCAAATTTGGAACAAGAGAGCTGTTTTCACATATCTGGAAAGGCATTAGAGCCGGTCTATTTGGTAGAACTAGAACCAAGGGTGCATATTGGACTGAAGAGAGTCCACCTCTCCCCTTGGGAGACAGAAAGGTTTCCTCATCATTATTACAGCTGCCCCAAAGGGCCAATGGCTGTTTGTCAGGGAGTTTGTAAATGGGATTTCTATATATTGAATGTCAGATTCTGACATTGCAATCAGCTCTAAATCTGTGGACCAATGAACTTCTAGGCTTCTAAAGCAGAACCCATGATAGTTTTCTGCCTCTGTCCTCCTCAGTATAGACACTAAGCCCACCCTGTTCCCAGTGTCTTCCAAATCTTCCCAGGCCTGTCGGATGATTAAATCTTAAGGTGCAGAAGGGTGACCTCAGAATGGCACAGAAAACCACAACCTCAGGAATGCCCTGGTGGTAGCATTTATTGAGAAACAACATACAAGACAGGATTTACAAAAGCCTTTAGGTTTCTAGGAGTTTGCAGGGGATAGGGGAGGGGCTTAGTTGCATTGCCCCTTGGGTTAATAATATCATGGAAAAAGCAGGCTTGAGAATATGAAACCAGTCTGAGCTCTCTCCCAGGGCAAGAGACCCTGGAAGCATCCTCACTTGAGAAGGAGAGGTTATAGTTGATTGAAAAGAAGACTATTCTAGTTAACCAGGAGAGTCTGGGAAGTGAGACTTTGCCAAAGAGAGATTAGTTGCCCAGGTGCTTTGGCAGACATCCTTTCCCTTTAGCAAGGTCCTGGTGATCTCTCTTCAAAGCAGTGTCCAAATCAGAGAACCCATAGTTTCTGCAATTGTAGTCATTTGGTTTTTCCAAGGGGTTTCTTGCAAGGCCATTTCTTCCACTTGATTTTTCCATCCCCCATAGCAGAGGGATGACAAGGCAGGGCTCAGAACTCCTGCAGGATCATATTACCACAGGGTGTCCAAGTGACAAAGCACTGACTTGTCCATTGATTCTCCAGTGGAGCAGATTTGCTGAAGTGCTGGAGGCCAGGCCACTCAATCATCCCATAATGCTGATGGAAATTTTTCTCAAGTACAGTGATTCCAGATGGATATGAGGAGGGCCTCTGGTATTCCATGTAGGAAGGGAAGAAAGGCCAGAACTAGAAAGGGGAATTTGGCTCACACTGCTCTGGCTGCCTCTTTAAGCAGCTGATTCTTCACAGCCAAATGTACATAAACAACAAGAGCGTGTTTTAGAACTCTGGCACTGTGGCCACCAATTGTTGCATATTTCTGGAGATCTTAGGGAAGGCAACATGGCAAGATACAAAGACTGCTGGGTTTGGAGCCAGAAGACCTGGGTTTGAATTTTAGCTTTGCCACTTACTATCTGGGTGATCTTGGAAACGATTAACCTATTAACCAATTAAATTAACCTCTTTGGACTGGTAATGAACAAAATTCTAGACTTGGAGTCAAGAAGACATGAATTCAAATTTTCCTCAGACATGTATTGTGTGACCCTATGCAGGCTATTTAGCCCCTCAACCTCAGTTTTCTTGTCTGTAAAATGGGGATAATACCAGCACCTACCACATGGAACTGTTGTAAGGTTTCAGTGAGACAGCATGTGTTTTATAAACCTTAAAGCCATTTATATGATAGCTATAATTGTGATCTGTAAAGTGAGAAGTTTGGTCTAGAAAATTTTGACCTCTTAATTCCCTTTCAGCTTTAAATCTGATGCTAAAATACTCCCAGGAAGTACTCCTACTCTGAGAATGTTAGAGTGACTTTGGATTCATACCTGAGGCTGAACATAACTTTTTCAGGCCCAGGAGGAAAGCCATTGTGATTTTTTATGTGCTCCAGTTCAGGGGAATCCCCAAATAAGACACCCAAATGTGAAATTTTTGTATCTATTTGTATTGTATGGCTCATCTCCTGCGGCTTATCACCAGTGGTGGAAGCATTGGAGGGCAGCATCTGATGGCTGGTTCTCTTTCCCTGTAGGTGTTATCTACAGTGTGATCTCCACCATACAAATATGGATGATAATGGTCAGATACATGGGCGGATGTGTCTAATTACAGTACTTGTCTACTCACACCCAAGATCTTGTAGAATTGATGAGACATCTGCACCATTACATTGCCTTCCAATGCCCTTTAAGACAGTGAGAATGAACTTCATGTCTGACACCTAGCTTTCCCCAGCCCTGCCACTGAGGATACCTAGCACAGTGAGGAAGCCTGTGGCTGATAGGCCTGAAATAGTAGCCTCAGATGCTTGCCTCTTCGTCTTCCTTCCTGGGCCCCCCTCAGCTACAAGGTGTGACTCCTTTTCTTCTTTCATAGAGAACCAAAGAAAAGTCTAGTTTATGAGGAAATGTTGAGACAATACAACAAAGGGAAGTTTCCTGTAGAATTCTGTACTGAGGCTCTACTACTTACTACCTGCACAATCTTGATCTAACTTTCCTGAGTTTCAGTTTCCTCAACTATTAAATGACAATGCTGGATTTGATGGTCTCTGAGGTCCTTTCTAAGTATACAATCTCCAGGAAATAAATCTTCAATTTTAATTCCTAAGGTTCTTCTCAAGAACATGAGGCTCCATCCTTTCAACTGTGCTGTTCTAAAACATCAGTTGCCTGTACAGAGTGATTTAAATGCATTATATCACTGGAGCTTCGCATCAATTCTGTGAGGGAGGTACCACGGGTATTACCCTCCCCCCCCCTTTTTACTGATGAAGAAACAGAGGATCACAGAGATTCAATGACTTTTCGTAGGATCATACATTCAGAGTTGAAAGGAAAAATAAAACAGAGACTACTGCTTTAAGCCCCTCATTTTATAGAGGAGGGAATGGGTACAAGGAAGTGAAGTGACTTGTCTCGTGCCACATGGTTAGTAAGCATCCAAGAAGGGTCTTGAATTCAGGTCTTTCTTACTCCAAGTCTGATATCCTGTCAACTATACCATTTTACTAGTCAATAGGAGAAGAAATATTTGAATTCAGGTCCTCCTAACTCTATCCAACATACAATAATAATGTATATATGTGTGTTTACACACATAGATGTATATGTTCACATATCTGTATATGTGTTTGTGTATTTGTATACATACATGATTTAGAGTTAGAAGACCTGGTTTCAAATCTCAACTCTACTACCTGTGTGCCTTTGGTCAAGACACTCATATCTCTGACCCTCAGTTTCCTTCTCTGTGAAATAAGGGGATTAGATTAGATCTCTAAGGGTTTTTCCAGCTAATTCCCATTATCCTATGATTCTGTATGAATATATATGCATATATGTAAATAAGTCATTTAGTGTTACTGAACTTAAATGTATAGAGGTCTAGTTACATGCACATAGGTATTTATGTGCAAGTAAGTATATTGAACATATATAAACACATAGAACTAGAAAGCTGGAAGATATCTCTAAAGCATCTCTGCAACATCCCTGACCAGAGACCTCAGCATCTGCTTAAAGGCCTCCCTTGATGGAGAAATCCTCAAGGCAGCCCACTCCGTGTTTTACAAAGTTCTGTTAGAAATCTGTTCTTGCTGTTGGCTTTCTACCTCTAGGGCATGAATGACATAGTATAATATCTTAGAGTTGCTGGTGGTGGTGTCTAATCATTCTAGTAGACTGTAAAGTTCCCTGGGGTAGGAATGGTGGCTTGTCTAGACCTTATAATTCCCCTAGTACCTCTCACAGTACTCTGCTCATACTAGGAGCTAATAAATGTCCGTTACAAATACTCTATGGAATGTCATTTTCTTGAGTGCAGGGACTGTCTCCCCTTTTGTCTTTGTAGCCCCAGTGCATTTGTTTTTGTCTTGACCTCAGATTTCATCAGCATGGGTGATTCCTATTATGGAAACTTTCTCTGCTACCATCTATTTTGTAGGTACCTAACTATTTACACATTGTTTACTCCCATTAGAATTAGTGAGCTTCTTGAAGGCAGGGCCTGTTTTTGCTTTGTTTTTATCCACACTGCTTAGAACCATAGTAAGGACTTAATCAATGCTTATTCACTGGTTGGTTGAGGCAGATCTATAACTGGCAACTTGCCTCAAGCCCAGAGATTGTCTGGGGGCATTGAGAGCCTGTTATTTGCCCCTGCTCACACAGCTAGTTTGAGTCAGAGGCAGGATATGAACCCAGGTCTTCTTGACTTCATGTATTCTGTGCGGTGCTGACTCTTTCTTCTGGCCCTTAGTTCCTCTTTTGTGAAATGGGGCCTAGATGACCTCTAAAGTCCCATCCAGCCCAAGTCTATAAGCCTATAACTTTACATAGAATATATGCTTAACGAATGTTGAATTGGATCAAACTCATTGTTTCACATTGTTATATTGATCTGATATCCATTTCCCTCCAACTTCTACCTAGTGATCTCAGTTCTATTCCCTGGAGCCATGGAGAATAAGTCTAATCTTCTATGCATATATATAGAGGAATATATACTTGCATATATAGTGATCTATACAAAGGTATGTGTGTAAAAGCATGTTACTTATCTATCAACTTTATAAATAATTTTCATTTATCTCAATTTGAGGTCAAAATATCCCCAGCTATCTATTCCATTTTCTAACACATCATCCTTACCTCTTTTCCCTCTTCTCCTTCTTCCTCCTTCATCTTCCAGAACTTTGTTGGAGATGATCCCCATCTCCTCCAGTCTTCTATCATACATGGTGACAGAACCATGCTGCCTGGGACTTGGGCCATAGTCCATGTAGGACAATACAACTGGACATCTGTTAGTCTGGGGCTGGATTGATCTTCCTGTCTAGGTGACAGGCCTAAAGTAATAAATTCCAGTGAAAGTCCTAGTGGGGACAGACTTGGAATCCTTATGTCCTCAAGCATCAAGGCCCAACATCTAAAGAGAATACAGGTTTATAGACCATTCCCCATGATCAGGGTCCTAGGGAAACCTACCTGGGGAAGAGAGGCTGAAGCTGGTCATTTACTTTGGGTACACTACCTGATTCCAGTTATGCAAATCCTGGTTCTTTTAGGTCTTGATTGTATATGGCATTAGAATATAGACTCCCTGAGTATTTTTTTTTTTTGGTCTTTGTATTCCTAGTGCCTTGCAGTGCTTTGCACATATTAAGTGCTTAATATATTCTTGTTGGACTGGGCCAATAATGGATTCTGTGACGTGTGCAAGTGTCTATAATAAAGAACTTAGAAAATTCATGGCTTTTGCTTCTGCTTACAACACTGTTGTCAGAGCTAATCATTCATTTAAATGAGGCTTTAAGGTGTTGATCAGAGGAGTTAACACATACGTTCAGGTGTTGATAAAAATCTGGCTCCATGGTATAAAATGGAAGATTTGTGAAAATAAAATATACTTATCAAATTCAGATAGTTTCAACAACTAAGGATGTAATCAAGACTCATTTAAAAAACAATTTAGTTTGGAGAGTAGACTATAAACAGAATCACAATTCATTTAATCAGCTATTTCTTTCACTCTGTATATGGAATTATAAGAGGGAAATTAGAAGCCAACTAGTCCAACTTCCTTCTAACAGCACAAAACCCCACTATAACAGTCATAGTAAATGAGTCATTTCACATGTATTTGAACACTTATAGTGACAGGGATCTCACCACCTAACTGGGTAGTCTATTGATTTTTGGACAACACTAGTCATTAGGAAGTTCTTTCTCAGGTTGAGCTGAGAAATCTTGTAATTTCTACCCATTGGTGACAGTTCACCTACTAGGGGTGAAGAATAACTTCTCCCTTTCCCACATGGTAACCCTTGTAAAAAAAAAAAGGCCCTAAACCTTCTCTTCTCTAGGTTAAGCATCCCCAGGTTCTTCAAATGTCCCTCATACAAAATGGCCAGATGTCCCTCATACCACCCTTGTGACCCTCTTTTGGACATACCCAAGTTTGTCAACAAAATGATGCTCTTTGCTATCAATTTCTGTCCATTGCTTTCTCTGCTAAAGGTGCTCCTGAAGAACAGAGTTTCATGGATATGGACTTTTCCTCTAGCAAACTTCAAGGGGAAAACTCAACAAATTAGAGAAGAAACGAATAGTAAAAATTAAGTTAATTTACAAAATAATAATATGCGATTTCAAGCAACAATAGAAAACTAACAAAGATGCCGGATAGAGTGAAAGCCGCTTCCCCAGGACTAGTTAGGCTTTGGTAGAATGATTAAGGAGCAGAGCACGGCCAGGTCCAGTGTCCGCCCCTGCCTGCCTCAGAAAGCATGGGCCGTGATGAAGATGTAGATTTTGGCCAGGAAGGTGGTGTAGGTCCCCTGGCGCCAGAGTTTCATTTCAACATCTAGAAGGAAGTCTTGCGGTTCCTTGACTGGCCTCTGAATGAAGACGACCCCCGTGTAGGGATTTATCTTCTGAGCGCTAAAGTAATTTTCCTCATTTCCCTTTG
This sequence comes from Notamacropus eugenii, assembly GCF_028372415.1. NCBI lineage: Eukaryota > Metazoa > Chordata > Mammalia > Diprotodontia > Macropodidae > Notamacropus > Notamacropus eugenii. The sequence goes on from NC_092874.1 coordinate 423,532,973, forward strand.
TGATGGTCAAAATGATGTTGTCCCCAGTATAGGCTGGGGAGGGGCCGATGCGGAAAATGTGAGCGGGCACCACGATGTTGGTTTGGAAATTGAGCTGGTAGTAGGTGATCCTCACTGGGGTGCTCTGGCAATCCAGGAAGTTGAAGCAGCTGGTCCGTTCACATCTCCTACAAATGACAGAGTGGGAAATGGAGGAAGAGCAGGAAGAAGAGGGTGATGGCAATGCCAAAGCTAGGACGGATTACACCATTTTAAATCAAGGATTCGGAGCTGAGAGGGAACTCAGAGGTCATCTAGTCTGTGTTCCTCCCGTTTTATAGATGAGAAAACTGAGACCTGGAGAGGTTAAATGACTTACCTAAAGTCATATCAGAGCCAGGATTTTAAACCAGGTGGTCTTGATTTTAGAATCAGTGTTCTTTTCACTGTGTAACAATGTCTCCTTTCTAGAGTGTTTAATCACTTTGGGAGGGAGGTAGGTAGAGGCAGCTAGACGGCTCAGTGGATAGAGTATGGGGCCTGGAATTAGGGAGACCTGAATTCAAATCTGGTCTCAGACACTTACTAGCAAGTCACTTAACCCTGTTTGACTCAGTTTCCTCATCTGTAAAGTGAGTTGGAGGAAGTCATGGCAAACCACTCCAATATCTTTGCCAAGGAAACCCCAAATGGTATCCAGAAGAGTCAGACATGATTGAACAACAATGAAGCTGCATTAACCTGGGCAAGTCACTTGACCTTCCTCATCTGTAAAATGGGCCTAACAGCACCTATATTCCAGGGTGATTGTAAGGAACAAATGAGATAATATTTGTAAAGCAGTTAACACAGTGCCTGGCACATAGTAGGTACTATGTAAATGTTAGCTATCGCTATCATCATCATCATCATCTCATCATGCTCGTTTTATAGATGAGGAAACTGAAGCTCAAAGGGCAAGTGCCAGCTAGCAGGTGGAGGATGAACTCAGGTACCTAGATGCCAACTACCCCTCTTTCCTGTGAGTCTCAGCTCTTCACCATAAAATGGGGATGAGAAGAATAGCAGCTCCCTCACAGGCTGCTTTAATGTTCGAATGAGATAACGTAAGGAAAATGTTTTACGAGCCTTTCAGTGCTACATGGACGCCAGCTGCTGCTCTGGTCTCCTACCACTTCTTCATTCCAAGGCTTGTCCCAGAAAGCCCAGCTCCCAGGGCAGACATTAGCAATACGTGGCAATCCCTTCTTTCCATCCCACCCTTACTTACTCCACCTTCTACGTCCCCCACTCTGGCCCTTGACTGGGAGCCAGCTAGGTAACCATCCCTTGTGACCTCTGCTCTCATAGCATCCCCTCTAATACACAATACACGATAAACAAGACTCAATGTTGGCAGTGAGGCCCCAGGTAGAGAGAGTCCCATGGCAGCTACAGTGAAAAAAGTTAGGGCAGTACTGCTGGGCACTTTTGAAAGAAAAGAAAGCCATAGACCTTCTCTTTACATAGTAAGGCCCTGTCCCATCCTATAGGAAACTCAGCACCAAGTGGTCACTTTTGAAAAATTGTCCCTTTTGCCCAACGTTGTTTAAAACAGTGGCTAGAGAGTGGCCGGCATGATTAAACAGTTTCCACTTGGATCAGAGGATACGCTTCACATTCCTCTGAATGGAGAGAGGAGGTATGTTTCCAAGTCTCCCTGGAGGAGGGCAAGGGGACTTACATGTCCGAGACTTTTCTGTAGTTCGGTGGACACTCAAACAACAGGCATCGAAAACTCCCTTGGATGTTGTAACAAGTCTCCGCCGCTGAGCAGTTGTGAGTGCCGAGAGTGCATTCATCCAGGTCTGCCAGAAAACACAAAGAGAAGAAGATGGATGGCCCATTAGAATTGAGAACATCTGAGAGCTCAGACCTATAAATGGTGACCAGATCCAAACATGAGCAGTGACCAGAAAAAATATTACACACAGGTAGATACACAAATGCACCAATTTTCTTTGGAGGTCATCAAAGAAGGCAAAATGTTATTCTGCAATTTTCCCCTACTCCCCTTTTGGACCAGATCTGATATTTTCATCAGTGTGCACAGCTCCCTGTACGATTGCAGATTGGAAATTCATCCTTAAAAGCATAACCTGAGAGAGTTGCCTGGGGGTGTTTAGAGGGTAAGGGATTTGTCCATTATCGCTAGTATGTGTCAGGGGTTATCCTTAAACTTAGGTCTTCCTGACTTTGTCTACTCTGCTTGTCACTATACATGGAATCAAATAGAGCCTCAACATTCTTGGCACAGGGAACAGAAGGCAAGACTCTTTAATACCACCATTAAAGAAAACTCTTACAAGCCAATATCAAGGGTGGAGAAACCAAGGATTTAGCACTTGGATTTTATGAGTGATTTGCAAGTTGTAGATAGACCATCAGGCTGTTAGACTGCAATTCAATTTCAGCTGAGTATCATAAATTTAAACACACACTGGCTACTCTCAGGCCACACCGACCTTTCCCATTATTCCTGGAGTTAAGGGTGCAATGATTTACTTAGTGCAAAGACTTTTGCAAGGTTTCACTGTCCAGTCTGGGATCCAGCTTCCAGCCCAGTGTGAGACAATGGTTATGGATATCAGTTAATATTTATCAGGTGGTTGGTCCATCTACCCATATCTCCGTGATCTGACCCATATCATAGGCTTCCAAAGGGTCGATAGGAAGGGCCAAAGAAGGAATGTTCATTTAATTGGTTCTATATGGTGACACACAGAGCATCTTGTTCTCACATTGCTGCTTACATAAGAGCTGCTGAGTTATGTTGTTCACTTGAGCACTGAAGGGCATTCACATCCATCTTCTAACCCAACAATTGTGTGAGGCACTCTTACATTTATTTGCTGTGTGACCACAAGTAAGTCACTTACTTTGTCTCAGCCTCTGTTTCCTCATCTGTTAAAAGGAGAATACTGAACCCTTGATGGCTTTATAGCTTTCAGGCAGAAGTTTATAATAATACCTCCAAAACCTTCTCCCTGGTGCTAAAGAAATGGACTTCGAAAACTTTAAAGTACATATGTATGTCAGGCATCATTGTTACTATCAACCCCATTTCATAGATGAGGAAACAGACTCAGAAATAAGACCTTAACCAAGTCTCCTCACATCTCTCAGCTTCAGTCTCTTCATCTATAAACTAAGAATAACAACAACAGGGCCAGCATGTATCCATATGGCTCTTTGAAATTTGCATAGTGCTTTAATATGTATCATCTCATGTGTTGTAGCTAGCAAATGGAAGGTGTTTGGGGCAGGCAGCAGGACTTGAACCCAAACCTCTGACACCCAAGCCTAATCAGGTTTCTTTCCACTTATACCATGCTTAGCTTTGGGGGCCATTCTTACATGACTTATACATCCAAAGGGGCTTTGCTGGGTACAAGTCATGCAAGCATGGTCCCCCAAGGCTAAGCACAGTACAAGTGGAAAGAAACCTGATTAGATTTGGGCATCAAAGGATTAGGTTCAAGCCCCAGTTCCTGCTCAAACACCTTCCATTAAGGGCTAACACAAGGACAGCTGGGGCCACACTGATCCTCTGCTTACCTGGGGGACACTTGGACCACTTACCTGTAGCAGATAAATTCCATTATCATCCTCAGCAAGTGGAAAGTTCCAACCCAAGCGATTATTGTGACCTCTTTCCCTCCCACTGCAGAACTATTATAGTCCCAGGTAGAGCAGGAATAGCAGAAGGAAATTAGTTCTTTGAAAGAAAGAGCTCATTTCTCTGGAAATGCCATTAGTAACATAAGGGGAAGGCAGAAGAGGAGATGAGGGCATGGGTAGAGCAGGGTTTCAAGAGATGGCTGCTTTGGCTCTTCTCTGAGGTTTTGCAAAGGCTCACAGGGAGTATCCATCTCTGTGATGGAAAGGATGCTGCCAACAGTGCTGAGCTAATAGGCCCAGTCCTTCAACATTCCTGACAGGCTTCCTCTGCATCTCCCATGAAGTTAAGAAGGTCAAAGGCAAAAGCTTTAGGTGGTACTGCAAAGAATGCACCCTGACAGAGGAAGAGGGAGTGAAGAGGGGGATGGCAGCTGCAGCAAGATGAGAAAATTAGGACTAGGATTATCTCCCTCTTCTCAGGCTTGTGGAACTTTAATTGGGAAGGAGACTTGGAAATCACCTCCTCATTAAAGAGGAAACTGGGGTTGAGAGGTTTAATTACTTGCCCCCTCCCCCAACACAACTCCTTCCTCTATTCCTTTAGGGGTGAGGTGGTTTCTGTGACTCACATTAATGAACCCACAACACCAGGAATCTAACTCACACCTGTTTCTCTCTATGAGTCTGAGCCTCAGACGTGTTCCCCTAGCCTTTGGACCACTTGTGGAAATCACCCATCAGCTAACAAGACTTTGAGAGAAGATATAATAATTCCACTGATGAAACAGAGACGTTGGCATATTTGGATTGAAATCCAGTGATGTTCATAATGAACTTAACCCAGACACTTGAAATATTCCCAGAGCTTCACTCTGGGAAGTTGCTTGGTGGAGAGCTTTGTACTGCCTGGATCATTTGGAGTTGGTAGCCTGGTGAGGTCCCCTCACATAGGGTATTCACAAACAGGTCTGAGCACAGGAGAGTCAGAACTCACAGATTCCACAGAATAGGAAAGATGAACACAGCTGTCTGTTTTGATCCAAGCCCACACCACCCCCTTTGCCATTCTTCAAAAATCATGTCTCTACCTCTTCCTTCTCCTATTTACCTGGCAGTGACTGGCACACGTAGAGTCACAGGGGAAAGAATTAAATGAAGAACTACCTTTGTTCACAACAGGACTGGTAAAGTGCCCTCTGCCTGCTAGGGACCCCCATCTCCTCTCCCTGGAAAGGGAAGTATTCCAGTCTCTTACTTACCTCTGCAGGTCCGGCCATTGGCCATCATGGTGTAGCCCTGCTCAGGACAGGCACATTGGTAACTGCCAGGGACATTGAGGCAACGGAAGGTACAGAGGATGCCAGCACTTTGGGTGCATTCATCAATGTCTGAGGAAAAGAGTAAAAGCTACATTCAGCAGGGAGTTTGAGGAGTCATTGATAGAGGTATCTTCCCTCAGGGAATCACCATAGCACCCCACCCCAGGATACCATTCCATACGTCTCTGAGCCCAATGCCCAAAACCACAGCTAGTTATTGTTAATTTTAATATTTTATTGTTTATTTTCAATAATTTATAATAATTAATGATAACAACTAGTACTTATATATGACTTTAAGATTTGCAAAACTCTTTATTGATAATATTATCTCATTTGATATTCATAATAACCCTGGGAAGAAGGTATATTATCCCCATCTTACAGATAAGAAAACTGAGGTTAAGGGACCTGCCCAACATCACGTAGCTAGTGAGTATCTAAGGCTACATTTGAACTCAGATCCTCCTGACACCAGACCCAGCACTTTATCCACTGCACCACCTAGCTACCTGAAATCTGGCCCTACTACTTTACTTTCTAATCTCATTTCATCTTTCCAACATCCTTGAAGAATAGAAGGGACATGTGTGTGTGTGCACGTGTGTGTGTGTGTGTGTGTGCGTGTGTGTGTGTGTAGATGAATGATCACCTGTTGGGTGAGTAAGGAAAGGGATGTACCAGATGACTCTAGGGAGCCCCTCCAGTTTTCTAATTCTATGAGTTTTCTTGATGAGTTTTATAGCATTTAGAACTGAGGTCCATCTAATCCAACTCCCCTCCCTCACCCATTTTCCAGACCTGTAGTGATTTGTCACAGATCATCCCATTAATGAAACTAGAGTCAGGATCTGAACACAGACTAGGTAACTCCAAGACCAGGGCTCTCCCTTACACTGTGCTATGAATTACTTGGCAGATTTAGGTTAAGAGTTTAAAGCAGAAATCTACAACCTATGGCCCCAATTTTGTCTGGGCTACGAATAATGATTTTAACATTTTAAAATAAAGTCTTATTGTATTTAGAAGTGTACACCTCACTGTTAGTTTGCAGGGGGTCCTAACGCTGGCAGAGGGTAGCTTCCCCCACTCCCACCCCCATGTGGTACATGGAGGAAAGTGATAAAAGGAGAAACAGAGGCACAGAAAAGAGACAAATGGCCATAGGGTGCTGACCCCTGTCTCCTGATGCCCAGCCCCTCCCTGCACATGTGGCCCACCTTTGCATGCGTGTCCATCCTCTGCAAGCTGGTAGCCTTGCCGGCAGTAGCACTGGTAGGAGCCGTACACGTTGGCACATTCCTGGCTGCAGGGGTTGTTCTCACACTCATTCACGTCTGCAGCAGGGAGGGGAGAAAGCAAGTGACCCACAGCTTATAGACTCAGCAAAGGGAAATCAGGCTCTGGGACGTCGTCCCCATTTCCTATTTAAACTGTCTAGCTTTTCTATATCATTTGGTTGGCTTGTTCTCTCCTCCATTAGACTGTAAGCTGAGGGCAGACATTGTCTTTTGATTCTTTTTGATTTTGCAGGGCTTAGCACACATAGTAGGTACTTAATAAAGGCAGGTACTTAATAAAGTAGGTACTTGGCTGCCACATAGTAGGTACTTAATAACTTATGATTTGTCCTTCCTTGGAGGACCATGACATCAAGAAGATAATGCCATAAGTGCTTATTGATTGACTGACAAGGTCCTAATCCAATGTCACTATGACACATTCTGAAAAAGCTCTGGCTTTCACCATGGGAAGGGAGAACCAACGTATTAATAACAATGTATATTTTTATTAGCTTTAAGATTCACAAAGGTTGTTTACAATGACCCTTTGAGGACAGTAGTTCGAGTATTATTATACCCATTTTATGGATAGGAAGCTTTGTGACTCATTCCTAAGTCTGGCAACTTCTCCCTTCTTGTACAAATAGACCATGTCCCAAGTATTGGCCAGTCATTCTTTCTGAGCAGCCAATGGGGAAGGAGGTTATGGGTTTTTACCAGGATCATAGCACTATACTGCTTGGCAGAGGAGAGGAGCTAGCGATGAATGAATATCTGAAATGTCTGGTTCTATCCTTTTCACTCTCTGCTCCCTCAACACAGGCACAGACATGGTTTTACCCCTATATCTCGGAAAATAAGCAGATTCTTCTCATTATTGTCAATGCTAATAATAAGCAGATTGCCTTTGTAATGTGAACTCCTTGATGAAAGGGACTAGATTTATCTGTCTTTGTATCTGCAAGGCTTAGCACAGGGACCAGCATACTGTAAGTGCTTAGTGAATGCTTCTTGATAGACTAATGGATTGATTGAGATGCCACATCCCCATGCCCTTTGGCCAGGTATGGACAAAGACCAGAGTGAGAAACAAGAGCTAGCAGACACCTTCACAATGCTTCCCATCGAAGGCCAGCTGGAAGCCAGAGGAGCAGGAGCAGCGGTAGGAACCAGGGGTGTTTTCACAGGCTTGCTGGCACAGGCGTCCTGGATAATTCCAACACTCATTTACATCTGTAGACCAAGCCAAGAAAAAACAGGAAGACTCAGTGAGACTGGGAGACATGAGAGAGAGCAGATGGGAAGATAGAAAGAGGATCAGGGATAGGAGCCACAGTTTCATAGGTATAAGGAACAGAATTCTGGGTGAGCATACTCACTTTACCAATGCAAGTTGGCAATTTTTCTGCAATTTATAAAGTACTGAGAAGATGTGACTTGCCTGGAGTCACACAGCTAATAGGAACTGAGACCCAGGTCTTCAAAGTTAGCTCTTTATTGACTATGTCAAAGTAATGAAATCGATAGACAGACAGACAGATAGATAGATAGATAGATAGAGATGGATAGATAGAAGATAGATAATAGAGAGATGGATGGGTAGATAGGTGACAGGGGAAAGACAGGGAGACACATACAGAGACAGAGAAAGATACATAGAGACAGAGAGGTGGAGAGAGAGACAGAGACAGAGACAGAGAGGCAGAAAGATAGAGACAGAGAGATAAAGAGAGCCAGAGAGAGACAAGCAGGCAGACAGACAGAGACAGAGAAATGTAGAGCACACTGGAAGGAGCACTGACTGAATCTAAAGTAGAAAGATTCCATTAGATTACAAGTTCTGCTCCTTACTAACTGTGTGACTTTGGGCAATTCACTTCTCTCAGTCTCAGTTTTCTTATCGGGAAATGGGAGATTTGGAGATTTCAGCACAGGTCTCTCTTTACTTCAAATCCTATGCTCTCAAATGACCTAGCATATTTGCAAAAGCATTTTCCAAACTTTAAAGCAATGTAGAATTGCTAGCTTTCTCTCTCTCCACTACGCCATGCAACTTTTCTATGCAACAAAGCTGGAAAGGATAAAGGTTGGTGAGTTGGTCTCAACTGTTCCTGAGAGAGACAGTTATGAGTTGTGACAAATGAAATAATTTCCAAGGTGATTTAAACTGATAACTTTTGGTCCTGGAAGACAATTTCAATAGCATATAGTCCAATCCCCTCATTTTGCAGATGGAGAAACTGAGGCCCAGAGAGAAAAGACTTTCCTGATGATACACAGATATGAAGTAGTGCAAGATTAAAACCTAGCCCCCTCATTCTCCAAATCCAGTGCTCTTTCCACTAGACCACACAGTAATTATACCATTTTCTCAAGGGAGCCAGTCACTGTCTCATCACCCATTGTAGAGATTAGAGAAGAGTAGGTCCGGGTGAGGATGGTGGTGACTCTCTGGGATCTCACGTACCAACACAGGATCTGCTGAAAGCATCATATTGATAGCCCATCCTGCAGTCACAGCGGTAAGTGCCAGGAAGGTTGTGGCACACCTGTCCCTCACCACAGCGGTGGACACCTGTCTCACATTCATCAACATCTAGAAAAGTAAATCCCAGGGGATAGGTTAGAGGCAGCCATCACCAATCAGGAGAGGGTCGCTTGGTTTTGTTCTGACCAAATTAAGGAACAGATGTTCAAATGCCTGCTCTTCCCTTCCCTCTCCTGCCTAATCTGGGATACTCTTCATGACTGGTTTGGTGGGACTGGGGTGGCCGAGAATCTCAGACTCAAACTTTAGGGCAAAGAGAATGTTAGTGATTTTTTTGTATGAGCCCTTCATTTTACAGACAAGGAAGGGGAGACACTAAAGAAGGCAAATGACTTGCTCAGTCTCCCATTCAGTTAGGCAGCAAAGTCCTATTTTTTGTCTCAGTGTCCCGTGTTTCTTCACTACACCACACTGCCTCTTCTCCTGTACTGCAGGATTCTTGATCTTCTTGCCCACACCATTCAACCCAGGACAAGGCACATTCTTCACATTCACATAACTAGGATATCAACCCTAGAACTGTGAAGCTGGCATCTATGAGGTCACTCCCTGAAATGCTTCCCAAATGTGACACAGGCAAAGATTCTCCCGGCTCCAAACACAGTTCCTATGCTTGCTGCCCACAAGTAAGTGACCACATGCCTAAGGCTGCTTCTTACCCACACACTTGGACCCATCTTCGCTAGAATGGTATCCCCGGGTACATAGAAGCTGATTCCTCTGACAAGTGTAGGACCCAACAGTGTTGATACAATTGAATCCAGGCTTGCATGGCTCAGGAAGAGAAGTGCATTCATTAATGTCTGAAAAAGAAAAATCAGAGTATTGTGCATCAGCGCTTAAGATGATCTCACCCAGTCTCATTGTTGGTTGTCTTGCTTTGATTCCAACAATCCTAAACTCATAGGATACCAGAGCTAGATGGGATATTAGAATAAAATCAGAGTTTTATGGGACCTTAGGACAAAATATTAGAGTTGGAAGAGACCTTAGAAAACAAATTAGAGTTGGATTGAAACAAAATGTGAAAGCTGGAAGAGACTCTGGAACATAAAATATTGAGCTGGAAGGGACCTCAGAATATAAAATATCAGACATGGAAAAGACTTTAGAAATTGTTTGGAGTAGGAGTTCTCAACCTGAGGTCCACTGACCTTTTTAGGGGGTCTATGAACTTGGATAGGGACCATATTACATATTCATTTTCACTAATCTGTAATTAAAATTTAACATTTCCTTGAATTATGAATGTGAGCAACAAACCACAGTTGTATTAGTAATACTCATAAATTTATCGCCAGTAAAAATCACAAATATTTTCATATCACATTGCAGTTGTAGATATCTAGAAATATCAGTTATGTTCCTCACTACCTCAAAATTAATGTAATTATAAGTCCTGCTGTTAGATCCTCCATGATAGTAGTCTTTTTGTCTTTAGTCCGTATTTCAATAATAACTACCTTTCTTTGTAATTCTATGCATTTCATTTTGTGGCTTTTAAAAATATTATTCTGGGAAGAGATCCATAGACTTCCCTAGAGTATCAGAGGAATCCATATTACAAAAAAGTAAAGAATCCTCAATCTAGTGAATTTTACAAATAAAGGTCAAAGAGGAGAAGTGACCCAAGGTCACATAACTGGTAAGTGACTAATTGGGATCGGAATCCAAATCTCTGCTGATTCCCTACCTAGGGCTCATTCAGTTGTGCTGCTTGGCCTATAAGTAACACATCTACTGCCAGGGACACCTGAAATTTTGCTTCATTACAAAATGTATTTCAGCTCTTCGATAAGTGTTTTAGATAGTACTCCTCAGGGGGTTATAATTACCTCGATATCTTTTCCAAATATATCTCCATGGGGGAAAGAGCTGACTTAGGAGTCAGAAGGCATCATTTGAAGAATATGTATGTATAAAACTTCCCTGTCCCATAATATTCCTCCAACTGGCCAGCTGTGAGACCTGGAATTCTTATCACTAGTGATCCTCGAGTCAGTAATATCAAAGGCCCATGTTAAAATTTGTGAAAATGTGATACCTAAGAATGATGATGTGTAATATTAACATGTGATTGGGTTATTATTTCTATAACTTGGGAAAGACAATATCTGAGATGGGACATAGGAAGGCGAATTTTTATATGGTTGTGTATGGGAAGGAAAATATCTGGATCCTGGGATACTTCCTGAGAGGTCAGGCCTAGGTAAGAGGCCCCGGTGAGCTCCCAGATATCTAGGGGGTAGCGGAAAGGTCCGAGATGTTTGGTAGAAGGAAGGGGTTTGAGTTAGAAGAAGACAGTAATAATAGTTGACCTTTCCAAAGCTCTTTAAAGACTCCTGGAGGATTTATATACTCAGAGCTAAATTAGCTCATATTTACAGAGAGTTTTAAGGGTTACAAATTGCATCACACTGAACCTATGATGTCACTGGTGTGAGTATTATAACCCTCATTTTGTACATATGGAAACTGAGACTCAGGAAAGTGAAGTGACTTACCCAATGTTCATACAGCCAATAAAAGGCAGAGTCCGGACTTAAGCCCAAGTTATAATGTTGTAGGATCAGAGACTTAGATGTAGAAGGGACCTCAGAGGCCATCTAATACAATGCCTTCTTTTTAAAAATGAGGAAATTGAGATCTTGGACTTCAGGTAGTAAATGTCAGAAGAAGAATTTGAAGCCAGGTCTGCTGACTCAATAATCAATTCTTTTTCCAATATATTACTAACTCTTTTAAGTTAAAGTCCAGTAAATACTCTTACCACTCCCCCATAGCATTGGTTTTGTCTGATCCTTACAATCCTGCCTTGGTGAGGTAGGCAGGGGAAGACACTGTTCTCATTTTACAAATGGGAAACTGAAAACTCACAGAAGTCAAATGATTCCCCTAACATCTCACGATTAATAAGTGACAGTCAAGACTTACACCAAAATCTCAAGTTCAATTTTCTTTTCACTATACCACACTGCCTCTGATGGGTCTGTGGAAACTGCTTGGTTGTGTGATGTTGAAATATTGGAAGTGGATGCCAATTTACCACTTTGCTGTGTTACTGAAAGTTGCTCTTAGCCACAGTCAGCTTGGGAATGAGGTGCAGAACCCAACGATGAATGTGAATGAGGCTGAATGCCCAGGCCAAAGATGCTGGAGTGGGGCCAGGAGACTTACACTTACCCACACAGTTGCCTTCTGGGTCTTGTAGAAACCCATCCATGCAGCGCTGCTTGGATTCACAGTAGAAAGAACCCTGGGTGTTCTGACACACAAAGTTGACTTTACAGCTGTGGGTCCCCTGGGCACACTCATCAATATCTGTGAACAATAGACAGGGAGAAAATAGGTGGTTACTCCTCCAAGGCTGCCTTGCCAACACCACTAATGAGGAATGGAGGGAAAGAGCCAAGGGCAACATAGGGATCTTGAGACAAACTCGAAAGCCAGGATCTGAGTCAGCGCCTCACAGAACAACTTTTATGGAGTCAGGTCCTACTGATTCCACAGAATGATAGTTCTAGAAGGGACCTCAGAGATCATCTAGTCTCTCCCCCTGCCCTCATTGGTGAGGAAACTGAGGCCCAGAGAGAGTAATTGAATGTCTTGTTCCACATCTAAAAGCACGCCAGAGTCTGGTCTGGATCCCAGGTCTCCTCACATCCTATCCAGTACTCTTTCCAGGACACCACGCCTGCCTCCTCACTGAAAGCACAGGGGTTCAAACCTTTCAATACTGCAAGAACCAGCCATTTTATCAGTGTGGTTATCAATGCCATTAGTTGAAATGCTTTCCATTGGCAAAACATAAGTTCCTTGAGGCAGCCAATTAAATAATCATTTATTAAGTGACTGCTGTGTCAGGTACTTTATTAGGTTCTAGGAATATGAAAACAAGAATCAAATGGTCCTTGTTTTCAGAGAGCTTACACTGGAGCATGTGTGTGTGTGGGGGGGTGCGAAACACTATACTACATAAGTACATAAAATCTTTGTAGCTCCAGTGCCTAGTACAGCAGCCTGCATGTATTCAATACTTACTAAATGCTTATCGAGCTGAATGGAAATGAATTAAATTGATCCAGATGTCAACCCCTCTTTGGTTTTAGTAGGTGATCTTGGAGAGTCTCTGTGGTCAAAATAAAATCCATCACCCTATGACCAATTGGGTAATGAAACTCTTGTAAATTAATTAAGCTGGTTCTTAGGCCACACAGTCCATCACCAAGTATGTGTTCACTCGATGATCAATCTAGAACTTGAGGTGATCCAGTTCATTTTGTAGATGTGGACCTAAGCCAAGAGACATTAAGGGACCTGCCCAAAGTCACACAGCTAATAAGTATCTGAGGCTGGATTTGAACCCAAGTCTTCATGACGCTCAGTCTTGAATTCTATCTCCCATTTCGTGTTCCCTCTCAAAGTTCCCCCAGGTTAGTGGCACCTGCCAGAGCTTGTGTTGCATTGGCATGGCCTTCAAAGACTCAGGGTCACCACCACAAACAATGGGTGGTAGACTCCAGTGAAAACTTAATTGTTACTCCTTGGTACAAGTGGAGCTGGGTTTTAACTCATTTCATAGTACAAATTTCCTTCACTCTTTTTATTCTTCTAATATAGCATTAGGGATGGGAATGGGTTAATCTGTGAATGTAAATGAAATAAGCATACAAGAAAAAAATAACCAAAGACCATTTTCCGAGTCTTGGATCCTCAGTCAAGTCATTGTAGGTGTCCTTCTTACCTACACACTCTCCTTCTTTCAACTCGTATCCCGACTCACAGTTGAGATCTTTGTAACAGTGGAAGGACCCCACTGTGTTCACGCAGTGCTCTCCTCGGCTGCATGTATGTGTATCTGTCACACACTCATTAATATCTAGAAGAGGAAAATGAAACAAGCAGAGAATTCAACAGCTCAGCTCACTACCATCAAAGGACAGCTTCTAAAATCACAGCAGAACCAAACTGCTTGGACCCAGGTCAATTAGCTTCCGAGGGGCTCCCTTGACAGGATTCTACTGTTGGGCCCAGAGCTTGGTAAAATCAGTTTCTTCCAATGCCATCCACTTTCAGGGAGTAGGGGTAGCTTCATTGATCATGACTAAGCATTAGCATGTCCCTAGCCTGCCTTGAAAGTGGGAGATGAAACTGGCTGTTGAAATTGTGAATATGGCCCTGAAGACCCAAGAGAGTCTCTGGCTGTCCTGGTATAGAACAGTGCAGTTGCTTGGAGGGGAAACTGTGATATTTGATTTTTGTCTCACTGTTATGGCTTCAGGGAACCATTCTGAGACTGAAGAAAACTATTGACCTCTAAGGCCCCTCTACTACAGCCAGGGGCCTCCACTTCTGAAAGGTTGGGAAGGATACAGTTGGGCTCACATCCTAACATCTCCACATCTGAGCGCTGCAGTTAGGCTGAGGGTAAGAAATGTTCATTCTGCGCTTTGGAAAGAGTCATTCCAGGTAGGCTGTTCTTGTCCTAGTGGGTGACCTTGGTCTTCTCGCCATTTTTCACACATGATACTCCATCTCCCTACTCTGCATTTTTGCTGGAATACTCTCCCTCTTCCCTTCTGCCTCCTGGATTCCCTGACTTCTTTTAAGACTCCACTCACATCCCACCTGAAGGGTCCTAAACAGTCTCCTCTCTAGTGTAATGCCTTCCCTCTGAGTTCATCTTCTACTTACACTGTCTATGTCTTACAAGCACAATTTTCTCCCTGCATGTCATTTTTTAGAATGCAAGCCCCTCATGGTCAGAGATTGTTTTTCTCCACCTTGTAGTTACTGCTGGATGCACACTTACTGGCAGCAGGGAAGACAGAGTGAAGAGATAGATGGAGGGACAGATGAGAAAAAATTAAATGCCAATGGGAAGTGACCTAGGAGATATCAGGTCCAATGCATGCATTTTATAGAGGGAAAAACTGAGGCCCATATTAGGAAAGAGAGGCTGAGCCAGAAAGTAGAGTCAGTCTACTATACTGAATTCTTTCTTGCATGATTATGAAGGCTTATGGTATGGGGTACAAAAGCCTAGAATACTGAGCTAAATTCTTGAGCGAATCCCATATAGCACAAAGACTAGAATGGACACCAAGGGCTCCCTTTTGGTCATTCTATAATGAACTAAGGAGAGTCACAGCATCACTGATTTGGTCTAACCTCATTTTATAGCTGCCTTGCCAGGTCTCACGTTGCTGAGATATGAATCGAGGTCTTTGGACCCCAACTTCAGGGCTCTTTCCACTACATTAAGTGAGGGAGACCTTGATCGCAATGACGTCCAGGGAATGAGGCCTTACCCTGAGGGCTGGTGAGCTCTAAGGACATCTCCCCTTTTCTGACTGCTTTGATCTCTTTATCTTACTGTATTACTCCTGGCCCTGCTACTCAGTCATGGAGACAGAATGGCTTGGCAAGCAGAGAAGAGAAAGTCACTCCCATGGCTACAGTTGTCAGAAAAATTCTGCCAGCCTATTGGAAACCCCTCTGATCTCATCTGCCTGGGGCTAGAGGAAAACGGAGAAGGGTCACCCTGCCTCTGTGCTTTGGGTCCCCTTGGGCCTCCTTTCTAGGGTACAATTATGGGGCCTGGAAAGTAACAGGACTGGGTGAGGAGTAACTACAAGCCAGGTCAGTCTAAGGGTCAGGCCTGCTAGATTTCGAACCCTTCAAGGCCCAACACAGCACCCAGCCACCTGGGAAACAGAGCACTCCCAATCCCCAAGGCAGGGTCAGGGTAGAGGGTCCTGAGGATACAAGTAGACAGGGCTTTAAGTTTCTTGTCTCCTAGTATGGCTGAAGGGTATGGATTTATATAGAATACTTGGAGCTGCCACCTGAACCCCTTAATGGAGTAAAGGTGAGAGAAAGGTTGGGTAAGGGAAAGTAAGAAGGGAGAGAGGGAAAGGGAAAGAGAGAGTGAGGTGGGGGGGAGAAAGAGAGCAGGGAGAGAGGCAGAGAGAAAGACAGGAAGAGAGAGAGACAGAGAGGGAGAGAGACAGAGAGGGAGGGAAAAGGGAGAAAGGGGGGAAGGGAAGGAGGGAGTGAGGGGGGAAAGGCAAAGAGAGGGGAGGAATAAAGGAGAGAAAAGATATAAAGGGGAGGCAGGAGAGGGAAAAGAGGGAGAGAAAGGAAGAAGAGAATGAGGGAGGAATGAGAAATTGGAGAGGGAAGAAGAAGGAAGATACCAAGGAAGAGGGGGGGGGGAAGGAAACATGGGGGGGGGAAGAGGAGAGAAGCTAGAAAATGGGAGGAAGGAGAGAGAAGAAATCAAGGAGAGACAGAAGAGGAAGAGGGTGAGAAGGCAGAAATGAAGGAAGGAAAAGAAAGAGACCAAGAAGAAGGGGGATGGAAAACTGGGGAGTGAAAGAGAGAAAAGGGAGAAGGAAAAACAAGAGGGGATAGAGAAGAGGGAGTGGAAAGAAGGAAAAGGGCAAAGAGGAGAGAAAGCTGGAGGAACAAAGAGATGGGGAGATGAGGAGAGGAGAGAGAGAGCTAGAGCGAGTCACAATGAGCCTGCGAGAGAAAGAAGCAGAGCCTCACAGGGTGAGTGACTGGGGAGAGGGAGGAGGAGAAAGAAAAGCATGTGTGGGTGATTTTCCTGAGTGTTATTTTAGAAATGTCCCTGACTCCAGCTGAGTGGGCTGTCTGCATTCTCTTCAAAGAGGAGAATGATGCAGTTCTTTTACCCTCTTGGGAAAGAGGGATACAGTATCAGCTCAGTACAGAATCGCAGAATTTGGAGTGAAAAGGGACCTTGGAAGCCAATGAGTTTAACCCTCTCATTTTACAGACAAGGAAACTGAGGCACAGAGGTTAAGTGATTTGCCCAGGGGTTACACAGCAAGAAAATGTCTGAGGTCAGAATTTAACCCAGGTCTTTCTGACTCCAGGTCTGTTACTGTCTTCCATCTCCATAGGATCATGCAAAATGGGCACTGATACATGTTATGCTGAGGGTACCCGGAAGTCTCTATCTGTTCTCAGTAGCATATAGCACCCGAATCATGTCTAATTCAGCTTTGAATCCCCCATCCTTCCCCACACTTGGCAGTGCTTAATTCCTCAGTCCACTCTTGAGGGACTGACTTATTCGTGTGAGTACAGATATATTTGCAGGTAAAGGGAAGATGGATGTTCCAAATAGAAGAGGCAGGTGAGCCTTGTCTTGGCAGAGGTCCAGCTCCTGGCAAGAGAGGACAAAGGAGGAAGCTTCCCTCTTAACCTCATTCCCCTTCCCCCCAAAAAGGAAGGCCCATCAGATCTCTCCATTCTGTCCATGAGGACCACAGAGAATTCTGTGTCCCAGTCAACCAGTGCCTTTTGTCTCAGCAACATGTAAGATAAAACTTATCTTCTGTGACCTAACTGGATTATACATCAAATGGGATAAGATAAGGCCAAAGCGATATGGCACTGACCAACCGTACCTTAACTTGGAACTGCTTCTTCTGCTTCTTTAGGCAGATTTTTTAAAAGTGCCCTAAATTTTCCCAATCAGAGCTGCTTGGGAGGGTGCTGTCCTGGGATCTGTCCCCCAGTGAGGCCTTATATCCTAAAGTCTCTCCCCGCATTTGTCTTTTATAAAAGTTGATTTGAGAGTGCATTTTGTACTGCTTGCCCCAGGTGTTAAAGACTACTAGTTAGGACTCTGTCCTCTCTCATGGAGACCCAGTCATTACAGACTGTCTCAAATCAGGTTACAAAAGTCATCTTGTACTCTATGCTCTTGGCAGAGGGAATTGGATTTTCCCTAAGAAAGAGAGTTTCTAGAAATAGGCTAAAGGGGACTTTCTTTCAAGAGCCTACTCCCAACCTAGTTGCAGACAGCATTCATTTTTTGTCAGGACTTCTCTCTAATAGATAGCCTTTTCCAGAGGGAGGGCTTGGTTGAGCTCATATGGACAGGGCCTCAAGGAAGCAGGAATGGACTAAAACTCCTAGTTATCTTTCTTCCCATCCTGCCTGGAATTCACAAGCCACCTTGACCTGCATGTACATTTTAATCTCCAGTAACTCAGCTGAAGAAAACTCCTAAGGGAAGGATACCTCTGTATGGCTCTGGTGGTAGGCAGTCTTCATTGAGATGATCACGTTTTCAAATGTGCACATACTGACATTATTTAACACCAGAAGAGAGCTAAGAGACATCATTTTGCAAGCAAAGTATGGAAGCAGTTTGCATGTTTTCCCTGAGAGGCTCAGCATGGAGCCCAGAAGCGGTGGTTGCACTGGGGCTTCTGGGGACAAACAGGCCTTTGGCAGACACACAATAGCTCCCCTTGGGCCCGAGATGCTGGGCCAAGCAGTGGCATTGGGCCTATTGGCCCCAGAGAGGGGTGGAAGTGGGGGTCTGCTGAGGTAGTCAGGACATGGATTGTTTCTACTTCATGTATTTTACAGACATGGTGTGCAGCAAAGGAAGATGAGCACTGAGACCCCCAGGCCCTAGCTCACACATCTCCAGGCACCAGAGGGTTACTCATGTCCTTGTGTAGCCCTTGTCAGGAGTAGGCTGGAGGCCATGCTGCTGGTTGTGCAGGCTTGGTGTCCCAGGTACATTTCATGAGAGACACAAATAGAAAGAACCCCCAATCTGTGTCCTCCTACCCAAAACCACAATGGAAGCCTCAGTAAAGTGTCTAGCATTCTGACGGAGTACGCAGTTAGGCAGGGATCTCAGCAACCTGACAGGAAGCAAACACCTTCAGAGGGATTTCCCAAGCCTTGGTAGTAATCTCAGAGTGATAGAATTTAAAAGCTCAAAGAGACTTCAACAATCACCTTGCTTAGTCCCTTCACTTTTTGGAGCATGATACTGAGGCTCAGAGGTGGAAAGGGACTTACCCAAGGTCACACAACAAACGAATGCTTCCTCAGACACATAATGCAGGCTGCCTCTCCTTCTGGTTTCTTTGTTTACCTATCTATCTATCTATCTATCTATCTATCTATCTATCTATCTATCTGTCTGTCTGTTTACTTACTATCTATCCATCCATTATCTATCATCTATCTCTCTATCTACCTACTATCTGCCTATCCATCTATCCATTATCTATCTATCTATCTATCTATCTATCTATCTATCTATCTATCTATCTATCTATCTATCTATCTATCTGTCTGTCTATCTATCCATCATCTATCATCTATCTTTCTATCTATCTATCCATCATCTATCATCTATCTATCATTTATCTATCTACTTTATCCATCTGTCATGGCCCATGAACAGAAATTTACAGATTAATTCTCCTTAAATACAAAAAAAAATCGAGAAGTAAACAAAACTCTTAGAACCATTAGCTCCAACTTGTGCGAAACAAAAGAAACAAAACTCTGCCCAAGATAAAAATAACTCCCTCCCCCCATATCTATTTCTCTTTCTGTTTCTCTCCTTCCTTCTTTTCCCTCCCACTCCCTCCTTTCCTCTCCTTTCTTCTTTCTATCTCTATCTTCATTTCTCCCTTCTGTCTCTCTGTCTTTCTCCTTCTCTCTTTCACTCCTTCCCTCTCTGTATCATCATAACTAGATCCTCCAAGTCTGAATGTCTCCAGATGTAATTAATAGTAATCTCCATTAAGCTTTCAGGATCTGGGGGATGGGTTATCTATTGTACGTCTTGCCCAAGGCCCACATTGTCTCCTCTAGCATTTGTAATAAAGTGAAAGGCACCGAATTAGGAGTCAGAAGACACGTATTCAAATTCTGGCTGTGATGCTTACTGAATGGTGTTCGGTAAATTCCATAAGCTCTCTTGGCCATAATTTCTTCCTCCACAGAATGAGAGGTTTGGATTAAGTGATTTCTAAGTCTCTTCCAGTTCTAAATCCTGTGTTACATTTTATCTTTTTAACTCCTCATCAGGGCAGTATAAATCAAAGGCAATATATAATTTAAAACTATCGATTTTGCTTCTTATTAATCATCCTGGTCAAAAAGCAAGTGAAGGTGGGTAACTAAATCTAGAAATTCAAATGTTGTTTTTGGACCATCTGTATTTTTTTGTATCCAGGCCCAACCCTGGGTCAATGTTTCTTTACTTAATAGAGTGATTCATCCCCTTGGTTACCCCAAAACGAAGCCCTGTAGAAGAACAAGATCTCAGAGGGTCATGAGTCCACCCTCTACCTCTCCACCTGCTTCCCCTGTCCATGCTTGCCCTTGGATGTGGACAGGACAAAGCTCAATAGCACAAGACACAGCAGTCTAAGCACATTGATATGTCATATGCAAAGGTGACCAAGGGACCCTTTAGCATATGAAGGTGGGATGCGCGGCGTGGCATAGCATGGAGAGCTGTGATGGGTGATGGTATATGGCTGTTCAAAGAGCCACTCTTGTCTTACCCACGCACTTCCTATGCATGTTGAGGATAAAGCCCTCGGCACAGATCACTGTGTGGTTGACACAATAGAATGATCCCAACGTATTCACACAAAACTGTCTTCGGGTACAATCGTGAGCACCTCTGAGGCACTCGTCCATGTCTACAGCCCCGTGGGGGACACCGGGAGGGAAAAACAGAAGGCCGTTAGAATAGTGGAGACAGTGGTTGGCCTGTGCTCACAGACTGAGGGAGGGAAAGTGGTCATGAAGCCAACACTAAACTGGGGCTGGCCTTGACCGTGGCAGTGCCCAGGCCCATCCTACACTTCCCCCAGGACACATCACGGAGCTTAATCTAGCTGGGGACAGGCAAGACTGGTTGTCAGCCCTTTACCTCTTCAAAATATCATATATGTGCTTAGAATGATAATAATAATATAATAATATAATATAATAATAATAGCTAACTTTTGCATTGTCTCATGAAGCACTTTGCACATTATTTTATCTGATCCTCACAACAGTTCTGTGAAGTAGATGCTATTATTATACCCATTCTACAGGTGAGGAAACTGAGGCAGAGATTGTGCCTTGCACAGGGTCACATAGCTAGGTAGTGTCTGAGGCAGGATTTGAACTCAGGCCTTCCTGATTGCAAGTCCATCACTCTATTCACTATGTCAACTAGCTGCCTCTGTTTAAATATCTATTTACATGTTCTTTTTCCCCAGTAGTATATAAGCTCCTTGAGGATAGGGGATATGTTTGCATTTTGTTTTAATAATCCCAATATTATTTTACACTTGTTTGTCCACATTTATTTGCATGTTGTCTCCCTCAGTATACTGTGAGCTCCTTGAGGTGAGAGCCATGTTTTTGCCTTTCCTTGTATCCCCAAGGCACAGCACAGTCTTTGGCACATAAACACTCAATAAATGTGCGTTGGCTTAACTTGACTTAACTAGCCTAGTACCTGGAACAGAACAGGTCTCAAAGAAATGCTGGCTGATTCTGGGGTCTGAGGAAAGGCTGGAAGAAGGAAAATGCAGAAGATTAAACATATCTCTGGGATATCCTCTGAGAGATGAGGGCACTGGACTTGGGGGGAATGGATGACATCTCAGAGGAAAGAGCCTTTCGGGGAAACACCTATGGGATTCCTGGGGGTTGGACCACAGCTGGATCTTTGGCCCAGAAATAAGCCCAGAATGGAAGAGGAAGTCATCCTCCCAGGTCTAGGAGAAAGGACTCGCCATTTCCACCATGGCCTGCTAGTCCCTGAAGAGAAAAGACTCAGTGCCCAAGTCCAAGCGCATGCTGTGCTGTCCTTACAATACAAAGCTGGTTCTCACTCTTCTTCCCCTTCCTCAACTTTTCTTCTACTGTGTCTATAGCTTCTGTTTGCCCTTCTGACTCCTTAAGATCACAGTCTCTATTCCCAATATCATGGCTAAGACCATAGCTAGGACATGATGCAGGAGGAAGGATCACTTTCTGACCCTGTCTCCTCCTTTCTTGCCCAGGTATCTCCTGAACCACTCTAATGTTAGCGCTCTCCCCACCAGCCCACCAAATCATTTCCCATTTACTCTGGATCTATTTTGAATTTATCCATTTGTGTTCATATCATTCCCTAGCACAGTGCCTGGTATATCCATGGGCCTTAACAAATGCTTGTTAAATTGAATATCTCTTCCCAACTTTCCTCAGCCCTGAGGACTTAGGAATGATGGGATAAAGAGTGGGAAAACAGAAGACCTTGCACCTTAGCCAAGACTTGGATGCTTCAAACTAGGAAGGGAAAATGGTCAAATTCTTCCCTGTCTAAGCTCATGTCTTTCTATCTCCAAATTCTCAACAAGGGCTCAGTCAATAGCCCATAGGATATCTTTATGTCAAAAGCTCTCACCCAAGGAAAACTGTCCAATTTCCACCCTGGACTGACTGCCAGACTGACTTGAGCAGGAAGTAATGGGCAGCCTTTTCTTCAGGAACAGGATAAACTTACATGTCCCAAGCTTCCCTGATCATCCCCTGGCTCAAGCTTTTGGTATTCACATACATATTTCTCCATCCTCCTGGCTTGGATTTCTACACTTGGATTCTGCCTCCTTTAGGTCTCTATCATTCTAGTCTGAAGAGACCTCATCTTTTCAGTCTGCTCACATGCAGTCTTCCCCTAATTCTTCCAACCCTTCCCCTCCCCCACTTACCTTCACACGAGACTCCATCAGCCATGATAGCATAACCAGGGAAACAGGAGCACATGGCTCTGTTCTCTATGACGTTACACACTTGTTTACAAGGACCATTGTCTAAATCAAGGTAAAAGGTGGGACGGGTTAGGAGGAGGTTGTATGGGGACCAGTTCCCCATTGCCTTCTCTCTACTCTAGCTTAATTCAATTCCTTATCACTTCTCACTTCCACTATTCCAACAACCTTTTACTTTGTTGGTCTCCCTGCTTCTCCTCTCTTCTCTCTCCAATCCTATCCCCCACAAGCAGCCAAATTAACCTTCCTAAACACAACTTTGACCATGTCACTGCCCTGCTCAAGAAGCCTCACTGGCTCCCTGTTACTTCTAGGATAAATACAACGTGTGGCATTTAAAGCCCTTCAGAGTCTGACTCCAGCTCATCGTCTCTCATCGCTCTCCTTTATACACTCAGCATTCCAATCAAACTAACTCGCTTGCTGTTTCCTAAACTTAGAATTATTTCTCTCCGCCTCCCACCTCATGCTTTTACTTGGCCTGTCCCTCACCTTGGAATGCTTTCTTTTTCCCCTCTGCATACCTAACTTTCTTGAACTCATGTGCCACTTTCTACAGGGAAACTTTTCCTAATCTTGTTGATAATTTGCACTATTTCTCTCTTTCTCAAATTAATAGGCATATTTTAATGTTTGCATTGTTTAATCTTTCCTTAGAGCTAGGATAGTATCCCTGGCACCAAACATAGTACCCTGCATACAGCAGGTGCTTACTAAACTTTTGTTGAATTGAATTGAATTGGGACTGAGGTCACCTGTGCCCCTGAGAACATAGGAGAATAGTATAGGGATTCTTAAGTATGTCGTGGTTGCCCCAACCAGTAAAAGTGGTACCCACCTGGTTAAGACACTGATTGTTCCCATTGTATAATCCAGTCTACTCAGTCTCATACTGACATGCTAGTATTTCCTCCACCTCTTTCCCTTTAGACCTAGAGCACTCATTATGTGCATGTTCATCTATTTGGTCATTATTATTAGTGATAATTATGATGACCAATAAGAGACAAAGAATTTTCTTCCCAATGCTGTGAGTCAGGTAAGCAAGTATTATTACCCCATTTTACAGATGAGTAGCCTTGATATTAATTTAGTACTTTTACAATTTGCAAAGTACTTTGCACACTAAATTACTCCATTACAGTCTGCACAGTGAGGTAGGTACTATAGGGAGGATTATTATCCCCATTTACAGATATAGAACCAAAGATTCAGAACAACTAAGGGCTTTGCCCATGACCACACAGCTCCTATTAACTAAAAAGATTCAAATTCAGGTCTTCTGACTCCAAGTCTAGCATGCCACTCACTGTACCATATGATGCGCAGAGCAAGTGCTTAAACCTGTCCCTTGTTTCTAGATTCAGTGCTCTTGCTGGAATGCCCTCCCCCTCCCAAACCACCACTTCCCCTCCCCATGTGCCACCACCCCTATGTACCTTTGCAGGTATTTGGAACTGGCTGAGGCAGACGGATGACTTCAGGTTGGCTGTGGGGGGCTTCAGGGGCTAGGGACCCCTCTCCTCGAGTGCTTGGCTTCATCGCTTCACTATCTGTCAACAAACAGATCAGAAAGAATGTTGAGGGGGAAGAGGAAGAGGCCTGGAAGTAGGCACCCCTTCAATCATTTAGCCCCCTTTATATATGTAACAGAAGCTGGCCAATAGGGGCCCAGTCCTGTGACCACATGCAGATGCTTGGGGAGCTTTCTTCCAGAAATGCATGGAGGTACATAAGGGAAGTTTCTGCCCTCTTTTTCAGAGGATGATATAAGTGTGTTGTGATTGTTTTCCATCCATTTACCACATGGTGAAGAAAAGTATTTTAACTGACTCCTCAGTCAGAACTAAGGGCACACAGCAACAGCTCTGAGACATGGAATCTCAATCTCAATCTCTCTGTCTCTGTCTGTCTCTCCCTCTGTCTCTGTCTCTTTCTGTCTCTCTCCCTGTCTCTCTGTATCTATCTCTGTCTCTCCTCTATCTCTCTGTCTCTGTCTCTCTGTCTGTCTCTCTCTCTGTCTCTGTCTCTCTGTCTGTCTCTCTCTGTCTCTGTCTCTCTGTCTGTCTCTGTCTCTCTCTCTCTCTGTCTGTCTCTCTCTCTGTCTCTGTCTCTCTCTGTCTCTGTCTCTCTGTCTGTCTCTCTGTCTGTCTCTCTGTCTGTCTCTGTCTCTCTATCTCTGTCTCTCTCTCTGTCTCTGTCTCTCTGTCTGTCTGTCTCTCTCTCTCTCCCCCCCTCCCTTCCCCAGCCCCCAGTGGTGTGAGGGGAAGATAAACGGTAGGCCTCTGGGTGAGAAGTAAGGCAGCACGTGCTGCCCCCAGTGACCTCATCTCACCCCCTCACCATATCAACGCATGGAGATGCTTTAGTCTGTGTTTCTAGTGCAGCCACCAAGTGACCTGCTTGACCCAGTCCAGCATCATCAGACTGAGTCCACAGCCAAGAGAGCAAGTCCTGAAGGCTAAGAAGAAGCTTGTCCTCTGGCTGTGCCACACCCAGAAGCGAACTTAGGGAGAGGAGTATTTGTAGCCAACACTTGAAGTTGGAGCCTATAACGTGGAGATACGTTTTCCCTGACAAAAGGTATAATTAACATCATGTTGCTTGCCTTCTCAATGGGTGGGGGAGGGCAAGAGGGAGAGAATTAGGAACCGAAAATAGAAATAAAAAAGAAGTTGGAGCCCATTCTTTCCAGAACCAAGGTGAAAGAGGAGAACATCCTGATCTGAAGGGGTGGTATGGGGGGGAGGGACGACAGATGACTCTGAAGCAACACCTTCAGTTTGAGTCCACTCTACCTAGGACAGAGGTTTAGAGAGAAAAAATGCGCCCCAGTTCAGGGGAATATGTTGCTATATCTTTTTCTTTTCAAGAGGCAATCAGGATTAAGTGACTTGTCCAGGGTCACACAGGTAGCATCAAGTGTCTGAGGCTGGATTTGAACTCAGGTCTTCCTGATTCCACTGATGGTGTTCTACCCACTGCACCACCTAGATGTCTCTTTTCTTGCTCTCTCTTTTCAGTAAATACCCTTTTGTTAATTGGTTATCAGTAGATGGAGGAGATATCAACTGGTCAAAATTATACCGGGGAACCAATCACTGGTTAGGTGACATAGAAAACATACAAACTGGTTGTTTGACATGGAAGGTAATACACAAAAATTGAAAGCAGTGGGAAAAAAGCATCTCTTCCCCTCCCCCCCAACTCTTCAAGGACACTCTCAAACGCTGCCTGGAGCAGTTGCTTTACTTTGCACACTGGGATAAAGACACCGAGAACATATATGTGCAAGATATGCATAACACAGGCAGTTTTGATGGTGCAGTGGATAGAGCCCTGAGTCTCAAGTCAGTAAGATCTGAGTTCAAATCCAGCCTCAGACACTTACTAGCTGTATGAACTTGGGTAAGTCACTTAACCTCTCAGCCTCATCTGAGATTAGTCACTTATGCTTTCTCAGTTTCCTCATCTGTAAAATGGAGATAGTAATAGTACCTACCTCCCAGGGTTGTGAAGATCAAATAAGATAATAATTGCAACACAGCATTATAGCACATAGTAAATGATACATAAATGTTAGCTATTATTAAACTTAACCAGTGAGAAGAACTAGACAGTATCTTTGGAATTGTTCTTTATATAATGATAATATGTACTTATGAAATAATTACATAATAGTAATATATAATTAAATACAATAATAATATAAATGGTAATATATAATAGTGTACAATATAATGTTCTTTGTATACTACATCCCTTTATGTGGTAGAAGTCTTCTGAGTCCAAGTCTAGTTCGTCATTCCCTGCACCATCGTGGAGACAGATAGTGGCTGGGGCGGAAACTTTATCATGACAAAATCAAGAATCTTTCATGTTCACATAGTATTTTTCTCTTCACCAAAGCACTTCCAATCTATTACCTCACTTAAAATATGCAGTGACTTTGGATGGTAGGGAAAGGCAGGGGTTATCATCCTCCTATTACAGATGAAGAAAAGATGGGATTCAGAGGGGGTAACTGACTTGCGTGAGGTCACACAGATTCCCATTCCAGCACTCCTTCCACTAAGTGAGGAGGCCTGATGCAACATGTGGCATTACCAGTAAAGCTGTAACACTCAAATGCAGGGACATATGCTTTGCCTCCTGCTCCCTGGGGCTCCCTCTTTCCTTCCCTCCCTCCCTCCTACTGAAGATGCCATGTGCCAGGAGGAGATCTACGCCAACCGACACATAGGGAGGAAATGGGCCAGGGCCCAGCAGTGCTGAACATTTTCCAGGAAAGCTTCCAGGAAACTATTCCCCATCAGCTCTGGGGCTCTGTGTCTCCAATGGAAATTACCTGCTTTCCTTACACCATCTCAATCCCTGCTAGCTCCATGAGCCTCAGGATTTGATCATGTTTGCCTCTTTTCCCAGGATGCCCTCAGAGGAAGAGGATATACAGGGTGGCAGGGTGGACTGAGGGCACAGGGAGTCCCAATGTGTATTGCCTCCAGTTAAAAGGAGGACCTGAGATAATATAGAATAGACTTTTTAGCCAAGGAAACTAGCTTCTGGATATGTCTTTTTCCTAGAAGAAAAGCAGTAATTACTGATCCCCAAAATCAAGTCCAAGCGAAGGGCTGTCCATCCTCGGAATCCAAAGGTTCTTTTGAGATGTCCCCTCAAATGGGCCTATTGAAGCTGCAAGTCATAATTCCCTGAACTGAGAAGAGTCAGCTATAGGACTAGGGCATCTTCTGAAATTTTCATTGGAGAAAAGGATCGAGCAAGGCTTCCTGGAGGAAATGGCGCCGAGCTGGGCTTTGAATTAAGAGTCTGATTTCAATGAAGAGAGGAAAAGTTGTCAATGAAGGAATATAAACAGGGAAAGTGCAAGAAATGTTCCTGGACCTGCGAGCCAAGTGTGGTCTGTAAAGAGAGGGATGGCAATATGGGGAAAAGGGGAGAAAAGGCAATAGTAGCACTGAAAGGAGAGGAAAGAAGATGAAAGGAGTGGAGAAGGTTAGAAAGAAGAGAGAGGAGAAAGGAGAGAAAGAAAACAACTAAGAGAGAAGAGAAAGAAAGTGGAAAGAAAAGAAAATTAATGTATGCAAAAAGGAAAAAATTGGTAAGAGGGAGAGAGAATGAATTTAATACTAGAAACTATATCACTTTTATTGAGTTGAAAATCACTTAAGTTCATAAAATAGTCTCACTGCTCTGGGAAATCAATAAATGTTTATATTAAGTTAATGATTTTATTTTACTTACTGCCTGTTGACTCAGTAAAAGCTTAATTGCTTAATTGGCTGGGTTGTGGAGCCAGTTTTCACAAAGGGGCCATACCATGAACATAGCTCAACTCTATTTAACTTGGAGACTAATGACCCCAGCTGTGGATTACAAAAAAATCCTCTTCTCTCCTCATCCTCTTCCTCCTCTTCTTTTACTCCTTCTTCTTCCTTCTCCTCCTCATTTTCCTGCCTACCTGCCTTTGAGCCATTTCTCAGCCTTCCATGTTAAGAGAGCAAAAAGGGAAAGGAGGTGAAAGGCATTATATTTTGTTCTGAGGCACAGCTAAACTCATCTCAAAATGAAGTTTCCCTCATGATATCGCCATGGACAACCTGGACTGATGTGGCCTGAATGAGAGCCTAGTTAGGCTCTAGGTGACAGAATGAGTGTACCCAAAATGTTGATTAATGACCCTCTATCAACATGGAGGGCCGTCCCTCATGGCAGTTCCAGGCCTCAGACTTGACTCTGTCTGGTTGAACTTGGTCATCAATGATTGGATGAAGACACAGAGTGAATGCTTATCAGGTCTGTGGATGACCTAGAACTGAGTGGGAAGGCTAATTTATTGGAAGATTCTATTAGGATCCAAAAGAAATCTAAACAGGCTTCAGTCCTGGGCTAAAATCAACAAGATGAATTTCACAGGGAGGGAGATAAAGTACTTCACAAGGACAGGAACAGGGAGGCCTTTTTGAACCTGGGGGTTGAGGTGATTGCAAGCTCAGTATGAGCCAACACAGTGATGAGGGAGCTGAAAAAGCTCAAGTGATATTGGACAGTACAAACGGAAGTTTAATATCCAGAACAAGGAACTTCCTTGTTACTAACAGCCACACTCATTAGGCCCACACCTAGAATTCTGGAATGTCCCATTCATTGTAAGAGGATCGTGGAATGTTGGCAAGCTGTCACACATCAAGAGCAAGGGAAATAATAGGATGGTTAAAAAGCCTAAAAATTCTGTCCTGTGAGGACCACTTCCTATCTAGCTTTCATGATGATTCAGATCCAGGATGGCTTCCATGCCCTACTACCGGATGCATTGGTCCACCTTCCTTGCTCATCTCAATTCCTCTCAATATGGCAATTATAGCCATATCCACTCAGGTTAGCTCTGCTTATTTTTCATCCTCCTCAGATCTATTGCCTTAGTCTCCTCCACCTTCCCTTCTTTGTGGCAAACTCCCCACAAACTCCTTACATCCATTCCCCTCCCAACCCCTCTTTCTCTGCTTCCCTGGCCACCATGTTCACTGTTTTCTCCATTTGTGGAACAATTTCTGTTCCTCCAGGGCTTTGTTGCCCTCTGTTGGTTTCTTTGCTGGTTGCGGGCCAGATTAATCCCTGATGCCCTAATTTTACTCACCTTTTAGCCTCTGTATCTAATAATAATAACAGCTAACATTTACATAGTGCTTACTATGTGGCAAGCACTGTGCTAAGTACTTTATAATTATTATCTCCTTTGATCCTCCCACCAACCCTCAGAGGTAAGAGCTATTATTGTTGATCAATTGTTCCAGTTGTGTCTGATTCTTCATGACCCCATTTGGGCTTCTCTTGGCAGAGATACTGGAGGGGTTGGCCATTTCCTTCTCCAGCTCATTTTACAGATGAGGAAACTGAGGCAAACAGGCTTGAATAATTTGCCCAGGATCCTACAACTAGTAAATGTCTGAGGCCAGATTTGAACTCAGGAAGATGAGTCTTCCTGACTCTAGGCCTGGCACTCTATCCACTCTACCACCTAGCTGCCTATTATTACACCTGTTTTATAGATGAGGAAACTGAGGCAGACAGAGATTAAGTAACTTTCCCTGAGTCACACAAGTAGGAAGTGTTTGAGCCAGATTTGAACTCAGATCCCCCTAACTCCAGGCTCAGCCTTCAGTCCATATGTGTGTCCCATCTCTAAAATGATGAAATGCACTCATGACTGTGTAATACTCCCAGATCTAGGATAATAAAATCATGGAATGTTAAGAGCTGGAAAGAACCTTGAAGTTCAGTGATTCTTCACCTTCTTTTGTGGACTCCCTTGGGCAGTCTGGGGAAGCCTATAGACTCCTGCTCAGAATCATGTTCTCAAATGCATAAAGTAAAATCCAGAGGAGTACAAAGGAAATAAATTATATTGAAATGTGGTTGTCCAAATATTTTTTTAGAAGTCCACAGATTCTAGTCTAGTCTGAACCAACTCCCCAATTTTACAGAGGAGAAAACTGAAGTCTAGAAAGGGAAAGGAACCTGTCACATTGGACCTTTCTAGAGCTGGAAGTTTCCTAGAACCGTAAGCAGAGATCACCTAGAAAGCTGGGTGGAGCAGTGCATGAATTCAAGAACATGTGAGTATGGATTCTGTGTTAGATACTACCCAGATGTGCCCAGTCTCAGTTTCCTCATCTGTAAAATGAGACAAAGAATGGTACCTCCCTCACAGGGTGATTGTGAGGATGAAATGAGATAATGAATGTAAAGTGCTTGGCCAAAAGTGCTATAAAAATATTTGCTATTATCAGTGCTACCTCTTCCATTTTATATATGAAGAAAACAAGGCAAAAAAGCCTATTTCTACAGAATTTTCCACACCATCAGTAGCGATAATAGCAACAAACAAGTAAAACTAGAAATAAATTTTATGCTCAATGATGGGAGAATGGGTGAACAAATCATGATGTATGAATAGAATGAAATATTATTGCATCATAAGGAACTGTTTATAAGAGGAATTCAAAGAAATATGGCGGCACCTCATAGGAAGCAATGTAGAATGGGCAAAACCTAACAAAGAGAACGACAAACACGCTAATGATAATTATGGTAAGTTACAGCAATAGTAGCAGCAACAAAATTCATGTTAAATACAGGAGAAAATCGCACTACTACCTAAAGTTTTGATGCGCATCTTTTGTTTCTTTTAACAACCAGTAAACAACCAAAAGGTACAATTATGTGCATGCTCATTTGTAATCAGTCTTGCTTCATTTGTTTTCATTTGGGGCTATTTTTCTCTTTTGTTTTTGTTTAAATATTTGAATACCTGTGCTTGTCAATGGGAATTAAAAATACTCATGAAACCTGCGGTAGAAGATAGAACGCTAGATCTGGTGCCAGGACGACATAGGTTCCAACCCTGCTCTGACAATTACTCACTCCACTTGTCTTGATTTTTGTTTCGTCACGTCATGGCTCGAGAAGAGAGAGTGAGGCTGATGACTTTGTGCAGTTCTGCCTAATTTAAATTCAATTCACCCAAAAGTCAAGACATGGCCCTGTGATGTCATCGATCCTCTTCAAAAATGAAGGATGAACAACACTCCGATCCTGGGCAGATCACTCAAGCTCTGTGTGTCTCAGGCAACGCCCTAGGACTTATCTAAGTCACAGACTGCTTAAGGTCTACTGGTGGAAGGGATTCCTGGCATTCTTAAAGCTAAGCCCACAATGATGTCATCACAGATCTTTTGTTTATTTCATGACATTTTACATCTAGAGTTAGACACTAGAGGCTAACTGATCCAATCTCTTCATTTTAAAGATGAAGAAACAGAGACCCAGAAAAATTAAGGGAGTTTCCCAAGGGGATATAGGCAACTAGCAGCAGAGTAGGTTGTGGACACAGACATAGATCTTTGGAAGAAAAAAACTGAGGCCCAGCTTGCTCAAGGCAGTAAGTATGAGAGCTAAGATTTGGAACCTGGTGTCCAGTCTTCAAGTACAACACTCTTTCTATCACACCATGGGGACATCTAATCAGAAACTGCCTCGTTTTACAGATAAGGAAACCAAAATCCTTCTGGGAGTTGTTACTTGGCCAAAGTCATACAGCAAGTAAGTGACCGAGGTTCTATTTGAACCTAAGGATTCCTGACTTTAACCTTAACACTTTTTCTACTATTCTGGGTTACTTTTATATAACTAACACATTTTGTCTTAACTCTCGTTGACAAAAACAAATATCTGAATAGCTGAACAAGAAGAAAACAAAAATATCAAAAAAATGCTAAGTAAAAGAAAAAAGGTTTTATAAATGATCATGTTTATACATGCCTGTGCACTTGTTATTTGCCAGTTATTAAAAGAAAAGGAGAGATGATGCATGGTGTAGGAGACAGAGCTGGCCTTGAATGAAGGGAAAAAAAAGGAGGCATATATTAAACACCTTTGATGTGCCAGGGAACAGTTAGGTGGATAGAGCACCCAACCTGGAGTCAGGAAGATCTGAGTTCAAATCCAACCTTAGACACATATTAGCTATGTGACCCTGGGCAAGTCACTTAGCCCAGTTTGCCTCAATTTTCTCATCTGTAAAATGAGCTGGAAAAGAAAATGGTAAACCACTCCAGTATCCTAGCCAAGAAAACCCAAAATGCAGTCACAAATAGTTGGACATGACTGAACCACAAAACCAACAAAATGTGTCAGGCACTGTGCTAAATATTTTACAAATATTATCTCCTTTGATCTCCACAACAACCTTGAGAAGCAAGGTTATTATCCCAATTTTACAGTTGAGGAAACTAAAATAAACAGAGGTTAAGTGACTAGCACAGGGTCACACAGTTAATAAGTCTTTGAGGCCAAATCTGAATCTCTGGTGCACTATGGCACCACCTAGCTGCCTTGAAGCTAGGAAGTGCTGGGTTCAAGTCCAGCCTCTGACACAAACTGGTTGTGTGTCCCTGGACAAATCACTTAACCTCTCAGTGCTCTAGGTCACACTCTAAGACAGGAGTTCTTAACCTTTTTTGAGTCACTGTCCCCTTTGGAGTGTGGTGCAGCCTATTTTCAGAATGATATTTTTAAATATATAAAATGAAATACGTAAGTTTACTAAAGAAACCAATTACATTGAAATATGATTTTCAAAATATCTTGAAAAAAATTTTGTGGACCTCAGGTTAAAAATATAAATTGCAAAGAAAATGGCAACCTGCATTAATAGAAGGAATTTCTTCACCTGGGAGTATCTGAAACCCATGAAATCATGGTCCAGGTTCTCATCTGCTCCCAGCAAATATGCATAATAACATTACTAAAACAATAACAAAGCCATCCTAAGAATGTAACAAGAGTTTCATGGATGTTACACTCCAGGCAAGTTTACGATGTATTTCAGTGAGGACTGAAAGCTGGGTTTTTGGACTTCAGATCCATGATTTCCCTCCTTTGTCATGCTTCTGTTCTGACAGGGCTCCGTCTGAAGAAATCGTCACTCCATGATGACTAAGGATGGTTGAACAAATGGGGGAAATCAGGCTTCCGTCCCCTAGAGCAATTGCACTGAGGCTTATGGAGGGTTATCAATCAATGCCACAGGTCAGTGATTAGCAGGGCGTAGAGAGAGAGTCTGAGGAAGCAGAGCCAGATCCAGATCCCTGGCTGCAGTGTCAAAGGCTAAACTGACTGAGATGCTTCCCCGGGGCCTGCTGGCTTGGACTCTCCTGGACCTGACCTAGCCACGGGCTCTCAGCAGGGCTGTCCTGTGGCCCTCTCTCCATCCACCCTTCAGAAACCAAACATGCCAGGGACTGAATGAAAATCTCAGTGGGCTGACATGGAAAGTGTTTGCTCTCATTCCTTCTAGATCATCCCAGGTGACCTCATAGATAGAGGAGGCAGCAACCTACACAGGGAGATGTCAGAAACACATTTCCCCTAAAATACCTCCCTCACTGCCTCATCCCTGTTCATTGCTGAAATTCTTCTCATCATCTCCATTGACATAAACTTGTTCTTTTGGGTAAAACAATGTAGGAAATGCAAATACTCTTAGCAGGAGACATTGTCAGCTATTTACACAACTAGTTTTCTAGATCTTTCTCAGTGTGCTGGCTCAGTTTTTAGTGAGGGAGAAGTATGATAAAAAAAACAAAACTTCTAGGCCACTGGCCACTTCCCAGGGAGGGTAGACCTCCATAGGACCAGTGGGTAACAGAGTCACAAAAGCATGGACGTGCAGCTGGTCACTGAGTTCAGTTTCCTCATTTTGCAGATGAGGAAACTGAGGTAAGGGACCAGCCCAGGGTCCCACAGCTAGTAAGTGAAGTGAGATTGGAACCTAGTTCTCCCTGACTCCAAGTCTTCTCTAGCTGCCTCTCCTGGGGGTATGGAACCATAAGGGCAGAGGAGGGAGGGCACCATAGGGGAAGTTAATAAAATGTTGCCTCCTTCAGACCTGTGGGAATAGAATATTCACAAAAGTCTGTGGCAGGGGAGTATCTGGCTTTTGTATCTGGGCTCTTCAGGGATAAATTTATTGGTGACTTAAAACAGACTAGAAGGTATTAGAATGAGTACTCAGAGCTACCTTACACATCCTCTAGCTTCTCAAAAGTGTTTGCTTCTTGGAGATGCCTCTTTGGGTGCTTCCCACTGCCTAGAAACTCAAGTGAAATGCCCCAGAGAGAAAAAAAACCCTCGGTCACATCCCTCAAGGCTAACCTTGTCCATAGATTAAATAGGTGACCACCTACTGTCACTACTTCAGGAACTACAAGACCCTCGATTGCAAACCCAAACCACCAATACCCCTCCCTTCCTTGCCAAAGCAGATCCCCACTTGTTGCCAGCTATCTGACTCTCCTTACCTGGAAGACAGCTGAGTCCATCTTCTTGTAGGGTGAATCTGGGGAAGCAGGCACACTTATAAGAGCCCACGGTGTTGATGCAGAGGTGCTGACAGAGCTCACCAGGGTACAGAAGACACTCATCCCGGTCATCCCCAGGCAGGCTGTTGGACAACTCTGATTCCTGGCTAATGGAAAGGGCTTCATGGAGGTTCTCTGTCTCTGAAACTAGAAGAATGTTCCTTTGAAAATGACATTGCATTGTTACACTGATCCCCAGAGAAATATTTCAGCTCATATGCCTTGAACTATATTACAGCTGACTTAGCCCACAGGGGTTAGCCTTACCTCTATTGTGACAGCAGGAATCCTCAGACTCACAATCCTAGAGAGTAATAGAATTCTGTTCTCTTTTCAGCTTTACCTGGTAGAAAGAGCCCTTCAAAGGCCATCTGGTCAAGCCTGTCCTTGAACAGCAACTGCCTCTACAACATTCTCAGTATGGGTTATCTACCCTCCACAAAACAAACAAACCAACACAACCAGCAACAAAAAAAGAAACTTCTGATAATGAACAACCCCTGCCAACTATTCTCATTGGACTTTTGGCTAGCTCTAAGTATTAGGAAGACTTTTTATTTCAAGCTCTTTCTCTATCCCAGTGCTGCTGCCCACTCCCTGTGTGACTTTGGGAAAGTCCTTAACCTCACAGTGCCTCAGCTTCTTCATCTGCAGAATAAAGAGACTGAACTAGAGAATCCCTGAACTCCATCTAGTTGTAAATCTAGGATCCTACGATAAGCTCGTCTGCTTTGCAGTTACTTCCACCTATTGGGACTTGTTCTGTCTCCCAGGACCAAGCAGAGGGAGGCAGTATGGCTGAGGAGAAAGATTTCGAGATCAAAGACCTGAGTAGAAACCCCAAATCATTATCACTTACTCTTAGTTGTGTGACCCTAAGCAAGTCACTTAAGCTCTGTGCTCTACTGTTTCTCCTCCAAGCCTACCTCCCATCTTCTCTGTATTAATCTTGTACGTGCCATTTTATGTATGCATTCTCTTCCTCATTGCTTTTTGTTTTTTTTTTTTAACTTCCAGTGCTTAGCAAAGTGCCTAAGACCCTAATAATGCATACTGGTTGGTCAGTTATCAGGTAAAATGAAGAGGCTGGACAAAATAACTCTAGGATTCCTCCCAACTTCCTGAAATTTCATGAATCCAATACCTTACCTATGTGGTAGTCCTTCACATGCTTGGATACACAGATCACGCACCTTCTAGGGTTCTTCCCCCCCAACATCCCCACTTCTTTCAACCAATCCTTGTATAGCACAATGCCCAATCCCCTCCTTGTTCTTGTCACCTTGCTTTGGTTCCAATGAATGGCTGTTAAACCAGATTAGAAACACATCCCACCTGGCTGAAATCCCCATCTCACTGCTCCTTTGAGTTAAGACAAAGAAAAGTTCCATGAAAATGCAAAGTTGGGGGTTAGGAAGAGAAAAAAAACCAGTGAAGCCATTATCAGCCATTAAAAACTATTCTCTATTTGATCTGTTGTTTCATTATCCCCAGTACTTGGAAGAGTTGAACAAAATAGGCATGAGTGATTATCTATAGGCAGTGAGTAAAATCAGAATGGGACCACACGGGGGAAAGAAATAGAGAAGGAGAAAAAAAGATTGAGAGAAACTTTTGGCATCAGGGCCAGTTACCAGTGATGGAATGAATGAGCCTAAAGGATAAATCCATCAACTATACTAGAGAGGGTGGCCAAGTGATGACCAGTAATGGTGGAGACATGCAGGGGATCCAAGAAGGAGCCTTGATTTGTGAGGGGGCAGATTGCA
Source organism: Notamacropus eugenii (assembly GCF_028372415.1). Lineage (NCBI taxonomy): Eukaryota > Metazoa > Chordata > Mammalia > Diprotodontia > Macropodidae > Notamacropus > Notamacropus eugenii. The sequence continues at coordinate 423,569,086 of NC_092874.1, forward strand.
GTGACCCAAGGAAAGTCTCAAACAAGGAGAGTCATGCACTCTACAATCCAGCTACCTGTTGTCTCTCAAACGTGACACACTGTTTTCTGTGTCTTTGCCATGGGGAATAGGCTTTTCCACAGGTCTTGATTGCACTCCCCCTCCTTACCAAAACCTCTTAGTTTCTCTGGCTTACTTTAAGACTCAGCTTAAATCCTGCTTTCTGGATGAGGGGCAGTCAGGTGGTGCAGTGGATAGAGCACCAGTGCAGGAGTCAGGAGGACCTGAGTTCAAATCTCACCTCAGACACTTGACATTCACTAGCTGTGTGACCTTGGGCAAGTCACTTAACCTCAATTGCCTCATCCTGGGTCATCTCCAGTCATCCTGACGAATATCTGGTCACTGGATTCAGATGGTTCTGGAGAAGAAGTGAGGCTGGTGACCTGCACAGCCCTCCCTCACTCAAAACAAAGTCAAGTGCAAGTCATTTCATTATTTCTCTGATGGCACGGTCTTCAACAACAAAGGATGAACATAGTTTCTGGATGAGTTTTTGTCCACTTTCTCCAGATGTTAATGCCTTCCCTCTTAGATTACCTCCTATTAATACTATGTGTATATGTGTGTATTGTATATGTATGTGTATGTATAGATATATACAAATGCATACATACACACATGTGTATCCTGCATATATGTGCATGTATAGGTGCACACACATACACATACATGTTCATATATGTTTATACATGTGCATTTATGTATTTTTTCTATATCTATGCATATGTATGTATATCTTTATCTTTTACATTCCTAGTTATTTATAAATTGTCTCCTACTAGAATGAATATTCTAAAGAATATGAACTCCTTAAGGATGGGGACTGTTTTTGCCTGCTTTTATATTCCAAGACAGCCTGGCACATGGTGAGCCCCTAATAAAGGTTTGTTGACTGTCTGACAGTCTGACAGGAAGGGAAGGTAGGCTGTTGTTGCTGGAGGGTGGGATCTGGGAGGTCCGGGGATTCTACTCTGAACAAATCAGAGTGGAAAGTGTTGGTCCAAAAGAGAGAACTAAGGCATGAGTCCTATAGAAAAAGGAGCACAGAAATTGGATTTCTAGGGTTGGGGAGGTCTCTGGGCAGAAATCCACGCCTGCCTCTGGATTAGCTGAGATGCTGAGCTGTCTCTAGAGGGTTCCATGTTGGACATGATGCTGAGCTCTCTCCAGGCTGTCTCCATGTGCTGCCATGGTGCAAATCTGTCCCAAGGGTGTGACTGAGGCATAACTCTGCAGCACATTGGGACACACAAATCCTACCCTCCCACTTTGGTTCTCAAATTAAATGGATTCTGGAGGGTTTGCATGTGAGGTCATATTTGAAGAACGTGTTTCATATCTGTTCTGTTTACATTAAGAAATGGCATTTAAAGGGAAATAGGATCCTGGTGTTGATTCCTCTACATTTGTTTCTGCCCTGATATTGTTGCTTGAATCCAGCTGGGCTGCAGACCTTCCCAATCCAAACTGATTGGTCTGGCCAGTGTCACAGAGTAAAACCAGCCCCAGAGGAGAGGCCAGGTTCATGAGGACGGCAGAGATAAGGGAGCAAGGTGTCCATGGTCTTTCCTAGTCTGGCTATGAGCAATCAGGGAGACAGGATGGAAAGTGGGTGCCCATCAATTGAGGAAAGGCAGTGCCAGTTATGGCACACAAACACAAAGAAGCATTATAGTGCCATAAGAGACCGCGAATATGAAGAACGTGGGTAAAAGTGGAATGTGTGAGTGAATGCAGAGTGAAGGAAACAGAGCCAGGAGAACAAAAGACACAAAATGACGTAAAGGGAAAGAGAATATGTATCTATTAAATACCTACTATGTGCCAGGCATTGCACTAACCACTTTACAACTATTATCTCATTTGACATAGGATTAAAAAGCAGCTATCTTATATTCAAATATAGTTATATATGGCAGCTAGGTGGCACAGTGGATAGAGAGCCAGCCCTAGAGTCAGGAGAACGAGTTCAAATTTAATCTCAGACACTTACTACCCGTGTGACCCTGGGCAAGGAGCACTTTACCCTATTTGTCTTGGTTTCCTCATCTGTAAAATGAGCTGAAGAAGGAAATAGGAAACCACTCTACTATCTCTACCAAGAAAAAAAAACCCCAAATGGGGTCACAAAGTGTCAGACATGACTGAACAAATTGTATGTTAACCAAAATTCACATCCTGATAATACATGCTGAATCAGGGAAAGTCATCTAGGCTTTGGCCTCAGGGCCTTTTGGTCCCATGATATGTAAATTTCAGACAAGTTCCAGACCTCCATAGCAAAGGACAACAGATCACGAAACTGTGCTGATAATTTTGAGGTGATGTGGACATGTTAACTTTAAAGTTTTGCTGAAAACTTTGAGATGATTTGAGATGTTAATTAGCTAATCCCAAGGCTGTCCATTTAGAAGTTATTCTGTTCTCCCTTCCCCCCCCAAAACCCCTATAAAATGAGATCACAAACTCATGCCCATCTCTCCCCCCTCCACCCATACATCTCTCATCTCCATCAGGTACATGCGTTTGGTATTTTTAATTTTGATTCATGGTTAAGTGAGTGATCATTTGTCTCTCCCTCTCCTTCTCTTCCCAATCACTCTGTGCCTTCCTTCTCCCTCCCATCCCCCTTTCTCATGCTCTCTGTCCTTGTACCCCTTTCTACCACCTGTCTCGGCATAATGAACTGCTTGCCCCCACCTCTGTGCCTTATTAAAATGTGTTTGAGGCCTCACTTTCCACTGTTAGGGTCTTTCCAATAACCTAAAGAACTGGTAGTTCCTGTCCCATTTCAAAATTTCATAAATTGGGGAAATTCCAAAAGATTGATCAAGGTCTAAAATACAAGTCTCTTGCCACCTCCTCCCCCACTCCTGTTCTGCCTCACTCTAATAAATAAATAATAATAAATGTTTATATCATAATATAAAATTATTATTTCTGATCAGACCTGTGACTTTGTTGGTATAAAGATCTCCCAGAGAGTTAAGTTCTCTTATGATATAAAGTTGGCACCTTCTCTGCAACTCATGGCTTTATAGAGCTGCCTGGGTCTCTAATAGGTTATGATCAGGGTCCCAACTTGGCAGAGACGAATCTAGAACCCAGGTCTTCTGGCAAAGATCATTTTATTTTTCATCTTTGCATCCTCAGCACTTAGCATAGTGCCTAGAACATAGTAGGTCCTTAATAAATGCTTGCTAATTGCTGGTTTTCTGATGCCAAGGTATTTCCCACCCACTGCGCCATGCTGATTCTCACCATATCAATCCTGTGATATAGGTGGCAGATAAGGACCAATCACTGAGCAATGAGGCTGGAGGGTAAGTTAGGCTGGGAATACCAAAAGGAAGTGAACCAGGCATTGAATCAGCACAGAAACAAGAGGTAGTATATTATAATGCAAATACCACTGGACTCTTGGACTCATGAAGCACTGAGTTCAGGTCTTGCCAAAATATTTAATAGCTGTGTGACTCTTTGCAAACAACAACCTCTCTGAACTTGTTTCTTCATCTGTGGAATGGGGTGATTGGACTCAATAACCACTAAAGTCTCCTCCATCTCTAAATCTTTCTTGCAGGCAAAGGGCCAACATTTCAGTGTGCACTCAGGCAGCCTTGTTGGGGAATTTCCAAGCCGTACACCATGGGTAACATAGAGGACTCCAACCATATCTAGGTTCCCCTTCAGTCTCAAATTCAAACATCCTCATCAGTCACACACTGTGCTCAGTGGAAAACAGCACTACTAGTCTGAAAAGCACAAGGTCCCAGAAACAGGTGTCACCCTGCGGGTGAAGGTGAGGCTGGAATTTTGCAGCTGGAATCTATGAGGAGCAGCTTTTGTGTCTAACACGTGGAGGGATAACAAGGAGAAGAGCCAAGGAATGCAGGAGACCCTTCCCACGAGGGGCTGGACTTTGAAGACCTGTGGGATGCATTCCAAGCCTGATTTATTGGGCATGAAGGAGCGTGACTGCCTCGCTCTGCTCTGGCTCACATTTCCACTCCAGAACTCCATGAGGAGAATAATCTCTGATTACAGACAGGCCTTATCCAGCATGATTAGTGCAACTGAAATGACTCTCAGCTGGGGTTCTGGCCCAGGATAAAGCCCAGTATCCCTTCAGGATGCTGTCTCTGCTTAAGTCTGATGATGACTTTATCAAGCTGTCTGGGCCTGGGATCTTCTTCTAAGAAAGGATGCAATGAATCCTTAGAAATGATTACTAGGGTCCTGGAATATCTTGTCGTGGGAAAAACAAGATATCATGACTGCCCAGACCCAGAATTTTAGGATTCTAGATCCAAGATCAGCCAGGTAGGATAACAGACAACACTGAACTTAGAGTCAGGAAGGTCTGAGTTTGAATTCTGTCTCAGACACTTACTAGCTTTGTGACCCTGGGCAAGTCATTAGCTTTTCTCAACCTTGGTTTCCTCATCTGTAAAGGGATAATAAAAAACACTTCTCTCCCAAGGTTGTTGTAAAGATCAAGTGAGATAATACATGTAAAGTGCTTTGCAAACCTTAAATCATATTTTAAATATTTAAATCAATATTAACTATTATTATTATCACTATAACTAGATGAGACCTCAAATCTAGTCCAACACTCTCATATTACAGATGAAGAAACTGAGGTAACATGTCCAAAGCTCAGCTAGTAAGCATTAATGACAGCTGATTCGAGCATCTATGCTTCCTTTCATTGCCTCTCTCAGTTCCATGAATCTCCCTTTCTGAAAGCATTTATTAACTAGCTGTGTAACCATGAACAAGTAACCTCACTATGCCCCAGAATCTTCATCTGTAAAATGACAATACACCTCCCAGCTTTAAATACTATCTATGGCCTTATCAAGTGGGAGGTAGCCAAAGGGTCCTAGATTCAGCATCGGAAGACGACTTAAATCTCAACTCCACTTGAGAAAGAGCATGGTGCTGTGGAATGACTTGGACACAGAGGATGCAAGTTCAAATCCTTCTTGTGCCATTCACTCACCCATTGGATATTGCGCAAGTCACTTAAACTTCACTGGGCCTCAGTTTCCTCAGGTGTAAAATGAAGAGATTGGATGAGTTCCTTTTCAGGCAAGTTACTTTGGCCCTTTGGATCTCAAGTTACTTCATATTCAAAACAAGAGGGCCATATTCAGTAGTCTTTGGGGTCCTTTCTAGCATGAAACTTTTATGAAGTTTTAACATAATTAGCTCATTATTGATCACTCCAGAGAAGCTGGTCGAGCCAGAAAATTTAAGACCATAAGATAACCACAGGCTATCTAAATCGGTAGAAATCTTGGAACATAAAATATCAGCACTTGGAGGGATGTTAGAGTGTAGAATGTCAAATCTAGGAAGGCACTTAGTAGAATGTTCGAACTGAAAGGGACCCTAGAAGACAGAACATTAGAGCAGGAAAGAACCTTAGAGGATGCTATTATTTGAAAGCATTCTAGAACACAAAATATTAGAGTTGAAAGAATCCTTGAGTATAAGGTTTCAGAGCCAGAAAGGGCCTAGAACACAGACTGTTAGATGTGGAAGAAAACTGAAAGATTATCTACTCCAGGGGCGGGGAACCTGCAGCCTTGAAGTCATATATGGCCCTCCAGGTCCTCAAGTGCAGCCTTTTGAGTGAGTCCAAGTTTTACAGTAGAAATCCTTTTATTAAGGGGATTTGTTCTGGGAAGTTTGGATTCAGTTCTCATTCAAGGATTCATTGAAGGGCTGCAGTTGAGAGTCTAGAGGTGTGGCCTTGGGCTGCAGGTCCTCCACCTCTGATCTATTCCCTCATTTTCCAGTGGAGGAGCCCAAGGAGCTGAAATAATTAGCTCAAGGTCAACTAGCTAGTTAGTGACTAAGCCAGGCCCCATCTCCCCTGGTTTGCTGTCCAGGACTTCTCCCCATACAATATACTGCCTTCTAAATTCCCAGCTACTCACCCTTAAAGGGATTTCATGAAGTCTGAATCATCTGATTTGTGATCCTTTCTTCCATGTGAAATGCCTTCATCTCATCCAAGCACTCAGGAGGCAGGAAAAGTATTTCCAGTTCTCAGAAAAGCACCAGCCCAGAGCCTCACACATAGTAGGAACTCAGTGAGCAGTCGGGATCGGGTGATTGCTAAGGTGCAAGAACTTTGCCTCTACCCTGGTCCCCATCCCCAAGGTCCAATCCTGTAAGTGAGACCCCAGCCTCACATCTGTGCAAGCAAGGGAGTGACCTGGCTATGTGTTATCAGCTTCTTGGCTATGGAAAATTCCTGTGTCATGCTTCAGACTTTTGCTCTGGCCATCCAGGCCCTGTGAATATTTCTTCCCTTATTAAACACCACCATTCGGAAAAGGAAAATCTTGAAGCAATGAAGGAACACCCCCACCCCAAGGGAAGGGAGAATTATACAAATCTTGATATTTTTCCATTGCAAAACATCCCATTGAGTAGGCTTCCTTCGAGCCAGATGTTAGGCTTGGCTGGAGGAAGGTAGTGTTAATGTTTCATGCCTTCTCCTAGCATAGCAACAAGTAGCACAGGGTAACAGGAAGAATCCTGATTTGGAGGGAGGAGATTTATTTGGATGCTGTCTCTGACTATTTACCAACTATGTGGCCATAGGCAAGTCATTGAACATCTCTGCCCCTCAATGTCTTCAGCTGTGAAATGGGAATAATTTTTTCACTCCCTACCTGTTGTAACAAAAGGTCTTTGCAAACGTTAAAGTGCTATATAAACATGAGTTATGATAATGTAAGACATTATGGTAGGGTCTGATGTAACTTGCTTGGTTTCTGCCAAGGCACAATTTTACCTAAGGTCATCCTTGGCATCTGCCATTGGAATTAAAGATAAAGGTATAGGAGTACAGTCAGTTTCACCAGGGAAGGGGGTCTCTCCCTGTACTGGTTTTTTTTAATTGTGCCTATGGATTCAGTTACAGTGCCACTGACTCAAAGTTCTACTCTGGATGAAGACTGAGAATTGGAGTCTATGAGATCTGCTCCGTCACTAACCAGCTATGCAACCTTGGGGAGGTCACTTGGCTCTTTGAGACATTAACATCCACATCTGTCAAATAAGGGAGTCAAGCTCAATGGTCTCTAAGGCCCCTTCTGGCTCTAACGCGATATGACTGATTCAGTTAAGAACAAATACAGTAAGCTTAGAGTCATCAGTTTATTAACATTTAGTGGTCTGGGGCCTGGGTAAAGGAAGATGTAGCCTCCTGAGCTATAGGAAAGAGAGGTCAGCCAGGTTGACCAGAGAAGCCTATGTCTTGATCCCTGGGCTCGGCATATGAGATTCCTCATGCCAAGATCTGTCTTTCTCAGTAGGGAAGGGATTCTCATAAAGGCCACTGGCTCTCTATATATTCTGAATGACTCTCACAGATATTCTGTGTCTCAGCCTTCCCCTACCTATGATGGTGGACAAATAACTTGGCCTTTTTGAATCTCACTGCCTTACTCTGTAAAAGGAAGGAATTGGCTTTGTTGGCCTTCATGGTGTCTCCTGACTCTAACATGTTATGAGCCAATGATCTATGAAGGAAGGGTAACCTAGAGGGTCTATGGGTAACTCTTACAGTCCACAGGGATTAGTCATTTCATGAAGTGATCTCTAATTGGTTCTATAGATGTCGGGAAAATGCTTACAAAATGGGAACCAAAACTGAAGTCCAGAGAGGGCGTTAGTCACTGAATCTGGGTCAGTTTCTCCCCAAACATAGACTTCTTAAGTGCCCAGACCCCTGACAATAAACAGAGCCTCAGTTGTGGCATTCAAAATTCATGTTCGAAAATAGGTGGGAGAAGGCCACAGATGTGTGGGGGTGTCACGGCTGCCCTATCTAGAGTTGTGCAGAGGAGCAACTCAGGTTATGTATAATGGAGTTCATCAGAAGGGTCTCCTCTCATCTGGGAGAGATGACTCAGGTTGTTTCCATTGCCAAGAAACTAAAGGAGGAGAGAAACAAGTTCCATTAGGGGAAATGCCCCTTTGAGTGCAGTTGGACACAGATTTAGCTTCTATAGCCAAATATGAACAAAGTTTTCCTTCTCATGTATTCAAGGTGGTGCAGGTTACACTCTCATTATGCTATCTGGACAACACACACACACAAATTGCAAAGTCTCATAAATCTCATGAGCTATTGGATTGCTGGGTATCCTACTGGGATTAGAGCCCTGCCCTTGGGAAGCTATAGTCTAGGTCAACTATCTAGTAGCTTCTTGCTTTAGTAAGCCTAGCCAAGCTTTACATCCACTTTTCTTTTGGAGGTTTGGGCATCTATGGTGGGTTGGTAGCTGAAAAAATAGGATTCCTTTCACCGTTCTGACCACTCTCAAGGGGCTCTCCTTGTTCCATACGGTCCTAGGTAAAACTCTGTTTCATACAGCCAGAGTGGTCAGGAACTGCTGCACCATGGGCAGTTTCCAAATAGAATTCACATGCTCTTAAGGGGTAGCTAACAGCTGAGGAAAAGGAGACCCCATGAGAACAGACCGCCGTGTGCCAGTGCAGCTGATAAGACAATCTAGCCTTATCAATCTAGCAAGATTGAATATTCATGATTCATAATTCTGGGCAATTAAGCCAGGAAAGCTGATTCAATTTTAAGTTCAATTCAAAGGGTGAACTGAGAGAAGGGTGGTAAAATGGATAAAGGACTGGACTTGGGTCAAGAAGACACGGGTACAGATTCTGTCTTGGACATATACTAGCCATATGACCCTGGGAAAACCAATTAACCTCTTTGAGTCTAGTTTCCTCATCTGTAAAATGAGGGGATTAGACTCAGAAGTCCTTTCTAACTCTCAATCTATGATCCTACGATCTCAGAAACATTAATTGAGAACCTATTAGGTGTAAAACACTATATTGCAAAATGGATGGGCCAACAAAGAATGAGACACAGGCCTGCCCTCAATTAGCTTATAGTCTAATAGAGGAGGTAAAACATGGACACAAGGTAGAATGTGATTAAGTCCATTAGGTCCAAGAAATTATTAGCACAAAGGAGAGAGAACACTTTGAGCTGGAAGGATGGAGAAAGCTTCATGGAGAGACTAGCATTTGAGATAGGCTTTGAAAGATAGTTTCAAAAAGTGAATATGAAGCCATCCAGGTATGAAGAAGGGCTGGGAGGGGGAAATGTTGGGAATGATTGGGATGAAGGAGTCATCATGCTCTATGGGAAAGAGCACTAACTGGTTTGGAAGACATAAGATCTGGATTCAAAATCTACTTCTGATGGTATGACCTTGGGAAAATCCTTTGGCCCCTCTGGGCCTCAGTTTCCTCATCTGCAAAATGAGCAAATTTGACTTGATGGACTTGGGATTATAGTTGTAGAGGCAGCTAGATAGCACAATGTATAGAGCATTGGGCCTGAAGCCAGGAAGACCTGAGTTCAAATCCCATTTCAGATATTCGCTAGCTATGTGACCTTGGGCAAGTCATTCCTTGCCTCAGTTTCTTTATCTGTTCAATGGGTTTAGTAATAGCACAGACCTCACAGGCTTGTTGTGAGGATAAAATGAGATAATACGTAGAATGCTTAATACAGTATACCGTATTATTGCCATACTATTATGTCACATAAATGCTAGTTATTTTTATTATCTTTCCACTACCTTTCAGCTCTAAATATAGGATCTTGTAAGTTTATGAAAGGGAATAGTATGAGATAAGGTAGGAGAGAGCCAGGTCAAGGAAGACATTCCATGTCATACTGAATAGGTAGAACTTGCTTCAGTAGATGATGGGGAAAAGTTTCTCCTGCACATAGTAGGTGATTAGCACATTTTTTTATAATTGAAACCATGGAAAATTTCAGAGCTAGGAAGTGATCTGGTCTGAACTGTGGAGGATAATTATAGCTGGCATTTCTAAAGAGCTTTCAAGTTTTCAAAGAGCTTTACATATGTTTGATCAGGAAGATTGTTCTGGCAGTGTGTGTGCAAAAAACATGGATTGGAATGGTAAGATGTGGAAGTGATGAAACTGAGGAAGGAGTCCAGGCGGAGCTGGGGTCAGGAGGAACTAAACCCTGAAGTGTGGCACTGGAAATAGGAATGGAAGGAGGAGATAGCATCATGGTATTTAACTTCTCCGCCAGCATTTACATTTAATAATCAATAACTCAACTTCTATGGAGAGCTTCAAGGTTTGCAGAGTGCTTTGTGAATATCTATCCTCACAACAACTCTGGAAAGTAGCTGCTATTATTTTACAGATGAAGAAACTGAGACTGAGAGAGGCTAGATGACTTGCCCAGGATCACACAGATAATAATGAATTCAAGTCTTTCCAAGTCCAATGCTCTATTATGCCACGTAGCATATTTATTTATGCTGAATATCTTTTTATATGTACTTCTCTCCCCCCATTAGAATATAAGATCCTTGTGAGTAGGGATTGTTTTATTCTTTGGCAGTTCGGAGAGACCACCAGTGCAGGAGTCACAAGGACCTAAGTACAAATCTCACCTCAGACACTTGACACTCACTAGCTGTGTGACCTTGGGCAAGTCACTTAACCCCAACTGCCTCATCCTGGGTCATCTCCAGTCATCCTGATGAATATTTGGTCACTGGATTCAGATGGCTCTGGAGGAGAAGTGAGGCTGGTGACCTGCACAGCCCTCCCTCACTCAAAACAAAGTCAAGTGCAAGTCATGTCATTATTTCTCTGATGGCATGGTCTTCTTCAGCAACAAAGGATGAACACACACACACACACACACACACACACACACAGTCTGGAGTCATGTTTTATTCTTTATACTTGCTTCTCCAGTGTCTACAAGGGTTCCTGGCACACAAAAGGAGCTTAAAAAATACTTGTTAATTGATCAATTGACAAAATGAGATACTATCTGTATGTCACTTGGCAAACTAAGCACTGTGTACATGTAAGACATTACAATGCTGATGGACTACTAAATGATTCCTATGATCTCTACTAACTCGAGCATCTTATGATCCTACAGGGGTGGGGAACCTGTGGGCTTGAGGCCACATATGGCCCTCTAGGTCCTCAATCCCAGAGGTTCCCCACCCCTGTAAGAGATACTACCAAGGTAGAACTGGTTGACCATAGTGGCTAATTAGATGGGGTGTATGGCAAAGGAGGGTCAATAATTTCTTCAGGTTTTTTTGGTATAAGGAGGGTGATATCCTTCTGCCAGGAGAGGGAGATGATTTTCAGAGCAAAGTAATGGTTTTTATCATAGATTGAATTGGAGGTACCAACAAGACATGTAGGTGGAAATAGCCATCAGGTAATTAGTAGGAACTAGAGTTCTGGGAAAGAGATCATGGCTAGGAATGTAGATTTGATCCTCACGGGCACAGAGCTGATAGCTAAACCTAGGAGGGTAGATGAGTTCACTAACGAGGAGAGGAAGTAAGAAAACTGCAGTCAGCTTGAAATCTCTCTGTAAGATTTTTTATAGAGCCTACTTTCTTGGTCTTGGAAATCTTCAACTTCCCATACCAATACTGATCACAAGAGACAAGATGTATTTGTCCAAGGGTATTAGGCAGAAGACAGTATCTACCTTTCTCTGGTGTCACTGTGGGCAAAGGCTCAGGGGGCTTCCGGACCTCAGGCATGATAAGATGGTCTTCCCCCTCACAGCAGGACAGCATCACATGATTGCAGGGATATCCCAGATTTGGGTTGGACTCGCACATCTGCCCCTCACTCTTGACTTTCAGGCCCAGGTTACAGCAGTCACAGCATTGCTGCAAAAGGAGAAGACCACAGAGTATCAGGGCCTTGGTGCCATCCCCACCTGCTGGTGTCCACAATCAGGAACACTGGAAGAAAATATGGTACCGGGAGAATTATGGTGTTAAAAAAATAATAGAGAAGGCACAGAAAAAAGAAAATGGGCAAGGACTGGCAGATGTGGCAGGCATAAAAACAAGTTTATCTTTGCTAATAGTGTCCAATAAAATTACAGTACACTGTACGTGGCATCTAAAGCATTCAAACATATGAACAGGTGAAGCAGAAATAAGACAGTCAAAGGGTTCTATGAGAAGTGAGGTCCTAGAAAGCTGGGGGTAAGTCAATTTCTTTGTCTGAGCCTTGGTTTCTTCAGGACTGAACCAGATGATGACTAAAGGTCTTTCCAGTTCAACCATTATACCATTCTAAATCACATTCCCACCCTAGGCTCCACCTTACTTTTCTGTAAAGTGAGGGGTCTGGACTCCATCCCTATGGCCTCTACCTACCTCATCATTCTATGATCATCTATGACCTTTAGAGATACTGAGTCAGCCCCAGAGTCTCTGTAGTCCTCAGTTCTGGTTATAACAGGGTATGTTTTGGACCCTGAGCTGAAGACCTGATACAGCTGACATCACTCTCTCAGACTAGCAACATTCTCTTATGGATGTGGCATCAACAAGTTTATCTGAACCTTTTGGAGAATGGTTTTGATTTTTGACCTGTCCCTCTCCTAAAAGTTTCAAGCTCTATAAATTTCCTACTCACTAAACTTACATTGTCTGACCTTTAAGGAATCCTCCTAGAGTTAGTATACTGGAGGATGTGTAAATGATAATGGGCTCTCCCCCTCCATTCCCTTCATGAGTTTGATCATTCCCCTCACAGCCTGGGTCTTTCCAGCCTCAAGAGGCCATATCTTTTTTTACCCCTGATTACAGAGGAATCTCTTTAGTTTGTAGCATCAGGAAGGTGCATAAAGCCAACCTATAAAATGGGAAACTCCTCCTGTAAGGAGGATATTCTAAAAGGACCCAGTGCTGATCTGTTTGGGAAGAGGTCTTCAGAGAGATCTAGGGATTCTCCCAAAGGGAGATTCTTTCTTAATAGTCTTAATGAATCAAACTGCCTTTGGGTCATTAGCCCTCATTGACATGCAGCAGAGGGTCCTTTTTCTTTCTTCCATGGAATATGCTTCTTCTCTAGGCTTAAGATTCCCCGCTCCATCCCCCCATTGTTACCCCTCTCTCCTTAGTGGTGTTATGACTTTCTCTCCATGTAAATAATATAACCACCTCCTTATTCAATTGTGATATACTCTCTCCACATTTTATTATGATGTAAAAGCCACTCTTCCCCCCTCTCCCCAGCCAGGTGTGATATTCCAGTGGATCCAAGATCTCGATGGATACTACTACCACCAGTAGATGTTCCAACCACATCTTCTCATGTTGTTTGATTTGTACATATCCTTCCAGAAGGAACCCACTAAAAAGGCTCAAGGTCTTCCTCTTCTGTTTCATATCTCATCTCTGGATCTTTGCACAGGTCATTATCCCTGATGTCTGGAATGCATTCACTCCTTACCTCTGCCTTGTGGAATCTCTACCTTTTTTCAAAGCACAGCTCAGGTGTCACCTTCTACACAAGAGCTTCCCCCTCACCCACTCCAGTTGCTAAAGTTTTTTTCTTCTTTAAATTACTTTGTATTTTTTTATGTGTACATAGGATATTCCCTTTCCTCCTATAGAATGTAAAGTATTTGAAGAAATTACTTCTTTTTTTTCACTAGCCTGTAGCACAGTGCCAGGCACATAGTTTAATAAATGCCAAAGTAAACTGAGTTCAATTCCCTGGGCCAAAACCCAACTCCATACAGTAGTCTCAACAATGAGACTTTCAATCCATTTGGTTTTCCTGTGTGGCTGTACATCTTTGAATAGTTGTGGATTCAAAGATTCTTACAATCAATACCAAGTCATCTGTAAGGAGTGGAGAAGAGAAGGAGAAAGGAATAAGTATTTCTAAAACACTATGTGTCAGGCCCTGTGCTAAACACTTTACGAATATGATTTCATTTGATCTTCACAACAACCCTGAGAGATGGGGGGCAGGAACACTTGGAAAACTGCTAGGAAATGCTTCTTTGGACACTGGGCTAGGCACCCTCATCAAGAGCAGTAAGCATCTTTGGCAAGCATATATCTCCCTGTCTTATGCTCCAACTAATAATGATAAAAGCAGAAGATCTTGAAGGAATCCAAATTTATCTTGTGGTTCTATCTCTCAAGAATTCTTGAATGATCTCATCATGCATGAGACACACCTTGTCAGAAAGCTGCCTTTAGGATCACATTTTTCTCTACTGAGTCAAATGTTTTGTAATCAACAAACAAGCAAAAATATAGCCATTTAAAAACAAACAAACATATAATATAGCAGGATCCGATATACTGTGAATCTTTCAGTCAGTTGTCATCTTATAGAGAAAAAAACTGAGAGAGCCTTCCTGGTCTCTTCTCATCTCTTCATCAAAGACGTCTTTGATACACATAGAGAATGATGTAAATCATTCTTGCAAAGATTTTATAAAACAAGACCATAGCTTTAGGGATCAGTAGTTATGAATGTCTTCTCTTTCACCCCTTTTTAGTAGTAATTACCATCTGTGAGTTTTTCAAGTCATTTATTATCATCTTTTCTTTCAGATACCTCAGATCAACCCCTCAGGTATTTTCAAAATTGTCTCTTTCAGCACAGACTTTTTTTTCTATGAATATTTACCTGGTCTTGTCCAACTGCTCTTCTCATTTTCATCTTTAGTGCTATTTATCCCAACCCCCAATAACAGCAACAACCAAATTTCCCTCTGCCTCAGTATGATAATATGCCCCCAGTTCAGCAGAGTTCCACATTTCTTTTCTATTTAGAGGCAATAGTTCCCTCCCTACCCCCTCCTGTCCACTCAAAATGGTCTGATGTCATCATGAAAAGAAGACTTTACCTTCTTGTCCATGAACTTGTTCAGGTTTTGATTCTTTGTCCTTGTCTCTCCCCAGCTCCCTAGAATCATTACTCTTCAGATTTCTATGCCCGTCATCCCTGTTGAGCTTGACACTCAGCTTTAGCTCCTGATCTAGGATCATGCTTCTTTACCCTGGCCATTTCCTACCCTGTTGCTGCCCACTCACCATCTTTGTGACTTCCCAGACCAAAACACCCTTCTCTGGACACCATTTTCTTCTATGTGCTGTCTCCCTCTATTAAAAGATAGGCCATTTGAGGGCAAGGACCATCTCACTTTTGCACACTAACACTTATGACATTGCTAGGCACATAGCATATGTGTAATGAGTGCTTTTTCAGCCATCCATCCATCCATCCATCCATCCATCCACCATCCATCCATCCATCCATCCATCCATCCATCCATCCATCCACCCATTCATCCATCCATTCACCCATCCATCCTTCCATTCACCTTCTCCATCAGAAGTACACAGTTGAAGAAAGGAAACCTAAACTAGAAAAGTAAAATTGAATTGAGAATAGCTTGTAAGGGAAGAACCAAAGAGCTGTTGGGTCTTGCCTTGTACAGGGAGACTCCACAGGTGTCATTCTCCTCAGGCCCACAGACTTCACCTTCCTTGGCACCAACCATCCCAGCAACACAGCTGTTTTCTTTCAAGTAGGAGATACAGCACTGCTTCTGGGCAATCCTACAACACAGACAGGTTGGGGGGTAGGGGAGGAGCAGCATTGGATGCATTAACTGGAAACTAATAACTTGGATGATGAAAATGGACATAAATAGCCTCTAGGTCTGTCTCCCAGCTCTCTCCTTCCCCTCTCTCCTGATTTCAAAGAGACCCTCTTTGGAAGTTGAGATGAATGCTAACTTGACCCAGGCTTTATGCATAGACAATACGTCCATCCACTCCACCCTACCTCTGAGGGGGCTTAAACAACTAGAAGATTTCTCTTTTCAGGGAAAGCAGCTAGTCTTTAGCAGATGAGGGGTTCATAACCTAGTAGACTGTCTTGTGTTCTGGTACAAGGAACACTCAACTTGAAGACAAGAGGCATGGGTTCTAGTCTCAGCTCTACCCAAAGACTTGTGCATCCTTGGGCAGAATAATTATCATGTAAACCTCAGCTTCCTTTCCTATAAAATGCAGAAAGCCTAGTCATGAGAATTGTCCTTTATCACATTGTACTATACCTTGTATCACTTATTTTGTATGCTTCCAAATTCTTCTCAAAGTCCCCTTCAGACAGAATTCTTTTTCTTTTATATTGTCAGCATCTAGCATAGTGCATGGTGTGTGTGTGTGTGTGTGTGTGTGTGTGTGTGTGTGTGTGTGTGTGTGTGTGTGTGTGTCTTTTTAAGTAGGGAAATAGGCAGGACATGGGGTGGTGGTCATGATGATCTAGATCTGTGATTTCATTCATGTAGGGAACTCCTGTAAGGAAACTCCCTCTACTAATGTAGATCAGCACCTGCTCTGCTACCACATAGCAGCTACTATAGTTCTAGACAATGGAGTATATGGCTAGTATGTACTGGGGGCAGTACTTAGACCCAGATCCTCCTGCTCCAAGCTTCTCTTCCTATTTTCTATGCCACACTCCATCACACATGATAGGTACTTAAGAAATTTTTGTTTAACAGAATAGAATGAGATAGCAGATATAAAGTGCTTTGAAAATAAGCTATACAGTACTCACTTAAGGGAAAATTTAAATCTCTAAATGCTTATATTAATAAAATAGAGAAAGAACAGATATGCATGAATTGGGTATGCAACTAAAAAAGCTAGAAAAAGAACAAATTAAAAATCCCCAATTAAGCACCATATTGCAAGTCCTGAAAATGAAAGATTTATAAAATTGAAAATGAGACAAACATTGAACTAACAAAACAAAACTAAGAACTGGTTTTGTGGGAAAAACAAATAAAATAGATAAACCAATGGTTAATTTGATTTTTTTAAAAAGAAAGAAAATCAAATTGCCAATATCAAAAATGAAAAGGGTGAATTCGCCACCAATGAAGAGAAAATTAAAACAATAATTAGAAGCCATTTTGCCCAATTGTATGCCAATAAATCTGACAGTCTAAGTGAAATGGATGAATATGTCCAAAAATATAAATTGCCCAGATTAACAGAAGAGGAAATAGAATGAGTACTTAACTCCATTTTAGAAAATATGATATACAAATAGAAAGTATTTATATTTTATAACAGCAATTTAGTCCTTTGTGATCCTTTCCAACAAATACACCAAAGCATCTCCCAAGAATCTAGCTCTCTCTTCTTTTTCAGAAAGAGAAGTAAATTTTTAAGCTTTTCTTGGGACTGAAAAACAACAGGTGGTGTGCCTTCATTGAAAGACAGTTTCTTGGCTCAAAGCCATGAGCTCATACGGAGTAGAGACACCCCACCCCTAGGCAAGCTATTATTAAGCCAGGACTGGCTGATATTAGGGCCAAGGAGGGAGGGAGGTGCTGATCTATCATGATCATGGCCCAGGAATGTTCCTTTCCCTCAGAGAGAAAGAATGGAAAGGAAAACAAGTCATTGGTCAGGGATGAAGAATCAGGTAACAGGCTCTAAATTGTTATGACATCTCCAGATATAATCTCTTGAAAAAGATCAAGGTCACCCAAAGCAATTTCTCCTTAGTATTGAAAGCTTTTCTTAAAAGTCGTAGTCCAGTGGTTAATCATGGCCAGAAGATAGCTCTGAGTTCTGGAAGTCCATGTCAATGGACTGTAAGCTCCGCTAGGTCCTAGTTTGTCACCCAAAGACTCACTTAGCTAGTTACAACAAGACTTAAGATCAAAAAGTTGGTTACTGGGTAATTTGACCATGGCAACTCAGGAAACCTGGTAAGAAGTGTGTAGGGAGAGGGGTGAAATGAGTTGATGTGCTGAGTACCTACACCAATAAAATAGCAGATATTGAAACCCCCATGGGAAGGAATCATTCAATATCAGACCAAGTCAGGATTTTCAGCCTCACAGAATTGACCATCTAGTCTAACCCATAGTCAACCTACAATTCATTACATGATGATCTTATTACAAGGGATGGGACCCTGCTGAGAAGTGGAAGGGATCTGAGAGGTGATAGAGAGCTTTTTGAGTAGTGAGGTAACATGATCAGATTTCTGATTTAAGATCAATCATAACAGCCAGACAGGGGATAGACTGGGAAAAACTCGAGGGAAAAAGAACAAAGGACAAAGAACAAAAAGTGTACAGCAGAGAACAAAAGAAAATGACAAAGAAAAGATGGATAGCTTTCAACTTGATGCACAGTATTTAATATATAGGCTTTCTTGAAATGATAACTTATTGCTATATATTTTGAATCTTCTCTTATATTCTGCTATGCACATGACATGTTTTCTTCTTTTTAAGTTTAATGTTTAAGTTTATAATGTTTCTTTTTCTTTTCTTATTATGTATTTAGGTTTTAGTATTTGTCTAAAATAAAAAAAATTTAAAAAGCAAACAAATAAAAAAAGACTTGAGGCAAGGATAATAACTAGCAGCTTACTGTGATAGTTCAGGTATCAAGTGATAAGGGCCTATACCAGGGTGGTGGCAGTATCAGAAGAGAGATATATGAGAGACATTACAATATATGAGAGACGTTACAAAAGAAGAATTGACAAGACTAGACAATAAATTGGAAATGGGAAGAGTTCAGGATGATACCGACGTTGAGAGCTTTTGTAACTGGAATGATAATGGTGTCTTTGACAGTACTTGAAAAATTGAGAAGAAAGGAGGGTTGGGCAGGGGTAGAGAAAGATAATGAGTTCAGTTTTAGACATGTTGAGTCTAAGATGTCTACAGGACATCCAGTTCAAGATCTCCAATAGGCAATTAGGGATGTGAAAATGGAAGTTGAGACAATTTAGAGCTCGAATGTAAATATGGTGCTCATTAGCATGGAGATGATAATTGAATACATGGAAGCCGATGAGATATTCAAGCAAAATAATATGTAAGGAGAAGAGAGATCAGGACAGAACCTTGGTGGACACCCATGGTTAGTGGTTATGACAAAATTCAGCAAAGAAGACTGAGAAGGAGTGTCCAACAGGTAGGAACGGAATCAGGAGAGAGTAATGTCACAAAAACCCAGAGAGAAAAGAGTATCAAGGAAAACAGTGATTGATAAGAGTCAAAGGATTCAGAGAGGTCAAGAAGGATAGGAATTGGGACAGCTAGGTAGCACAGTGGATAGAGCATCAGCCCTGGAGTCAGGAGGACCTGTGTTCAAATTAGGTTTCAGATACTTACTGCTGTATGATCCTGGGCAAGTCACTTAACCTAGTTGCCTCAAAGAAAGAAGAAACAGATGAGGATAAAGTAAAGACCATTAGATTTGGCAATAGAAATCATAGGTAACTTTGGAGGGAGTAGTTTCAATTGAATGCTGAAATGAGACTGAAGAGAATTTGAGAAGATACTGAGAGGAAAGGAAGTGGAGTCATGAATTGTAGACAGTCTTCTCAAGAAATTTAGCCACGAAAGGAGGAGGAACACTGAATGATAGCTAGTAGGGATGGATGGATCAAGTGAGACTTTTTTGAGGATAGGGGAAGCATGGGAGTGTTTGTAGACACTAGGGAAACAACCCATAGACATTGAGAAGTTGAAGATTAGTGAGAGGGAAGGAGAGAGAGAGGGGATGATCATGTGGGAAATCTGCTGACAAGGATGAGATGGAATGGGAGCACTTATCTATTTTGAGTGTTAGCCTTGGCAAGGAGTAGGGCCACCTGTTCACGTGAGGTAGGGTGAAGGAGGAAAGAGTGGCAGAAGGCATCCAGGTCATGTGAGATAAAGAGGAAGAGGAAGCAGGAGCTCTCAGAGAAGAGCCTCAGTTTTATCAGTGAAACAAGAAGCTAGGTTCTTATTTAGTCTGTGCTGGGTGGGGCAGTCATGGAAAATTTGATGAGGGATCAAAAATTTGGGAAAAAAATGTTGTGGTGATGGGGATCGTGAATCAATAAGGGATATCCAGAAGGATTGCCTTGCCATGGTCAGAGCCCACTTGAGATTATGGAACATAAATTTTACAGCAGACCCAGTCAGAACCATTTCCTGATTCCTCCAGCTTCACTCAGCAGCAGGTTAGCACCTGTGAAGACAGCAGAGGATAGGAGTGATTCAAGACTGAAGCTTGGCAGGGAAAGATCTGTGATAGCATAAGAAGCAAAGGTCTTGAGGAAAGAGGATAGTGTAGAGTTGAGCTGATTCACCAAATGGTCAAGACCAGAAAGGGAGCAAAGTGTCATGAGGGCAGGGGTGACAGCCTGCGAAAGAACTGAGGGCTCAAGTGTTGAAGGTCACACAGAGGATAGAGAAAAGGGTTTGAAGTTGCAGGGACTGCTTCCTTTTTCTCTTCATATCCCCAGCTCCCAGTATAGCCCCTTGCTTAGTATAAGTTTACTGAAGCATATTGTTGAAATGTCCAAGAAACAAGACCACACCCAAGTTAAGACTAAACAAACCATGTATATGGGCATCTGGGAGATAGGAAGCAATGGCAGGACTGGAAGGAGGAGGAGTCAATGAGGGAAGACTTCACTGAGGAAGAAATTTGAAGGAAAGGAAACAAACTGGTGAAAAATAGCTCCTGAGCAAAGATGGAGGGAAGAATGAACCAGTTACACATGCTGGGCTTGCCTGGAGAGAACTCTGGGGTTAGGTTTAAGAAAAGACAATGATGAGATGAAGGTTGCTGGGAACCCAACCGTAGAAGTCCTTGACGTTAGGGTGGGACAATTTCCTTATTTCTCCCCTCTTGTTAAAGTACAAAGACAACAACATACCAAACAAGACACCCAGCAAATGCATCACTAGGTTGGTTTGGTCCTTTCTCTTTAAACCCCAATCAAAAAGTAAGAATTTAATTCAAAAAGCAATCAAGATTCTCTAAGTGCCCCCAGGCATCAGTTGAAGACCACAGGGGGAAGAGAAGTTGTCAATATGAGTGGGAGCTCATTATGCTGCTGAAATCACAGGTCTGGGTTTTTGTTTCTTTGTAATAGGGCAATAGGGAACCAGAGTTGGTGGGTTTATGAGCCAGTGAATGACACAGTAAGATTGCTACTTGAGGAATGTGATTCAAATGATGGAGCACTGCAAACAGGAGAGGTTGGGTTCATAAGTCTATGTAGGAGAGCATGGATGGAGTGTGGACATAAGATGTTAAGAGTCTGGACAGCCACAGGCATAGAGAAGGAGATCTATAGTTAAAAGGCACAGAGGAGGGATGTGTGAGTCCTCAGGCTGGAGAGGGACAGATGTATTGGTGAGAGGTGGAGAAAGGCCAAGTGCCAGGACCTGGTGAAAGATTGGATGCAGAAGCCTCAGAGCTGAAGCAATGGATTCCCACCCCTAGCTCCTCTTGACCATTCCTCTCCACCCCTCTCTGGATTCCATTCTCCAGAGGGATGGATCACTCTGATTTCCTGGTTGCCAAGGAGACCAGAACAACACATCCACAGCATCAGCAGCAGCAGCATGGGTCATCACCACTCTGCTCTTGAAAAGGGCAATTTTATCCTACTGAGGTAGAGAGGTATGGTATTGAGGACAGTGCTTAGAGGCATTCTCTAGGACGACTAATGTGAAAGGAGATGTCACCACTCAAGCCTTCTGACCATGAAATTCAGAACAAGAGTTCCTTGTGGGTAACCATGATCCTATTTCCTTATCTCACTAGATTCATTTCATTCTGCTCCAATACCAGATATTGCTCTACATAGATCATATATTTACCTACTTGCTTACATGTTGTATCCTTCTTTCCCCACCCTCAATTGACCAATTGGCCAATTTTTAAGCACCAGGAGCTGGTATAATTCCAGCTTAAGTGCTGAGAATACAAAAACAAAAGAATCTCACGCTCTAACAAATGTTCAAGTAAATACAGAATATATGAAAATGAGTTTGGGGAGGGAGGGTATTAGCAGCTGGGAGGATGCTAAGGACACAGGCAGATTTCTTCTTTGTTTTCCCAGTTCCCAGGATAATGAGTTTATTTGGCATTTAAAATCGATTGAATTGAATTGAACTGAACAAGGATGCACCAATGCTTGAACATTGGAGTCACTGAAAATGATAATTGTCAGTTAACCAAGAACCTTTCCCTTCCTACTCCCTCATGTAGAATGGAAACTCCATGATCCAGAGGACAGTGCCTATATATACAATGTTTACTAACCATGGTATGGAATGGGATAAGGAGGATTGTGCAATGATATCTGAAGCTTGGGGGCACAGCGAGGAGGGAGAGTGAATAGAATATTACTGGGCCTGGAGTTGGGAAGACCTGAGTTCAAATTCTACCTCAGATACGTATTAGCTGTGTGACCCTGGATAAGTCACTTATTTCAATTTTCTCAACTGTAAAATAGGAATAACAATAGTACCTACTTAGAATCAAATGCAAGAATTTGTTGCAAGAATCAAATGAGATAATATTTGGAAAGCACTTAGCACAATGCCTGGCAAATAGTAGGAATTTAATAAATCCTCCTTCCTTTCTTCCTTTCTTCCCTCCCTCCCTCCTATCCTTCCTTCCTTCTTTATTTCCTTCTCTTTCTCCCTTCCTTCCTTCCCTTCCCTTTACTAGTTACACTTTCTTTTTGTTTTTATCCCCATTTTACAGTTGAGGAAACTGAGGCAAACAAAAAAAACTGAGGCAAAAAAAGAGATTTTTTTACAAGGTACCACTGGCTGTATTTGAACTCAGGTCTTCCTGACTTTATGTTCAGTACTCTATCCACTGAGCTACCTAGCTGCCATTTGAAAGTTTCTTATAGCACTATGCTGCCTCCCCAGCTACTAAAATGACATTGAACATCATTTTAAAGGCTTCATTGTCATATTCCTGGGATCCTCAGAACCCACTGAAATCTAATCAAAAATCTCTGACCAAAGATGAAGAGTTCCAATAGGAAAGAGGTTTCTACCTTACCTGCAGACATCACCATCAGCCCCACTCACAGGTATCTCTGTGCATTCGGCATTGTCAATGGCCCACTGTTGTCCAGCTGCACAGCACGTCTCTATCAGGTCTTTGGTTGAACCTGAAGAGAAGAGAAGGTAGGTTGGGTTAGGAATTTCTTTTCTTCTTGTTTTTCCATCATAGGCACTGAGATGGAACCCAGAAAAATGGGCAGATAATGACATTTCAAAAACTGGAAAACTAATTCCCTTCTGTGGGATGGCCTTCTGATGTCTAGAAAGACCTTTTGCAAACCAAGGAAGCTTTAGTACTGAAGTAACCTTGCAGGATGAGAAAGCTACAAAGAATATAGGAATTCTGTCTCCTGGAATTCCTTCCTGTGAACTGTCCATTTCCAGGCCAGTAATGAAATACCAGCATGGGTCACAATCCTTCGATGCAATAAAAATGCCATCTTGTCCATTAAGGCAACTGGAACTAACATTGCCCTCACAGCATCTTAGGTTCCTCTCAGCATTTATCTTCTTGCATTTTATATCATTATAATTCTATTTGTGGTGGGGGCCATTTCTATCTACTCCATTATACCAATTCATGGGAATGTATGTGCTTTTTGCCACTCATGAGGATATGATAGATACAGGAAGAAATTGTGAATGCTTTATTAAACTTCTGGAAGTTGGACATGAGGAGTGCTCATTAGGGCAGGAGATATGCCAGCTGTGTGTGGGGTTCAGTCCTTTTTCAATCTTGTCTTCATGATCCCATTTGAGGTTTTCTTGGCAAACATTAGAGTAGTTTGACATTTCTCTTTCTAACTCATTTTATAGATGAGGAAACCGAGGCAAACAGAGTTAACTAGTAAATGTCTGAGGCTGGATTGGAACTCAAGTCTTGCTGATACCAGGCCTAGGGTTTTATCCACTAAAGCCACCTTGCTTTGTTGTTGAATTTTTTAAAAAAAAGGAATAAAGTTTGGAGTCACCGTATTGGTATTGGTGAGGGAGACATGCCCAGAGTTGAGAAGGGCTGTTTGTTGCTTACCTTTGGGCAAATTTCTATGAGGCCAGAGGTCAGCACAAACCATTGCATCAGTGAGGTACTCCAGAACAAACACAAATTGGTCCAGCCCTGTACCACTGTCACTGGCAGCTGGGACAGGCAGAACATTGTCTTCTGCAATGATGGGGATGCTCTGGAGTTCTGCCTCTCTATAGTAATATCACAGGACCCCCAGCAGAAGTATTTTTCCCCAACCCTTCCACAAATGGTTATCAAACATGGGGAGCTATGTTGTCAATTTAGGAGAGTGATACTTATGCCCCCTGTTGGCAATTATATGGAATTTTAGGAAGAGCTGAAAGAGATGACTCCTTCTAGAAGTCCTATATAGTGCAGGATTGCAAATGGCTCAAGGCTCTGCAGATCTATACAGGAAGGATCTCCCTTTGGAGGAACTTTTCATTTTCCTTGAATTCTGTTTTATTTTCCATCACTAAAAGTTTTCTTCTTTGAGTCTGTTGGTGATGTGCTTGTATATAAGATTTATGGCAATTTTCTACAAATTATAGTCATGTGTTAAAAGTTCTAGATCTTCTGGGTGGAAGCTATGAGCCAGAGATGGGAGAAGTCCCCCAAAAGGTATCTCAGCCCTTCATGTCATGTGAGAGTCTCTGGAAAAGGTTTCACAATTATCTGGGTATATTTCATGTAACATTTCCCACTATGATCCACCCCATCTTCCTCAACCAGCTGATCAGCTCTCTAGCTTAAAGATTATGTTTTATTTATCTTCATAATTCCCATAATAGTAACTACAGTACATTGCACACAGTGGGTACTTTAATCATTTTATTGAATCAATGAAGTGATAATAAACCAAATTGTTACAGTACATGCCTTCTATACAACCACCCTCCCTACTGCTTTCTATCTTCCCAACTTCTAGATTCCCCAGGTCTGCAAATGATCGAGAGATGTGAATGGGGGTGAGTCTAGGGACTCACCTCTCCTCAAGAGCTTATATAGAAGGACATTGTGGTACTCCCTACAAACAATCAGTGTTTCTGAACCCTCTGTATGGTAGGGAAGTTGTGGTCTTGAAGCCATGTGTGGTCTTCTAGATCCTCGAGTGCAGCTTTTTGACTGAGTTCAAGTTTTACAGAATAAATCCTTTCATTAGGGGGATTTGTTCTGTAAAGTTTGGATTCAATCAAAGGTCCACACTTGAGGACCTAGAGGCCACAGGTTTCCCACTCCTGCATACTACTTATCCATACTCAACTCTTTTGGAAAATGGGCAAATCCCAAGAAAACAAACTGAGATTTGGATTTTGAGGAAATCTCAACACATATTTAGTCCTGACCCTTAACCCTTCTCCACCTATACCATCCTGCGCAATCAATCAATCAATAAGAATGTTATTATGCTTACACCACACACCAGGAGCTGTTCTGGGTGCTGGGGATACAGAGATAAAGCAAAAAAGCTCAAACAGCTCGCATTCTATCAGGGAAAACAACACATAAATTAAAAAATGCAAATTATATGCAAAGTAAAAACCAGGTAATTTCAGCAAGAGGAGGGGGAGGCACTAGCAGATGCAGGTGGGGGCAGGGAGCAGGGAACAGTACAGGAAAGGCTTCATGGAGGAGGCAGTACTTTAGGTGAGCTATTACATAAGACTTTGCAGACCTCTCTAAGTCTCCATAAAATGAGAGGATTAAATTTGATGATTTCTAAAGACCTTTCCAATACTAAATCTATCAGCCTCCAATCCTTTCTGACTTGAAATCTATAAAAATCCTATTCTATGAAGTTCACAGAGCTTCTGTGGTTCCAATAAAGATGACATAGTTGGGGAAGGTCAAGACATGGAGGTGAGAAAGGCGTACATCCCAGGCATGGAAAAAAGCCTGAACAAGCTTAGGGAGAATTAGAATATTGAGTGGAAAAACAAGACCGTTCATTGGGCTGGATTGTTAAGTATGTAAAGGAAGGCAATGCACAGTAAGACCTGCAGAGGGATGTGAAATGTTCACAATGATGACCTTGGTACCCTACCAGATCCTCCATCAGCAAGTTGTGTGCAAGAGACTCTACTCACTAGGGCAAGAACATGAACTAAAAAGAAGGCAAGAAAGATTTTCAGTGAGCAGCTTTGAAACAAAAAAAGTGACCTTGTATTAACTCCCACTTTCCCAAGGCTTTTGCTTAACTGGAGTCATCCATTCCTAGTCTTATTAAAGCTTGATAGTAAATGGAAAAGAAGGTGGGAACAGAGAAGAAACTAAAGCAAGAGAGAGAGAGAAAGAAAGAGACAGAGACAGAGAAAGAGAGAGACAGAGAGAGAGAGAGAGAGACAGAGACAGAGAGAGAGAGAGAGAGAGAGAGAGAGAGAGAGAGAGAGAGAGAGAGAGAATAAAAAAGAATGTTGGCCACACATGAATTCTGCATAAGTTGGGAGAGTATGGTCTAAGAAGAAAGCATTCTGGTAATGGCCAAGGTTCCACCCGGATCCCCAGAATTGTCACAAAATGAGTCACTCCCCATCTGTAAGGGAGGGATTTTGGCAACAGGCGGGACTAAGGGATGTACGTCACTTTGCTGTGATCATTTAGGAATGTGGTTCTGGAAGATCATTAGGAACAAACTGGACAAGACCCAGGAAAACACCCCCTGAAAGTTCATGGAACAAAAATCAGGGTCAGCCTCCCTGGCAGGAAGGCCTAGGACTTGTGAATGGATCTTTATTTCTTCACATCTCTGTTTTTGTTTGTAGGGCTGGAAGTATCACTCCCTACAAATATGGGAGTTAGGGCCACTCACAGTGCCTCAGGGGATGTTAGATTATTGGTGAGAATATATTTGCTTTACCCCTCCTTCCCCCTACAATGCAGATCTGTTAATATCTCACATCTTTTCATGTCTGGACACTCATTTCTTCTCAAGAGACTGTGTGAGGAAATTCTGGTACCCACTGCAATAAGGTCAGACCTACTTCCAAGTCCTGTATCAACAGACCTCACTCTGACTATCCACTAATCAACAAACATTTTAAAGCATCTTCTATGTGCTGGGTACTGTGTTAGGCCCTGCAATAAAAATACAAAATCTCTAAGACACCCTCTAGCTCTAAATCTATGATATTCTGATTCTAGGAAGCTCAAGTGGTTCCAAGGAAGATGACATCATTGGAGAAAGTTTCATGAAGCTTGAGCTGGCTATGAAAGAATTTGCAGTCATCTGACAAACTGAGTGAGGAAGATAGAGTGTTATGGGCACAGCTCTGGAGGTAGAGTGAGTATGGCATTGGGCTAGAGGTGGAGAGCCAGTCTCTGGTTCCCCTGGCAGCCTTGGCTTTCCAAGGGCTGCATCTTAACTGGGGAGATGTTGATGAATGCGAGCTAAGGGTTGGTCGGCAATACCACAACTTCCCTTTGGACAACGGCATTCATGAACCACAGTAGAAGAAACCCTACCTGGAAGGTCAGAGAGGGGGCTTTCCATAGAAAGAGCACTGGATTCAAATTCAGACAACTTGGGTTGGAATTCTGTCTCTGACATTTAGAACCTGTGTGACTTTGAACAAAATGAGAGGGTGGGATTTGATGGCATCTGAGGTCCTTTCTGGTTTCTAAGTCTATAATCCTAGGATGCCAAGTCACTTTACCTGTCTGAGTCTCAGTTTCCTCAACTGGAATATGAGTGGGTTGGAATCACTGGTTTCTGAGATCCTTTCCTGTTCTAGATCCACACTACCTTGAGGAGGAGTTCAATTTTCAGATCATTTCTCTTTTGTACATAGTGAAAATGTTTCTCAATCCACCTCCTCATTGGTGGAGGAGGCTCCAAATCCCATTCAATATTGGGTAAATTCCATGTGATTTTCATCTTGCCTTTTACACCCCCTCTTTTCCCCTTTTCAAATAAATGAATGGAAGAGTTTTCCTTTCAAACTAAAGGCTGTCCACCCCTGCTAATGATGGTGCTGAGCCAGTCCCCAAGCACAGGTGCCCCCACATGATGCAGAAAATTCAGCAGCAGAGGAATCAAGTTTTTAATGTCAAATTCCCAGGAGCCAGAAACAAAGAGTGAATGCTCTCTGGGATGAAAGCCCGGATATGGAAATGATGAAAAAAAATTGCCTTGGCAGAATCATCCAAAAGTTTCAGAGAATGGCCACCCCCACCATTTTTTTCCCTTTTCCTTTTTCTCTAATTCATTCAGTTCCGCTACAGCACTCCACCCGGGGCTAGGCTGAGCACACACATGTATGTGACCTTCCTTATCTCTCTCTGGGGAACTTTCTTTAAGCCCACTCAGGGCAGGATGCAAGTGTCAGATTTTGTTATTCAGAGTTCACACTTGAAGTAGTTTATCTCCCATGTCAAGAAGCTCATTTTGGCTGGGCAGAAATAAAGAAGAAGGTTAAAGTGACTTCATCATCCTGCTGAGACTGGCTGCCTTAGTAAGGACTGAAAATTCACAGTGACCGCCAAGGACTCTGTCCTTGAAACTGATAGACTAACAACAAGGAAAGTAATAGACAGGAGCAAAGGCTGTAAAATATACTGCAGGATGACAAACCTTTACCAGAGCTATGAGCTTGACCTGAGGCAGTATTTATCATGTGTGAGTCTTGACGATGTGAAAGAACTTTTCAGGTAACCTGAATTTGGATGGAGGAACCTACATCTCCAAAGAAAGAGCCCCGTTCTCTTGGAGTTGTCTTAGGGGTTGGGGATGGAAGGAGCTAAAGTGGGATTTCTTGGGGAACTCTGAGACTACTAAGACCTTCCCAGTCCCTTCAGAGACTTCAAGGAGAAGGTAACAAAGTAGAAGGACATTTGAGGAAAAAAATATGTCCTCCTCTGCTGTCAATAGAAGGTGGATGTGGGATGGGAATCTAACAATAAAGTTTGTTTTCTTTCTCCAAGAGATCAGGGAGAAGTCTCAGGACCCTTTATCACTGACTATAAGTGACAACCATAAACTGCTTTTAGTTATTAAGGACAAAGGAGTTGCTTACCTTTGGAAATGGGCTAAAGTGTTTCAACAGTAGGACCCATAGGAAAAGCACTGGACTTGGGAGTTATAGAATCTCAAAGCTGAACAGGATCTCAGAGGTCATCTAGTATAAATAAGACCCAAAAAAGTATCCCTGGCAAGTTTGCTTATCCAAATTTTACTTGAAGTTTCTGGTAGGGGGGAGGTGGGATGGATACCTCTGGAGGCAGCCATTGCCATACTTGGAAAGCCCTGATATTTGGGAATTTTTTCCTGACAACATGCCTAAATTTGGCTCTGCCATTTCCACCAAATACCCCTAGTTTTAGCACTTCTGGGGCTAAGCAGAGCAGAGCTAGTTCCCCTTCTAAGTAACAGATCTTCAGATGACTGGAGACGTCATCACATTCTTCAAGAGTTTTCTTCAGACTAAACTCCGTCCCCCCAGTTCTTTAATCAGTTCTGATAAGATTCATCCACATTACAATTTCCTGTTCTAGACTTGGTCCAGGTTATCAGGATCTTTCCTCAGATAGGATGCTTAAGGCTGATCACAATATCCCAGTTTCTGACCAAAAGAGCTAAGTCTTCATTCTATCTCTGATATTAACTAGCTGTCAATCATCTGACCTTCCTGCACCTTCAATATCTCATCTACCAAACGGGGAAGGTCATAGTGGTTGGCAATCAGTCAACAAACATTAGGAGAAGGGAAAGTGGATTACATTATCATATATAGATAATGGAAAAACAAAAGATAGCAATAATTTTTAGAAAACATAAAAGTACCTACTATGTACATTATGGATATAAAGACAAAAATGAAATAGTCTCTGCCCTCAAAAAGGGCATTCTATTGGAGGTATTGTATTCATAAATATATATTATATGTAATATATAATCAATTGGGATATAGTTATATAACATATAACATGAATTAATATCAATTAACATAGTATAATTATACACATATACACACATACATACATATATATTTGTGTGTGTATACATATACACATACACATACCTATGCATATACATATACATACATACACACACATAGATAGAGACAGATAGATAGACAGACAGACAGACAGACAGATAGATAGATATTTAAAGACAATGGTGTAGTGGATAGAGCACTGGGCCTGGAGTCAGGAAGATCTGAATTCAAATCTGTCCTCAGATACTTAGTAGCTGTGGGACCCTGGGCAAATCATCTAACCTCTGTCTGCCTCAATTTCCTCATCTGTAAAAAAAAAATAATAGCACCTTCTTCCCAGGGTTGTTACGAGGATCAAATGACATAAGAATTATAAAGCACTTAGCACACTGCTTGGAACATAGTGAATGCTATACATCTTTTGTTGTTGTTAATTGTAGAAGGGGGCAGTATGTACCAGGAGCAGAGGGCATGAGGCTTAGCCTCATATATGAGGTGGGGTTGTGAAGATAAAAATGCCTAACCATTGAAACTTAAAAAAGAGTTGGGAAAGGAACTGTCTAGAAAGGTTAATGCATACTAAAGAAAAAGACCAAGATAAGAAAAAGAATGAACACTTCACTTTACCCTGTTTCCAAGGAACTGATATGAGTGATTCCTTTCATTTTTGTACATGTAGATTGTTTTCCCCCAGTTTGTTGGTGGTAGGAAAAAGAATGGCAAATATGCTCCCTATTGAAAGACCTTTTATTATAAAAAAAAGATAAAAGCCTGTGAAAAGAAAATGAGATAATGAATAGGAAAGTGCTCACTAATCACAAACTCATTCTCTGGATATGGGTGGCAAGGGACCTCAGGGGTCATGTGGCCCAGCTTGTGACTCCACAGAAGTCCCCTCTATACATGAGCCTCATTAGGGGTCATCAGCTTGAAGACCTCCAGGGAGGGGGACCCACTAGCTCCCAACATAGCCCAACCTACTTTAGGCAGCTCTTTGTGGTTCAGAGATTTTTCCTTACTAAGGTTAAGGTCTGCCTCCTGAAACTCCCTCCCTTTTCACATTGTTCCCAGTCTGGTCTTCTGGGGCCAAGCAGACCAGTCTGATCTCTCTTTCCACATGGCATCCCTTCAAGTGATCTCTCATGTCCTTTTTTAGCCCATTCCTTCTCAATTCAGTTCAATTCGATTCAACCAGCCTACCACTATATGCTGATTCAATTAAACCCTACTATACCCAGGCATTGGAGTGCAGAGGATTAAAAGACAAAAAAATGAATTGATTTCTGCCTCAGGGAATTTACTTTCTCCTGGGGTGGGGATAGGGAATGGGTGGATAGAGAAAGAACAAGTTCAGAGATAGGAAAATACAAAGCATATGCAAAATGAAATCAATTTTCTGGGTGGGGATGAGCGTGGACAAATGGGGTTATCTACAGAGGTTTCCTGTCGACAACAGCACTTAATTTAAGCCTTAAAGGGAGCTGGGGATTCCAAAAGTGGAGATGAGGAGAGAGGGCATTCCAGTCCTGGAGAGCACCTTGTGAGAAAGAGCTGAGGCAAGAGCAGAATGCTGTGTATGGGAAACAAGAAATAGGCTGTGCAAAATGTATTCTGCATGAGGGTTAATTACAATGAAAACTGTCTGAAAGATAATGCCCAATAAATTTATATTTTATCCTCAAGGCAATAGGAAGTTACTGGGGCTGCCTGAGAAGGGGCATTACACAGTCTGATCTACTTTCCAGGCACATTCCCTTAGCAACTGTTTGGAGGATATACTCATCAGAATGGGAAGGGAGGGTCAGTGGTGTAATAATAGTTCAGGAAAGAGGTGGTGAGGGCCTGATCTCAAGGTTTCTTTACCTCTTCCTTGTGTGGCATGGTCTACAGGCCTTACACTATCCATTGATATCTACAAGTGATCCTGTCTGTCTTTTTGTACAGAGTTGTTTTCATATCATAACCGCCATTCGTCCCTGAGCTCTTTGAGAAAACAAATTATCCTTTGATTTTTCTTTGTATCCTCAGAGCTTAGCACAGTGCCTGGCTCAAAGAAGGGACAGGTGGGTGGTACAGTAGATAGAGCCTTGGGTCTGAAGTCAAGAACACTGATCTTCCTGAGTTCAAATTTGGCTTCTGACATTTATTAGCTCTGAGACCTTGGGTGAGTCACTTAACCCTCTTTGCTTCAGTTTTCTCATTTGTAAGAGCTGAAGAAAATGGCAAACCACTCCAGTATCTTTGCCGAGAAAAACTCAAATGGTCGACAAAGAGTCAGAAAGGACTGCAAAAAGCAACTGAAGAACAAAATCCAAATGACCCTCACTTTTGTCAATGTTTTTCCTAAAAAACGCGAGGCTCAAAATTGATCCCAATACTCTAAATGTTGTTAGATCAGAACATAGGAATCAACCATAAGGTGCAATCATTTACCTTTCTTGCAATCCATCCCCAACAGAGGCAATGACCAGGGAAAGGATGAGTCTGGCCAACTACCTCCACTGAAAGTCTGCTCTGCCCACACAAGGTGACAGGGCTGCTGGAAACAGCATTGATACAGCCTGGGAGGCAAAGGGAGGGGCACAAAATGAGTTCCCACAACCATTCTCAAGCTTTCTCTTTCCTCACAGTCCTAAAACTATAAAAAGGCCCCCTGGAAATGCCTAGATCTCAGGCCTGACCACATAACAGGTTTGCACCTGGGCTCCATTCAAGCAGGATGTTTGACTGATAGATTCTCAATAGCAGCGGAAGTGAACTGCTTAGCATTCTGTCAACAGACTTAGGGAATGAATGGGGCACTAGGTGTTTGAAGTGCCAGTGTTTGAGAATGTCAGGATCTCCGGATTTCAACCCGGTTTTCTGCCTCTCGTCTCCTCCCCCTAGGATGTTTAGGTTACTTATTGATTTTTATTAGGATTGTAAAGACTCTAAACAAAGGGGAAAGAATGGTCAACTTGGAAGACTCTGCTGGCTTTCTCACTCTACCCCTTCTCCATTTAATCCTGTAATCCCTGTTGGTACAAGGGCTGGAGGAGGCTGATGATAGAGATCCACTGCCTTTCTTGGCAATGAAGAGAGCCAGGAGTCAATGGGTAGAAGCAGTGTTCTAGCCCATCACTACAACCCCCTTCTTTGTCTTTCTCTGATACACATGGGAACTCAGTTCGTCATGACTACCCCAGCAGGCTCCCTTTCCCCATTGCTAATAGGCAGCCAAGAGATTGTGTTCTTCTTCTTTGTCTAGCCTGCCCTGTAAGTGTGACTTGGTCCTGTGGCCCTCTGAAAAGTCCCATCAGGCAGAGGAGTTGACATTTCAGGGTCCTCACTCCCTGCATCAAGGAGGCTGTGACTCATCAAAACAGAGAATGCCAAAGCTGGAAGGGACCAGAGTGATTATCAGTTCCAGCCGCCTCATGTTAGAGAGTGTGTCTGCCCACATGAACTGGCAATGTCACCAATCAAGGAGGAAGGAAGGGAAGAGAGGAAGGAAAAACCAATCAATATTTATTAATGCCTACTATATGCCAGGCACTGTGCTAAACACTTTTTTTCAAACAAATATAATCTTTGATCTTCACACAATCTTGCAAGAAAGGTGTTTTTATTATCACCACTTTACCTTTGAGGAAAGAGGCAAAGAGATGTTAAGTGATTGGCCTAGGGTCACACAGCCATTAAATGTCTGAAGCTGAATTTGAACTCAAGTCTTCCTGACTCTGAGCCCAGCTCTCTAATAACTGTACTACCAGCTTCCTCAAGAATTGGTCAGTCATGTTGGATCACTGGACATCTCTTGGATTCTCCTGGAGTTCCAATCCCTTCTTGATCCTAGAATCATAAATCTAGAGCAGTAAATGACCTCACAGCCTATTTCTCATTTTATAGTTGAGAAAACTAAGGCTATAAAATGACTTGCCCAAGGTCACATGGTGTTAAGGATGGTATTTGAACTCAGATTCACTGTCTCACAGCATTCTTGCTGTCTCATCATACCTGGTGTAATGGAAAGCACACTGTCCCAAGAGTCAGGACAGTTTAGATTTAGAGTAACAAAATGGGTTAGCACCTGGGTCTTATTCCTACAGGTCTTCTGAGTCCTGGCCTAATAATGCTCCTTCGATTAGCCCACATGGCCTCAGTCACTTCCTTAGGAATGAAAACTGATTTAAAGTCCACAAAAAATGTATAAAGTGCCTACACTATGCAGACACTGTTCAGCAAAGACCCAGTCCCTGCTCTCGTGATGTTTATGGTCTAGAAGGATGCTACAGCACCTAGACAGAAACTCCATTGCACAGTGAGCTATAAGTCAAATCAAGTCAACAAATACTTATGAAACTCTTACTATGTTAGGCACTGCATTAAGAGCTGGGAATTAGACAATCTCTGTCCTCAAGGACCTTCTCTTCTAATATCCTAATGGTAAAGACAACCCATAAAAAGAAGCTGAAACAGGGAAGAGGTGGCCCCTGGTGAAAGGAGGAGAGGGTATGGTGGAAAAAGGAATCCAACAAGTCAGGAGCAAATCCTGGAAAGGAATGGAGTGAATATGGCTGGTCTGTGCCCATCTGTAGCATTAAGGAATGTATAGCAATTCAGTAGGCAAAGATGCTAAATATTCCCAGCCTAGGGAGCAGGGTGAGGAAAGACCATTGGAACCACAATCTAAAAGATCACCTGCATTAAATGACCTGATTTACTTGGGCCTACTGGGCTTCTTGCTATTTCCAGTCTCAATATGGCTCAGTACTGGCTGTGTTCAAGTTAATGTTTTTGCCCATCTGTTTGTTTTTAATTAGCTATTCCAGAATCTTTCCAGGTTTGGAAGTTGGGCTCAGATGGCATTAATTCCTGGATACCTCCTGATGTTCTTTTTAAGATACAATCTAAAACCAGATTCCAACATTATTTCTCTTTTCCAGGCACCTGGGATCTGGCCAGTCTTCTCTGAGCTCCCAGCTTCTCCTCTTGAAGTAACGCATGTTAACTAAACTAGGTGGAGGCTTCCTCTTACCTCCTCACTAGACGTTTAAATGTCCTACACCCAAAGAAAAATGCACATCTCCTCTTTCTCTCTTAAAAGACCCACCAGGCTACAGATCTCTTGATTAACCTACAGGATTAGATATTACCATTTAGTTGTTGTTTGTCCTTCACTCTTGAAAATGACTATGACATTAGGAAAGTGACACTCTATTTGCAAGTCAATTGGATTAACTTAAAGATAGAAGGTCCTTCTCTGAAACTTAGAAATACCCTACCTGTCAAGAAATTGAAGTTATTTAAAGCTTTCCACAATTTAGTCCTCACCTCCCTTTGAAACCTTATTTCCCACAATTCCCCAGGCTTCAGCCAAACTGCATAGTCCCCGTCTATGCCCTTTTTGCCTTGATGGATACTTTCCAAGCAAAGGGCTGCCCCCTGTCTGGCATGCCCTCCTACCCATCTCTGCTAAAGTTCTATCTTATTTAATTCAACAATTATTTATTAAGTACTTGCCCTGTACAAAACAAAATAGTACAAGTAATATATATCAGAGGTGGAATTTAAATTCATGCCTTCAGGTTCCAAAACCAGTGCTCTTTCCACTGTACTATGTTTCCTCCCTAAAATACCTTGAGGACAGGTGCCATATGTGAATAGTAGGGACTCAGGAAAGGGACACTTGTTGTTGAGTGAATAGAGCACATCTAGCACTTCAACATCCAAAGCAGTGTGCTTCAAACTATATATATATATACACATACACACACACACATACACACACATATGTGTGTAGGTATTCCCTAAGTAGACACTATATAGAGTAATTACAAAGAAAGAAGAAGGAGAATTGTAGCCAAGATAAGAAATTCACAGGAGACAAAATCTAAGAAAGAAACCATAGCAAAGCCAAAGACTCCAAGTGTGTATACACAAATATCCACAAGTGAGGAAGCAGAGAGCCTAATATGAGGGCATAAAGTTGAGTCTCATAGGTATCAGACTTGGTAGGATACAACCCATGATTGGACTATGGCTCGGGATGGGTATATTTATTCAAAGAAACATAAGGTATAAGGATAGGAAAAAGAATGTGGGAAGGTGGGATGGGAATAGATAGGATTATATATTAAGAAATGGAGAAATTTGGGAACCACAGAAAGGAAACATAATGGAGAGTATTTGGGCAAAGGTCAAAGGAGAAACAGTAGTGATTTTATCACTGGAGTATACTACAGACCACTTGGGAGGAAGGAGGAAATATATGAGAAATCTGAGAAGTTGAGCACAAGCCTGATGCAGATGCATGTTATAGTCATGATCAAGGACTTTAAAACAAGTTATCCAGACATCTTCTGGATCTCTTCTCTTTCTGCTCATATCAGAGCATCCAATAACTTCCAGACTTGTCTCAGCAATAATTTCATCCTCCATAAGACAGAGGAATAAACAAGGGAGAATTTTTTTTCTGTATCTGATTCTCACATACAGGAAATGGTTACTGTAGTCAAATGATGGTAACTTTTAGGAGAAAGTAACCACTCACACAGTGTGTGATAAAGGGAAGAAATATGGTCATAATTTTGACATGTACCTTAGATTTTGAGAAAGCAGATTGAAAAGGATTCAGAGGTAAAACAGGATCCTATGAACTAAAGTAGTTCAAGGGAAGTCAGCCCAGGTGGGATGAGAGATGTTCAAGGATGAAATTCAGAAGGTACAAAGAGAACCAATCCAACGAGGAAGAAAAAAGTATCTTTGTTTGAAGAGATGTGGATGTGGATGCAGAGGGAACTCACCAATCAACAGAGGTTCTTAAATGAAATGTAGAAAAAAATAGAAGCAAAGCCAGTAACTGGAGATGAATTGTGTGCATTGTCCTCCAAAAACAGGGTCAGGGATGGTAGAGTTCTGAATGAACTGAGGCTAGTAAGGGAAGCTAAAGACAGCAAGAAGGGCTTTTATTAATTTATATTTGGAAAAAGAAGGATCAAAGAAAGTATAGGACCTTTGCTTGGGGTGAATGTGATGATGATAACTGATAGAAGGCAGATGGGTAGGAGGGCACGCCAGGCAGAGGGAAGCCCTTTGCCTGGAATATATCCATTAGTGCAAGGAAACAGATGGGGGCACAGATGAGGGCTCGTCAGCAGTTCAGTTTGGCTGAAGCCCAGGGGAATATGGGAAAAAATGATTTCAAAGGAAGGTGAGGGCCAAATTGTGGAAAGCTTTGAATGCCTTAAATTGCTTGGCAGTTACTTTGTTCTTGTTTTCATTGAAAACAAACAAACAAAAACAACAAAAAACAACTGCTACACTGGGAAGAGTAGAACAAAAACGGCAGAGTTGAGACCCAAGATAAGTAAGGAGATAGTAAGAGGGCACATTGCTCCCCTCAATCAATTCAACTCATGAACCAGATGAAGTACATACCCTCAGTTCCTGAAAGAAGTAGCTGATGGCATTGCTAGACCAGTAGAGATGTTTGAAAAGTCATAAGAAATGGGAGAAGGACCATAGGAGGACAGACGTCCTGATTTTCCAAGAACGACAACTGTGCAAACTTTGGGCCAGTGAACTTGACATTGATTCAGGGAAAATTTTTTGAAATTTAAGATCAGCAAAGAGAAGGCTAGTGGATATCTAGAAAAAGGAAGATTCTATCACAAAGACCCAACAGGACCTCATCAAGAACATGTCTGGCCAGATCAACATTTATTTCTTAAATAAGCCCATGATGAAAATGCTGGGGATATAGTTTATCTAGATTTTGGCATGATAAGCTATCTCATGTTAGCCTTATGGAGAGATCTGGATTTGGTGATAATACAACCACTGGATTCAGAACCTGTTTTATGGCTGGACTCAAAAAATAGTAGTTAATGGGTCAAAGTCATCATGGAAGAAGACAATCCACCATTCTGGTTGCCCTCTTCTGGGCAAGTATGTCTCAATTCTCAAGTATGTCAATATTCGTCTTAAACCATGGCGCCCAGAAGACAAGAACAGATGACAGTGGGACTGTTATTTATCTATGCCTGAAATCTAGAAGGAGCAGTGGAGGACCCTAGGAACCTATGTGTGGTTCTAGGTTGTTTAATATATTTTTATCAGCAAACTGGATAAAAGCATAGGCATATGCTTATTCACATTTTTAAAAGATACAAACCTGGGAGAGACAGCTAACACAGTGAACAATAATATCCAAAAGGATTTTGATAGGTTAGAGCTGAGTCTAAATATGAAATTCAGTAAAGATAAATGTAAAGGCTTTTAATTGGGTTCAAAAAATCAGCCTCACAAGTTAAGATGACAGAAGCTCTGAAAAAATTCTAGAGGTTGTAATGACCTCAATGAAGCTCAATATGAGTCAGCAGCATGAGACAGCAGCCAAAAAATGCTCCCATGATCTTGGCCTCCATTAAGAGGAAGGAAAGGAAATAGTTATTTAAGTGCCTACTATGTGCCAGGTACCGTGCTAGGTGCTTTACAAATATCTCTTACAACAACACAGAGAGGAAGATTCTATTACTATCTCCATTTACTCTTACTATACTATATACTATGCTGTACTATACTATACTATTATATATTATGTATATTATTATATTAATATAATACTATAGTATATATAAGCTATACTATATTATACCATATATAATGTATAATAATACTATATATTATAGTCCATACCATACTATTACATATACTATACTATAAACTATATATACCATTATTATTATCTCCATTTTATACTTGAAGGAGCTGAGGTAAACAGAAGTTGTGCAGCTTGTCCAGAGTCACATAGCTCAAGTGTCCAAATCGGGACATGAACTAAGGTCTGCCAGACTCCAGGGCCAGCACTCTATCCACTGCTCTGTTGAGCTTTCAAGCATGAGGGGGTGAGAGTCTCGTAGTCCTCTGTTCTTGTCAGACCTCCTCTAGAGCACTGAGTTCAGCTCTGGAACACTGATAAACAGGAACGTGTCCAGAGTAGGGCAACCAGCCTGGCGAATTGCCTTAAGTTCATGACATATGGGGATGATTTGAAGGAACTGGACATGTTTAGTCTGGAGAAAAGAAAACAGGGTAGATGTAATAACTGTCTTCAAGTATTTTAAGCATTACCATGTGGAGGAGAGTCTGGACTTGGTCTGTTTGGGCCCAGAGGGAAGGAGCAAGAACAATGGGTATAAGTTACAAAGAGGAAAATGGAACCTTAGGGTAAGGAAAAATAAACAAATGATTTGAACTGTCCCAAAGTGGAGGGGGCTGCCTTGAGAAGCAGAAGGTTCCTCCTCCTTGGAGTAGGCTTCCGACCTTATTTGTTGGCTATTTGATAGTGAGGGTGCCTATTATGGATGGGCTGCTGAAGTCTCTTCTAACTCAAATCCCATTGCTCTGAGAAGCTTTGATAGATAGTCTTGGACTAGGAATCAGGAAAATCTGTGTTTGACTTCTACCTCAGACATTCAATGTCTGTCTGATGCTGAGCAAGTCACAGCCTCCCTGAGCCCCTTACCTGTAAAATGAGGGAGTTGGACTCAAAGACCTTAAGGTCCCTACTCTCCCATCTACAAAAAGAGGACGATAATAATAGCACGTACCTCACAAGGTTGTTGCATGGATTGAATGGGATATTGCGTATAAAGTGCTTTGCAAACCTCAAAGCCTATATAAAGGCGAGCTATTATTATTACGTGTCATTGGGCTGACATTTTCTGCGGTTTGCAAGGCTGCCTTTATCACCTGCCTGGAGAATTTTCATACATTAGGCACTTTCCGAGGCTACGCTCAGAGAGGTGACCACATCACTCTCAGTTCTTAGCGTGCGATTCTATGAGCAATTCCTCTGACATGATAAAGGGGGAGAATCTGACAGCTTTAAAGTCAGCTTTTACCTTGGGGGAGGGGTTGATACACTTCTTTGTTTTTCTGTTGTTTTTTTTTTTAAAGCAGCCTTAAGATGGAAAATCACAGCGTTCAGAAAACAAGACAGAGACGATTCTAGCTCTAATGATTAGACGGATATACGATAACTCATTCAAATCAGACCTTTGAAGAGATCCTGGTTTCCCCATTACTTTGGACATGCAAATTTCAAAACAACATTTCAGGCTTGACATTTGGAGTGATCATCAATGGAGTATTGGGTGCTTATGCAGCTACCATGGTGAAGAATCTAAATTTAAAGGCATCAAGAGCACTGCCAGCATTGAAATTACAGAGGGAATTCCAAAATCCCTCTCTCTCCCCCCCCCAACCCTCAACACTTAGGAACCCTTCCCTGGATCCCAGAGAGTTGGCTTTTGATTAAGAGAAAGGAAATGCTTAAATTCCACATGGAGTGGGCCCTTGGGAGGCCAATGCTTCTCTACAAAAAGAGCCCAGGGCATCCATTCAGCAAACCCGACCAGGAGGAAAGAAGTTCCATCTTTTTTGGAGCCAGTGGCAGGTCTGCAAGATGCTCCTGGATCCTTGGGGAAAAGTGCATTCCATCAAAACAACATGGTCTCCATCTGCTCAATGCTGGCTGACTATGAGACACACTGCACTTGGAGGCAGAAGATTTGGGTCCAATTCTAGCTTCTTCACTTACTAGTGGTGTGAACATCTGTCACCCACCTACCTTTTCAGCCTTCTTTTGAGCGATCATGCATGCTCAGTTGTAGCCAAATTGGCCTTCCAGCTGTTCCCTGTTCATCTTCTGCCTTTTGCAGAAGTCATGAAAAAATTGCTAGATTTGGAGTCAAAGGACCTGAGTTCAGATCCTGACTCTGCCTCAGTATTTATGTCACATGGGGTAATCATCTAATTCCTCTGAACTGTATGCCCTCTGAGCTGGGACAGCCACCAGCATCACCATGAGGCTAGCATGGTATTTTCACAGAATAGGGCAGATGAGAACCAGCAGCTATTAAAACACAACCGAGAGACCTGAGGCACCTGGCAAAATATCTTGGAACTCAATGTTAGCCCAAGCAGATTGCTTTTTCTTTCCACCCATCCCTCACTCTGGCAAAAAGGAATGTCATTTTATGTCATTGATTTGTGAGTTAAAGAAGGCTCCCAGAGAGGATGGCTGGCAGAGACTGATGGATTCAAAACAGAGAATGTACCTTCTACTGGCTTCTCCTTTCATGACTGTGTCCTCCAACCAGCTTTCTGGCTTGGATTTTCTTTATTTCTAGATAATAAGGGGCCTGTTCCATTACTTGGCTAAACCTCAGTATGATGATGAGTCCCAACAAAACTGATTTATCCTGTGCACCATCTGTTCTCTTGGGGAAGGGGCTGGAGAATTACTTCTCTCAGAAAACCATGTCAATTTTAATGATGCCTTAATTCAAAGGAGTTACTAATCACTGAATTTTAGGTAGAGCAGAAGGACCAGAAGGGAAAATGTCACTGAGTTATAGAATTGCTCTGGCATTTAAGCCTTAGTGTGGAACCCCCAGCAGAGCTATTCATATTTTAGAAGACATGGCTAGAAAGGGCAGTGCCAGCCTCAAAGGAATGAATCGCTAATGGTAGAATTTCTGGTATGAGTGCTATTTTGAGGTCATGGGTCTGCCTAATTTCCCTGTCTAGGTGATTCTGTCCAGTCTACCCAAGGTAAGTAAGACCAGCCTCATGTGACCCAATAGCATCTGCTATGGGGCTAATGGATTTGAGTCCAAACCTTGCTGTGCCACTTACTCTAATATCTTTGTGATTTTGGCCAAATTACTTAAACTCTCTGGGTCTCAGTTTCCTCATCTGTCATGTCAAGTCACCAAGCATTTATTAAGCCCTTACTATGGTGCCAGACATTGTGTTAAGCACTGGGGATACAAAGAAAGACACAAACTGAGCCTGCCCTCAAGGAGCTCACAGAGCTTTCCTGCTCTAATGGGGGATATGTAAACAACCATGTCTGCATAAGAAGAGTAACAGCCAAAATTCATACAGTGCTATGTGCCAGACACAGTGCTAAGGACTTTACAATTACCTTGTTTGATCCTCACAAAACAGTGGGAGGTAGATGACATCATTATTATTACAGCAGAGGAAATGGAGGCAAGCAGAGGTTAAGTGACTTACCCAGGGTCACACATCTAGTAAATGTCTGAGGCTTGGATTGGAATTCAGATCTTCTGAATCTAGGCCTGG
The DNA here is from genome assembly GCF_028372415.1 of Notamacropus eugenii. Taxonomy (NCBI): domain Eukaryota; kingdom Metazoa; phylum Chordata; class Mammalia; order Diprotodontia; family Macropodidae; genus Notamacropus; species Notamacropus eugenii. Next base: position 423,610,967 of record NC_092874.1, read on the forward strand.
TGCTTCATCCACTGAGCAGAGGGAAGGTACTGGCATTCAGGGGATCAGGAAAGACCTCCTGAAGGAGGTAGAATTTGAGCTGAATCAGGGAAGCCAGGAGTTAGAGTGAAGGAAGAGCATTCTAGGGTAATAGGTCAAGTCTAAGATATTATGATCCTCCCCTTACATGCTCTCCTAGGGTCTAGTAAAGGGCTGGGCTTACAGCAGCAGCCTGGCTGGGGGAACTGGATGACAAACTGCATTGCCATGGAAAGAGTCTTAAAGAAACATTCACTGGGAATAAGCATGAAGTTAACCCAGAACAAAGAGACAACTTTTATTGGTCTAGATTTGCTTGACCTCAATCAGTAAGGTTCCATCAGTAAGGAGGGAAATAAGTAAACTGATTCCTAGTCTCTGGTTTTCCCATTTTCTCAGAGGCAGTTATAGGGGGGAAAAGACATGTTCTCACCCTGGTGGAGAAGTCAAAGCAGTCATCAAGTGTATTGGTTACCAGCTCAGTGAGCATTATACTCCCAGCTGGGCCCACTTTGTCAGAAGTTCTTAAGCCTGGATCCATGAAATTGCTATTTTTTAAAATACATTTTTGGAGATAATTACATTTCAACATAATTGGTTTCCTCTATAATCTTATGTATTTTGCTTTATGCATTTAAAAACATTATCCTGAAAAGGAGTCTGCAGGTTTCACCAGACTACCACAGAGGGGTCCATGACACCAGAAAAGTTAAAAACACTTCCCAGCTATAAGACCCTGGGTCTTATTCTCTGTTTCCTCACTTCCTTCATCCGTAAAATGGGGATAATAATAGCACCTACTTCCCAAGGTTGTGAGGACTGAAAGAGCTAATATTTGTAAAGTGCTCAGCACTACGTCTGGCACAAAGTAGAAACTGTATGAGTAGCAGCTACTATTATCATTATTCTCACCACTGTATCAGAGATATAGGGCTAAGAAGAATCTTCCAATAGGGATTCTCAACCTTTTTGTGCATCACAGGCGTTGTTGGCAGAATGGTAGACCCCCCTTCTCAGAAAGATGCTTTTAAAATATTTGAATAAATTCATTTCAATAAAGCATAATAAAAACTTTTTAGTCAGACTCTTTAAGTCCCCATCAGTATTTTTCTTATTCTGTTTGTGCATTTATCCTCATTCCCTTTTCTTCTTTTATGACAGAAGTATGTGTTTTGATCTGCAGAATTTCAGTTTTAACCAGATATTTTTGTATTCTTCAAACTTGGTTTTAACAGTATTGTAGAACTTTAGAATTTCTATGTATTACAATGTACTTAACTATTCCCCTGTTTTTGTACATTTAGATTGCTTACAGTGTTTTTAGAAGAATGTTTTTAAATGCATAAAATAAGAGCTGTTGAACTAATTATATTGAATGCGTTCAATATAATTAACATTCAAAACATTAACAAAACATGTTCATGGCCTCTGGTTTAAAAACTTCTGCCTCAAAGGCCATCTTGTCTAGCTCCTGCTTTTACAGATGACCCATCTGAGGCCCAAAGAGATTCAGTGACTTGCACAAGGTAACACAGGTTAAAATGCTCCATCTGATTCATCTGATACAAACTACAGGGTTTGGCATTCCTTTGCCAACCTGGTTCCTCTCTTTGTGACCTACTTCCTCTCCTCCTCTGTCCATGGGAAGGGTGGGGAAGAGGATGGGGACAGAAGAGGACATACCTCCTTCTGAATCCCAGCCTCTTTACTGATTCACAGCACAACCCAGTGTCTAATTGAATCTTCTCAAGAATAGGGCAGCTTCTCCTATAAAATCAGGATACATTTTCTGGTGTGCCTCATTCCTCTGTGGTTGCCTGCATTCACCGATGTTGGCTCTGTGAAGGTCTGAGACGACAGATTTAAACAAATGAGCCTGGTCCTGGCCAGACCCAGGAAACACAGCAGCCTCAGGTCAATCAAGTAGGGAGCAGCTCAGATTCTGGAAATATTGTCTGCTTCCCCACCCCCATTCCTCAATTTGGCACTCAAGAGATGTCTTTGCTATAATGTCCATTGCCTTGGACTTCTCAGAAATCTTAATTCATCAAGGGTTACATCATTAGAATACTTAATTTATATTTTATGAAGGGATATCCATCTGGAATCAGAGCCCAATACAACTTGGTCAGTACTGGAGGAAAAGGACTTCCCCAGGGGCCTTCCTCTGCAGTGGCAGCCAAAGGGTTATTGAAAATTTGGAGGTAAAGATGGATAAAAGTTCCCCATCTCTCTTTTTCTTCTCTGAAGTCTTAAGATTTCCTGGATGCTAGATTCTAATTCAGGGGTTGGATAGAGACTCCTAGGAAGATTCCACAATTTCCCCCCCAACCGGGTTAAAGCTGATTTCTGATCTCATAAGACTGAAGTTCCGTAGTTCCCCTAGACTGACCCTATCTACTTAACTCCCCAAGAACCTCAGTGATTTGTGACTCTCTCCAAACTGCCAGCATCATCTGAACATTTCATCCTCTCAATGTTGCACACAATGTCCTTGGACTGGCTTCCTGGACCAGTTTTCTAATTTAAGTATCTAATTCAGCCATGTACACAGTTTGAAATTACACAAAATGGGGAGTTATAGGAATTTTTTTTGCGGGGGAGGATAGAGAATGACCCAGAGAAACACTTTGCAGTAAAACTCAAGCTACAAATATGGTGGAGGTCTGGTAGAGAAATGGGAGAACTCTGGTCCCCTGAACTCTTTGGTCTGCTTGGTCTTCTCTCCTAACTATTCACTTCCATCACCTCTCACAGGGATCCCCTAGGGCTGAGGTTCTTAACTTAGGGGAATATGAACTTTTTACTGGTACTTAGTAACTGTATTTCCATATAATTGGTTTTGTAATCCTGCATCTTTTTTTAACTTTAAAAACATTATTCTGAGAAGGGGTCCATAGTTATGCGCAGACTACCAAAGGGTTCAATGACACAAGGAAGGTAAAAAGCCTCTGCCCTAGGAGGAAAAGAACCCTATGGTCCAAAGAGAGGGGGCACCTCCCCTTCAGTTTGTTACATTGCACATAGACACAGACACTCAGTGAAAAAGTATGGATGGACAAGGGAAGTCTGGGGAAACTCCTATATTGGGCCAGAAGCGGGACTAGCTGACTTCTGTTTCCTCCAAACTAAAATTCTAAGATTCCATAAGACCAAGATTCCCTACTTCTAATTGATTCTCTAAGGAATCAATGACTTGTAGAAAAGCTGGGCTAATGACATGACATTTCCATCCCACCTGCTTCCATCAGGCCCAAGCTAAGCAGCTGCTAGCTGGGCGGGTAGTCAGTGTTCCAGAGTGCACCTTCATACTGTAATTCCTGAACTCTTTAACAAAAATACCGGGAGCTTGAGGCAATGCCCAAGTGCAGGTGGTATGTCTGTTTCTGGAGCAGACATATTAATGTCTTCCACCTCTGGAAAGTGACAGCTGATGTAACCCTGCCCTCCAAAGTCAGCTTTATTGAGAATTCACTATGCTGAAGATGGCAGCCTCTCAGATCTCCTCTGGGGACCATCAGTCTGCACAGGACATGCACTGATGACAGATTTCTCCTCGTAGCTGGAAGACTGCATTGTGTGAGCATTTTTAGGTCTAAAGGCCTAGGGAGAAACCAGGAGTGCTCTAGCTGGATGTGGTGGGAGACCAGTAGTCAGAGCCTGCCAGCACAATTCAACAGTTCATGAGACAAATGCTTATTAGTTATGTAAATACATATTAAATATAAATGTTATCACATGTAGGTCACTGTGCTTGGTACTGGGGATATAAAGACAAAACCCAAACACCTCCTGCTTTCATGGAACTTACGTTCTGTTCATTCAGGATGTCTGCGAACTTTTGTGGTTTAAGAAAAAAAATCATTCTATCTCAAGACAATTGGTTTCCCTTGTAAACCTTTGTCATCTGTCTAGCACGTAGAAGGCATATATTAAATGTTTATTGACTAAATATTGACAAATCCTATGCATTTAAAAACAGCATTCTAAGAAGGCTTATGGGCTTCACCAGACTACCAAAGGGGGTCAGGAGAAAACGAATAAATATAGATAGATAGACAGACACACAGATAAACGCACAAAAATAAATAAATAGTGAGATAAACAAGCAAATAAATGGACAGAGGAATAAACACATTAAGGAAAGAAAGAAAGAGAAAAAGAAAGAGAAAAAAGAAAAAGGAAGGAAGGGAGAAAAAGGAAGGAAGGGAGAAAAGAAGGAAGGAAGAGAGAAAAGAAGGAAGGAAGGGAGAAAAGAAGGAAGGAAGAAAAAGAAAGAAAAAGGGAGGAAGAAAGAAAGGACTGAAAGAGAAGGAAGAAGAGAAAGAATGAAAAAGGAAAAAGGAAAGACAGATAAAGAATGAAGAAAGGAGGAAGAGAGCCAGGTTATAAAGGGCTTCAAAAGCTAGACTGAGGAGTGTGTATTTTTAACCTCAAGGCCAGAAGTATTTTTCTTTTGTTTTTAAGCAAAGGAGTGATTTGAACCAGAAACATGGAGACGAATTAACAGTCTATGAAGGCAATCCAGGTGAGAGGTAATGAAGTAGTGTCTGCATAAGTGGAAGAAAGAGGATAGACATGGGTGATGCTACGGAAGCAGATTGGACAAGTCTTGGTAACTAATTAGATATGAGAATGAAAAGAAAGATTCAGGAGGGGTTCTGAGGTTATATACCTTAATGACAGAGAAGATGGTGGTGCCTTCCCTAGAAATTGGGATTTTGGGGGATGGGGCATGGACTTAGGGTGGAAGAACATGAATTATGTTTCAGACATGATGGGTTTGAGTTGCCATTAGAACATCCAGGTGAAAATATCCAGATGAAAGCTCGACTAGAGCTCAAGAAAGAGGATGTATAAATTTGGGAGTCACTGAAACTCTGAAAGTTATTAGGCCATGAAGGGTTACCATGTTGGGAGAAGAGAAGAGAGGAGGGGACCTTGGGGAACACCCATGCTAATCTTGGGGAACACTCATTCTTCAAGCGTAGAAGATGACCGATGATCCCAACAAAGGAGACTGAAGAGGAGTATTTAGACAGGTAGAAGGAGAACCAGGCCCTGGCTGTTTGAAGAGAGCCCAGACAGAGCTAGATGATCTAGAACTCTCTGTGTTTCTCCCAAAGTGATTTTCTCTGAAGGGATGTTTCTCCGAGGTTTCCTCAGGTTTGTTTGTGTTCTCTTCCATCTTTCACAAATAAGTCATCCACATCTGGAAGGAACAGCACCTTACAGAAATAATACATAATGCAGTCACCCACATACCCTGCTACCAGCTTTTCATATTAGGCAAATTTCTTTTTGAGCTCTTTGGGAAAGACCAGTGTATTCAACCTCAAATCATTACAAAGCAAATTCTCTCTATTCCTCCATCCCAATGAAGTTGTTGTTGGTAGATAAGGACATAAATCCCTGCTATTTCTGTACACAGCAATGCCCATACACCGAATAAGATTTTTCAGACCATGAAGTGTCTGTCTTAAAAAAACCCATCAGTGGTTAATGCTCACTGATAAGGGAAATCATACCAGGCTAAGGATGCAAGGGGGGAGGGAATTCATCTCCCACACCCTCCTTTCAGGTCACTGACACATAACAGCCTCAAGACATTCTCTCATCTTCATTAGGGAAATAGACATCCAAAAAACTCTAAGGCTTTGGTGAATAGCCACATTCACTCCAGCTCTCATAAATTTGTCCTAAGATCTTCCTGCCTCTATCCTCAGTGTATATACTCTGTTACTAATTAGCTACGTGACTTTTTGTAGGTCATTTCTCCTTAAAGGTTGTTGATTTCCTTACCATAAAGGTGCAGGACAAGATGGCATCTGAGCTTCCTTTCAGATCCAAATCTATGACCCTAACATCCTTCGGCCAGGGGAAAAAGGGGTTTGTCCCTAGATAGTAAACATGGGACTCTCGAAGGTTCAACTGGACTCCATTTAATTTAGGATGTTGGAGGGAATGAAGGTGGGATGGGGAGGGAGGAGTTCTGAGTAACTGAATTGTCCACTTTTTTGTTTCAAACCTTATTTATTCAAAGGTGTTAAGAATCTCCCCAGTGGTAAGTAAAGCACAGCTTTTTTAGTTCCAGCTTTCTATCAACCTGAAACACATATTAACAGGCCCTTCCAGATTTCAGAGAGGCCTAGCTGACCTGAGGCTCGCAAATAGGAGATGCCCAGCTACCAAGGGGGGCTGCTCTCCATCCAAACCCATGGGATACTTCAACCACTCTCACTTGAGTATAATTTGAGAGTCTCACTCCCCTACTCTGTTGAGGACACTCTCGTTGCATTCCTCACTTCCTTCAGAACCTCAGAGGCATCTTTCCCTCTCCTCATCCCTTGTAGCTAATCAGGTCCTATTTCTTGTCAATTCTCCCTCCATATGGCTTGCATACGATCCCTTCTCTCCTCTTCCACAGCTGCTGCCTTAGTTTCATTTCTACTCCTATGATAGCCACCTAATTGGTCTCTCTGATTTCCAATCCACCCTCCATTCAGCTGTCAAAATCATCTTCCTAAGGCAAAAAGCTGACCGCATCATTCCCTTCCTCAAAATGCTTGGCTGGAGGCTAAAGAACAAAGTCCTCAGCCTGGCATTTTGAAAGCTCTGCATGATCTGATTCCCAACATCCCATTGGAGCCTTTCTACATAACTGTTCCCCTTTGCAAACTCTCCATTCCAGCCAAGCTGGCCAACTGGTTGTTTCTCTGACCTCGGACTTTCTGTCTCCTTTCTCTGTGCATTACTTCGAGCCATCTCACATGCTTGGAATGAACTTCTCCTTCCTCCCTGCCTCTCAGTATCTTTCTTTCACTCCAAGGTTCAGCTTAGAATCCATCTCCTCTAAGAAACTTGCCCTGATCCTTTCTGGCTTTCTCTCTCCTCAAATGATCTCATATTGGACTTATTTCCACAACAAAACTTCACATTGTTTAAGACCAGGATGGTTTTCTTTACATTCCAAGTGCCTTGTACATTCAGTAATATTTATAATTATTATTTTTATTATTATAGCTAGCATTTACATGGAACTTTAAAATCTGCAAAAACACTTTACAAATATTCTCTCATTTGATCTTCACAACAACCTTGGGAATAGGTACTATTATTTTCCCCATTTTACAGAGGAGAGAACTGAGTCCCAGGAAGGTTAAGATCACAGAGAGTCAGCATCGGAGGGATTATTTGAATTCAGAGTTTTCTGATGCCAGAGCCAGTACTCTTTGGAGGATCCCAAATTCAATTAAGGCATCACTTCTGCTCTCAAAGACCTTACAATCTACTAAGATAAGACAGAAACACAGATAACTGTAACACACAATACAATATCATATCTGTACATCACAAAGTTCCTAAGCAAAGGCTTGGGTGAGGTCGGAGGAAAAAGGTTTCTGTCTGGGCAGGCCAATAACTCGTATTTACAGGGCACTTGAAGGTTTACCAAGTTCTTTCTTTACAACAATCTTCTGGGATAGGTAGCATGTGTTATTATCTTTGTTTTACAGATGAGGAAACTGAGGCTGGAGAAGTCGTCAGTTTGCAGAGTCACACCCTTAATGAACATCAGAGACAGGATATGAACCCAGGTCTGACACTCCTTCTCCTTCACTGAGCTTCCCTCACTCCAAGAAAATGAATTCCCTCTGTTGGCGGGTTCTAAATGATCCCGTAATGAACTAGCTAGACCTGCCCAAAGACACGTCCAAACCATCTCTCTCTTGGACACAAGTCCACTCAACTAAATGTGATTTCAAATCATAAATAATCCTCTGAAATCAGCTCCAAAGTGGAGCTGCAGAAATCCTTAACCACAAAGAATGCTCAGACATTCAGATGTTCAGTTACAGCCTTCTCCAGAAATGTAAACAGTATAAGGGAGGTTGGTGATTGCCCACCGACTGCAACTCATTACACAGCCATTCTATACCACCTACAATGGGCCCACTGCGAGAGGAAGTGGGCCTCCACCCAGCAGGCAGAAGGGTTCCAAGTTTGAGAGTTGCCCCTGCTGCCTGCTTGCTTCTTGCCAATGAACTTCTATAGGTACAGCCACAAGCCAGGCTCCTTCCAGAGGAGGATGGAGTCATCAGAGTAAATTCAAAGTCTGAGACTTCCCTGTGATGAAGGCAGGGGTTCTGTAATTCCCAAGAGGGATTCCTTCGGGAGAAACAAAGCTTTGGGGATGGCCCAAGAGACTCCCAGTTCCACTGGGGATCTGCAAAGGGCTCTTGGGGAGAGGACAGCATGTTGCAGTTCAGTGGAAGAAGAACTCAATTTGAAGTCGGCAAAGGATTAGGGTTGGGAGTCTGCCTCTGGCACTGTTATACCTTGGGCAAAACCTCTTATTCTCTCTGGATCAGGAAGAGATGATTGTTAAGAGTCTTTCCAGATCTAAATCTTATGAAATATATGCATCAGTCAAGAATCCTGGGTTCTAATCCTGATGCTATTAACTCCTTGTATGACCTTGAGCCAGTCCCTTCCCTTCAATTAGGCTACCGTGTGCAAGGCACTATGAACAAGGAAAAGAGCAAAATAGTCCTGCCATCAAGGAACTCGTTGGGGGGAGGAAATACATACAAAAGTAACCAAGGGGAATGCGCTGCTGAGGGGACCACCAAGGTCTTTTTCAGCTGAGTCATATCAAAAGGAAGGGAAATTCAGGGATTTGTGATAGGAATGAATGCAGGAAATATTAAAATATTCAGAGAATAGCCTCCAGCATGTTGAGTAAATCCTTTATGGGGGTCTTGTGGAAAGACATCTATGGGATCATCATCTACTGGTAAGAGGAAGCTCTCATATGAAAAGCAGGCCATCTGGTTTAATGTAAAGAATTCTGGATTTGGAGTTAAAGATGGTGGGATTTTAAAAACAGAGACCTGCGGGCCCTTTGCTTTGTTGATTTGGTTCACTCTCTGCCCCACCCCCCCACCCCCCCCACCCCCCGCCCACGTAAGCCAGAACCTCAGACATCCAGGGTTAGCAGGAATGCTTAATACCCAGAGGATTTAAGCTTGAATTCAGGCCCTGATATTTATTGCCTACATGACCCTGAACAAATAACTTTCCCACTCTAGTTCTCAGCTGATGCCATCTCTGGAAGCAATGGCCATGAATATGCAGCCTTGTTCCTGCAGGTGCAATGGGCATGGCCACTGAAGACCAATGGATCCACCTGGCAACTGAAGCCTTCCAGATGTGTTGATTCTGCCATAAGCATGGAAGGCTTGTCTTCCTCTTTTCTTTTGTACCCTCAGTGCTTAGCACAGTGCCTTAAAAATGCGTTTATCCTTCATCTACTTTGGGGTTAAATAGCCTTTGTAAAAAGAGTACCAGATGTGGAGCCAGAGGCCCTGATTTCAAGTCTCTTCTCCATTACCTCCTGCTTGTATGAATGTGAGCACGTCTCTACCTTTCTGAGCCTCAGTGTCCTCATCTAGAAAATGGGGGAACTAGGTTAGGTGGCCTTTCAGGTCCCTTTCAAATCTAAATCTAAGATCTGATGACCTTGAAAGAGCTTTGCTGAGTTCAAAATCCTATGAGATCTCAAAATCCCATCAAAATCTCAAAAGATGAACTTTCCTCTTGTTGCCTGGCTCATAATGTGTATCAATAAAGGGTTGTTGATTGATTGATTCCATTATGGAGTTGATTTTGCATCTTCAGTGCCCATTATCCTGCCTGGAACATAGTAGATGCTTAAGAAAATCTCATTGGGTTGAAACAGTCAGATGCTCTTTCCTTGGCTAAGCTGCTGCCCTTGAAATCTCAGTAAATTCCCTTAGCAAGAGAATGTAAGCAATCTTCCTTTGTAAAATCAGAAGGATGGTAGCTTCTTTGCTTTGATTTGGTTGGGTAGAGAGGTAGGTGGGATGGAGAGAAAGGTCCTACAAGGGGGTGGAGTGAGCCTTTTGTTTTCTCAAAGATTTGGGGCTCAATCAAAACTCTTTTGTAGTGGTTTGGAGGCTGAGTTGGGGCCAGATCTGCTTGGCTCTTCCCTAGCAGGACAAAATTGTTAGGTGATAGGCAGCTCTCCAAGTCACAGAGCTTCTCCCTCCCCCTTTTTTATCTCTTTGCAGAAACACTCCAGTTTCAGTGAGCACACCCAAGGGTCTCTGGCAGGCAATCAGGAGATTCAATACAACCATCCAGGTTCAATGTCTCTTTCGTTTCCACAGAAACCTGTATTCTGTTTCCAGTCATGGGGTACATTTGTACATTTTGGGCCACTTTCCCTTTCAATTAGTTAGTGGAGACTGAGCAGGTAGACACACAGAAGTGGCAATTCACTCCTGGCTGATGCCATAGACCAGAACAAGCCATCTGGGGGGCAACTGCTCTTCAATCCCTCTGCCGTGCTGTCAGCCCTGGTGCGCCAAACCTGTGTCTCTAAATAGGAATCTCATGCCTGGGTTTTGACTCTGATACAGAAACAATGCCCTCTCACTCACTGTGCATTCCTAGTAAAGCCCTGGTCACTCACTACTACTCATAGATCCAGCTTATTGATTTCTCCTGCCCCAACTGTGTATTTCTGAGGATGATAAGAGCTGCTATCATTCTATGACATGGAGGGGTGATTAGAGTCAAATAATTTCTAAAATTAGTCCCAAAGGGCACAGGCCACAGATGGGGAATGGGAGGTGGAGGAGTTTAGTAGAATAGTCCTTAAGATGTTATTCCTTCCTATTTGTGGGCTGGAGTATAGTGAATCTCCATCTGACTATCCCTTTACTTTTCCACCTGAGGTCTCTCTTATTCACTGTTCTCTGGGTCCAACCATCCCAAGATGGTGAACAAGAGAAATCAAAGAATGCTAGAGTGAGAAGGATCATAGAGACTACATAGTCCAATGGCATCATATTACAAATGAGGTCCAAGAAGGAAAGACTGATTTAAGATCACAAGTCTAGTTATTGCCAGAGCCAGGCCTAGAACCCATGTTTCACAACTCCCAGTTTCAACATTATGTCTACTCTACCATGCTAGAACTATTTCTTTTTGGTTGTTCCTTCAAAGACAGTAGGAAAAGGTGACCACTCAGTTACAATACATTTGACCTGGACTCATCTAGATCAGGGCTTCTTAATTTTTTCCCACTCCCTGACTCCTTTTCACATTTCAGTTTGTTGGCATGTGTGGACTAAGGGCATGCACAGTGCAAAGTGCACATGCTGTGTGTTTAGAACAAAGGCTGCAGTGAAGTTATGCAATGCAACACAGACAAGCACTGATAGAAACGCTTCAGATTCATTATGTGTTTGACTTTTAATTAATTTTTGGTCTTTGCGCATTCAGAAACCTTTTATTATTGCCAAATTTTTCTCAACCCCATATGGGGTTGCAACCCACAAGTGCTGACTAGATCGATGACATCCAGCTTGGACCCTGGGGAGTTAATTCAAATCATTTTCAAGGTCAATTGTCTTCCTTTTGTAGGTAGTTATTTGAGCTGAACTTTACCTTCAGGCAGGGATTAAAGTTCTATGATAGAAGACAAGCAATTTAATCAACCGGCATTTTAAAAGTCTCCTGTGTGCCAAGGTGGACACATAAGAATAAAAGTGATTCTCCTTGTGTTCATCTCTTCAGCTAACTTTCTGCCCCTGTTCACAGAAAATCTAGAATTAAAAGGAAGGGTCTTATTGTTTTATATTTCTTCTAACCACTGAGGAGAGAACTGCACATTTATCCTTTTTTTAAGCTGTGCCCAACAGCTAGCAAACTCTGGCACCAGAACACTTTCTCTGTAAGAAGGATGAATTTTTCTTTCAGGCTCCAGGCACTGACATGAAAATTTTCCAGATGGCCTTTGAGAGGCGGTAGAAGTCTTTACATTACAGACATATCTCAGGTAGGCTTCTTCTTAAGTAATAGTGGGATAATTATCTCTCAGACAAAATTAGAAGCATCTTACATACACCCTGACTTGTCTGGTTCTCAATGGCCAAAGGAGGGCATCTCTCTTCAAATCACTTAGCAGGCAACTATGTAACACAGAACAAGTCCCTGGGCTCTGACTGCTTGTGATTCTGACTCCCCATGTGCAAAATGAGGATAATTTTTGTAGTACCTACCCCATTGGACTGCCATGAAAGCCTGATGCGAAAATGTATGTGAAATTGACTAGAAAAATGAATAAATTGGGATGGGGGGAGGGAGATGGGCCAATTAGTGCCCAATCCTTAAAGCCTATGCCTGCTGCCAATCAAACAGGAGATACGTCAGAAGTTGATTTCAGTCATGATGACTCAAGGATCCATACTGTGTAGTAACAAAAAGGCTAATTGGCTTCAGAGCTGGAAGGAATGATGACTTAGACAGCATAAAGCAAGAACTGAGTGTACATACAAAAAGATCTACATGTCCCTCCCTCGGCCCCTTGTACTTTTCCTTCAGTGGCAAGGGTTAGGCAAGAATTATTGTGAGCTGGTGGATGAGAGTGGGGTAAGGAGCAGTAGCTTCCATATCTCCTCATCCCACTAACTGGGGGCACATTCTCCCCTTGCCTATACAAGATCCTTGGGTGGTCTCAATACAGAATACAAAGGTAGAAATGTGTGTAGAGTATGAAGGGCTAAGGGCTACTTTTATGACTCCTATTCCTCAGAATCCTTTTTTCCCTTCATGTGGTACCCACCAAGTTTGGTTTGGGATGGTGAGCTTCAGAGATAGATACTCAGGCAAGACTGCATGCTTCCTGGGAGAAGTCAAGCTGACTACTCATTGGACTTGGCTGCTGTTGCTACACACTTCTTTGGCCTTTCAACTAACTACAGTTGGGGTGAAAACCTCCACTGGCTCTTTCCACCTTTCAAAACTCATGAGGCAGCATCCTGGTCAATTTCATTCTCATTCATCTAAGATCAGGAAGTCAAGTTAATTCAACAAACAATTATTTAATGTTTGTTATGAAGGAATAAATTCAAAAGGGACAAATGAAATAAAGGCGCCAAACATTTTTGGACACACAGCAGAACTTAGCTGTGGGAATGCAGCCTGGACCCAGAAGGCCATATGTGGCTTCAAGGCCACAGGATCCCCACCCCTGGAACCCAAACTTCTAACTAGTGATTAGTTTTCCAAATGTTGTACGTACATCGGTCTGACCAAACTGTAAATTCCTCGCGATCGGGGACTTTGTTTGATTTATCTTAAGATTTTAGAGCTGGAATAAGCCTTAGTGAGTATCTGTCTAGACCAGACTCCTAATTGAATAGAGAAGGAAAATGATATGCCCAAGGCTACACAAATAGAAAATCATAAATCCATTATTTGAGACCAGGTATCATGATTCCACAGAATTATAGAGACAAAGCTAGAAGGGACCTCAGAGGTCATCTAGTCCAACCCTTCTCATTTTACAGATGAGGAAACCAGGGCTCAAAATAGTTGTGATTTTCCCAAGGTCACACAGTGGACTTGAGAGCAGGGATTTGAATTCAGGTCCTGTGACTTCAAGCTTAGCACTCATTCCTCTGTATGACACTGTCCCCTACATCCAACATTCATTCCTCTGTACTATGCTCTTTCTTGGATCACTTAAACCACAAAAAAATCTCTCAGTTAAAAGAGATATCAGAGATTACCAAATTCTTGTCTCTCTCACACTGTTCAGTACAGGTTTTTGCTCAAAAATTTGTCAGTCTTATCCTCCAAAGTCCCTAGGACTATTCTACAAACATCTCAGGTGCTCAGTGACTGTCCATCATCCCAGTATTCCAAATTTGGCACATGGATTTTTCCTACTTTTAACTATCTTGTTTAATTACAATTTTTCTGCCCCCTGGACACATGACACTAGAGAGAAAGCAGGCCTTGCTCCTTTGCAATATCTACCTCCCTTCTCCATTAGAATATACCATTCTGAGTATGATTATTCCATGCTTCTGACCAAGGACAAACATTCATTTTGATTCAGTCCTGCACCACAGCCACTCCACGGGTCATCAACACTCACTTGAATATCAGACAATAAAAGCAGCATTGCCACAAACCTGTCCATGCAGCAGGTCTCTGATGGACAGGGAGAAGAGGGGTAGGAATGAAAAAAGAGTTTGAAGGTGACAGCAGATGCTCTATAGTTCCCAGCCACCACCTTCCTAGATGAGAAAAACCTGGAACGTATAGTCCTTTGTCTTTTGAATACAAAGCATCTCTGGAATCTGGGTCCTTGTCATCTGGGCCAATCTCTGGGCCAAGAGATACCATGGATGACAGGAAGGCCAGTCATCAGCTGTGCTGTTGTTGCTTTTGTCAGAACACCAAAAGCATTTATCTTTATTTTAATCTCAAAATTTGGTCCTACTCGCCTTCACCAGCTTTATTATTCTCCACATCATATACTGCAGTCCAGCCAATTTGGACCACCATGAAGAAAGCATGGCATAATAGAATGGTGCTAGGCTGGGAGAGAGAGGGACATTGGCTTCATATCTTGCCCTAGCCACTTACTCTGCGATCATGGGCAAATCATGAAAAGAGGAAAGATGGAGAAGGATGTGGGAGATGTTGTCAAGGTGGAATCTATGAGCCTTGACCATTGGAAAAGTTCCATCCATTCTCCTGCATGGTATGTCTCTCAAGAATTTTTTAAATTTTGGTGATTTATTGTTTTTAAAAATACATTGATATATTTTGTTTTTATATCACTTCTACTTCCCAATATATGTCCCCCAGCACCCTTTCCAGAGAAACATAATATATAGCAGAGTAAAAAAGAAAAAAAAAATGAGTTCTGAAAGGCTAACCAAAAGAGCATCCAAACCTGACATTATATGGTGGGTCCCACACCCACATTCCCCTTCCTCTGCACAGATGGAAGGAGGCTTGAATCTCCTGCAAACAAAGCATAAAACAACAGGGACCAACTAGCTACAGGAAGAGACCAAGAACCTAACTCAGCCAATGGAGCATTCTCCAGAGTTGATCATTTATTCTGGGAACTCTCACTACCTTCTGCACCTGCACATTATCAGGTGTGTGTGTCTGTGTCTGTGTGTGTGTGTGTTCTAATGAAGTAGCAATTCACCTTCAAAAAATCTGTATTTCATTTAATTTTATCCATGACTCAGACATTCAATTGGCAGATCTATTGTGTCTTGTGAGTACAGGACAAAACCAAGGCTGGGATCCAGGTTGATGGCTCTTTTCCCCATGTTTACATGAGCTCTGGCTACTCTTGGAATACAGACATGCAATTGCAGGAAAGGTACTGCAAAGGAGAACAAAGGGGGATATAATGGTTTGAGACATCTGTTCTAATTAAGAAGGAGAAATAAAATCAAAAAAGAGACCTTTCCATCTTTTCTTCTTCATCAAGATTCATGACCTCATCAGTGTGAAAAATTCCCATGGTGGAAATTCCTACAACTGTCACAGATCATCTATCTCTCTTCCAGTTGCTAGTCTCTGTTACCTGGGGCATTGAAAAATTAAGTGATTTGGCCAGGATGTGTCAGAGGTGAGATTGTGTACCTCCTGAGTCCTATCTATGCTGGCCCTCTCTCTGGCTCAATTCTCCATAAATTCAGGCCAAAAAACAACAACAACCTAGTTTCCTTTCAAAAGGTTAGTTTTGAGGAGAAGGGTGTAAATAAAAACACCTTTTAGAGAGTATTGAAGGAATGGATTAAGAATAGCTGAGAATAAATCTCATTTGGTTTTAACAGATAAAAGAGTGAACACTGAGAGTTGGAGATCAAAGAAATGCCTTCTTAGCAATAGAGCAAGTATGACCAAAGCATGAAAAACACAAGTTATGGGCACTTAATGTTTGCATGAATTATAATATCACCCTCAGGGATAATGTCAAAAAGAGTGATACCATCAGTTACAAAGAGTGGTGATCCTGACTTGGAATCCCAGAGGCCTAGAATCAGTAAGGACCGCAGACTCCATTGAGTCCAACTGACCCTCAACAGGATTCCCTGCCAGAACATTGAAGACAAGTGGTTATTCTGACTTTGTCCAGAATCCTCCAGCAGAGCGGAACCCACTACTTCCAGAGACTGCCCAGTCTGCTTTTGGATAGCTCTAGTGCTTAGGAAGATTTTCCTCCTATTCAGGCATACTTCAGAGATATTGTGAGTCAGTTTCCAGACCACTGCAATAAAGTGAGTCATGTGAATTGTTTGGTTTCCCAATGCATATAAAAGTTGTATTCACACTATATTGTAGTCTATTAAGTGTGCAATAGGATTATCTTAAAAAAAATGTGCATACCTTAATGAAAAATACTCTATTGTTAAAAAATGCTAACTATCATCTGAGCCTTCAGTGAGTCATCATCTCTTGGCTGATGGAAGGTCTGGTCTCGATGTTGATGGCTGCTGCTGCTAATAAGAGCAAGGGTTGCTGAAGGTTGGGGTGGCTGTAGCAATTTCTTCAAATAAGATTACGATGAAGTTTGCTATATTGCTTGACTTCCTTTTGCTTAAATACTTAGGGGCCATTGTAGAGTTAATTTGTAGGCCTAATTGCAATCATTTTTTTTCAGGAAATAGGGATGCCCGAGGAGGAAAGAGAAAGGGTAGAGCAGTCAGAGTACACATTTATTGATTAGGCTCACTGTATTATATGGTCACAGTCTGTGACACCCCAAAACAACGACAATATTAACACCTAGGATGGTTGATCACAGATCACCATAACAGATGAAATAATAATGAAAAAGGCTGAAATACTGTGATAATTACCAAAATATGGCACAGAGATACAAGATGAGCATATGCTGCTGGAAAAATGATGCTGATAGTCTTGTTCAATATGGGGCTACCACAAACCTTCAATTTGTTTAAAAAATGTTTTAAAAACCCAAGGGTAATAAAATGAAGCACAATAGAATGAGGTATACCTGAATAGCCAGGATCTATCTGCCAATAACTTTCTACCACTGGTCCTAGTCCTGATCTCTGGGGCCAATCAGAACAAGTCTAATCCCCCAATTAATAACTAGGGCAGAATGACCCAGGCTTTGTCCTTAGGGACCTGTAACATATCATCATCACCATCATTACTGCCACAACCAAAGTATCACCACCATCATTATCTCCACCACCATCCTACACTATCATTATCACCAATGCTATCATCAACATTGCCATCTTGATCACCACAGTCATTGTTGTCCTCAACTTTACCACCACAATGGACCTTTGAACAGAGATCTAAAACTTGCTTCCTCCATGCCCTGGCTACTTCTTAAATGAATGGGCATTGCCTCATCCTAAGCGACTACCTGCAAAGATCTTGGCCTACAGGGCCCAAGGTCTCCCAGTGTATCCTGGGTCATCTCCAGTCACTGGATTCAGATGGCTCTGGAGGAGAAGTGAGGCTGGTGACCTGCACAGCCCGCCCTCCCTCAAAACAAAGTCAAGGGCAAGTCATGTCATTATTTCTCTGATGGCATGGTCTTCTTCCACAATGAAGGACAAACACAACAAACCTCCCAGCATTTAAATCACCAACCCCATGGCTCAGGTATTTATTGCCCTCAGGGTGACCTATTCCTTTTCCTTTTATGGGTCTGGGCAGCTACTCTCAGAGTCCCATTTATGTCATGACCCTCTTCTAGATCTTATATTTTCCTTCTACCCTTTGGTGGGGAGGCATATGTACTTCCTGGTTGATGGGCTGCCAGAACAGCATCCCTGGCTATTCCCCTTCAATTGTCCTTGGCATTGCCACCACCACCATGACTCCAAAACTGTTTTTACCCTTAGTGATAAAAGTTCTAGTAATGGTCCTGTTAATCCCTCTGACAACCCTTCAGGTCAAGTACTTTTTCATCATTTCATTTCCTTCAACCCATGCTCATATGGTATGGTTTTGAATTTCAAATGTAAGAGTCTCTAGACCCCTCACTACCCTGCTCACCTTTCTCTGTCATAGTTATATCCATTTACAGATAATTGTTGACCCAAATGTACATAATGGCAATTAATCCACAGGTATTTGAATAACTTACTAGCATTTAACTCCTGAGAGATGTTTAAACAAGGGTTAATCAAAGCCCTCTCAGTTAAGTTTGATAAGTGAGACTCCAGTCTCATTAAGGCTAAGAAAAGCGAAGAAAATCCACAAAAAGCATGTCTTTAGATAATAACACAACCCAAAAGTAAGCATTGGCATTTTGGAATTTACATAGCCCTTAACATATTCACTGGTAGGTTGGAGTCAGGAATACTCCTCTTTCTAAGTTCAAATCTGGCCTCAGACACTTGCTAGCTGTGGGACACTGGGCAAATCACAGTACCCTATTTGCTTCAGTTTTCTCATCTGTAAAATGAATTGGAGAAGGAAATGGCAAACGACTCCAGTGTCTCTACCAAGAAAACCCCAAATGGGGTCATGAAGAGTCAGATAGGACTGAACAAAACTGAAGAAAAATAACATATTCACTGGCATCACAACAGCAGGGTTGAGGAAGAGGTAGAATAAACATTATTATTCCCATTTCACAGATGACAAAACTAAGGCTTTGAGTTACATGTCTTGCCCATGGTCACATAGCTGGTAAGAAGCTCATCTAACAAAGAGTACACAGCTCCTAGTAGGTCACTCAGTCAACTCTTCTGGTTTTTTTTCGATGACCTCTGGGAAAACCTTTCACCTAAGAATGTCGGGGCAGTTGCTGGATTGGAAGGGCCCTATTGGATCTGCTAAGAATACACAGAAGGACTATTAGAGGATAAGTCTAGAAGAATATTGATGACTATGGAGCCTTGAGTGCCACAGTAAGAAAATTTCATCACTGGAAGGGATTTTAGCCACCATCTATCTAGTTCACCCCTATCTGAGAAGGAACATTCCCAACAAGTTGACCATTCAGCCTCTTCTAGACAATCTCCAGCAAGTCATAAGAGGGCAATCCCACTCTCCTGAGGCATTCCACTTCCACTTGTGCAGAGCTCTAACTCAGAGAAAGTTTTCCTTATAGGAGCCAAAGTCTGCTTCTTCAATTTCCACACATTGCTCCTAACTCTGTCCTCTGAGACTAAGCAGAACAAATCTATTCCCTCCTCTACATAGCATGCCCCTAAATCAGGGCTTCTTGACCTTTACTGTGTCATGGATTCCTACGGCAATCTGCTGAAGCTTGTGGATCCCCTCTCAGAATAATGTCTTTAAATAACTAAAATACATAAGATTTTGAAGGAAACCAACCAAAGAACAGCAAAAAATAAAGATGTATTTTTTTTCCTTTTCAAGTTCAAAGACTCCCTGAAATCTATCCATAAAATCCAGGTTATGAATGAATGAGTGAATACAGTTGTCCTGAAGTCCTTCCTTAAAATGGAGACATTACAAATCCATGCTCCAAATATTGAAGACAGCCATGATGTTATCCCTAAATCTCCACTTTTCCTGGCTTCACATACCCAAGTCCATTAACCAGTCCCTGCTTGGCACACTCTAGTCCTCTCACCATCCTAGTGAACCAACTCTGGACACACTCCAGATCAGCAGTGCTGTAAAATGATGTAAACCCTATTATCAAGAGATGCTTATGTAACTCACAGGCAGAATTAAAGTTGGAAAGAAAATTCTCCTTTCAACTCTAATGCCAATAAGCTATTTAACCTAGGACAAGTCTTACACTCACTGGGTTTCTGTTTTCTCATGTATAAAAGATGATACTAGGATGGATGATTTCTAATGAGCTTTCTAGGTCATAGGCTTTTGAGCTGAAAGAGAACTTTGAGATCAGCTGGTCCAGTCTTCTCACTTTGCAAAGGAGGAAACTGAGGCTCAGAAAAACAAAGGAATTTGCCCAAGATCACACAAAGAGCAGGGAATTCAAACCCAGGTTTCTGATGCTTGATTCAGTCCTACCTTCCCTATGCCATGCTCTAAGTCCCCAGACAAAGAATACTGAATGACAGAGGGGACAATTTCTTCAATTATGGCCTTATTAAAGATAATAGAACATTTTTTAAACTGAATAATCCTTCTGCTTGAAAACCTCTTGCTTCAAAATTTCAAAAGACCCATGATTTAACTGATACTTTTCTCCCATAGCTAGCTAATAGAATTCATAGAATTATAGAATGTTGGAGCAGGAAGGGTCATTTGAGGTCATTTACTTCTAACCTTTCATTACATAAAGAAGGAAATTGAAACCTAGCTAGACTATTCTATGAGTATGAACAAAAAGAACAGAATTTCCCATATGCTGGTTACCTCTGGCCTGGATTACTCTAATGGTCTCCTCGTGGGTCTCCCTCTCTCCATCTTGCCTTTTTTCCTACCCATATTTCACATAGCTACCATAGTAATCTTTCTTACTACCTATGTGTTGGCCAAGTCTCTTAATCTCTCTGTCCTTTAGTTTCCTCATGAAAATCAGGATAATAGCATATACTGCCTGCTTCCCAGCACTGTTGTGAGAAAGGCCTTTTGTCAACCTGAAATTGCTATAATGTGTGAGTTGTAGATATGGTTTCTATTACATGGGTCTGATCATGTCCCTTCCCTACTTAAAGGTCTGCAGTAACTTCCTATTACTACTGACTAAATTATACGCTACTTTTTCATTCCTTTCTGGGCCCTGTTCCTGACTACTTTCTCCATAATTCCCTAGTGGCCTTCTCACCCTAGAACCTACCTTTACCCCCATGATCTTGGGCAAATCTGATCACCCTACAAGACCCCTCCGCCCCTGGAGCCCCTTCACCTGATAGGTCATTTACTCCTGAAATCTCCATTTTAAGTACCATATTTAAACTGCATAATCGTCGCAAATTTTCTGCCAAAAAAGTAGGGTATGACCATTATGTGAAGCTTTTTAAAAAAATCATGCCTGTATATCTTAAAAATCATTTATTATTAATCTGTCTTTGGTGCAAGATTAGGATGCACAGAATACTTATGAACATACATTAAAACTGAATGCTGACAATGCACATGAGCTGAGAAATCTAGGTTCACACTTCACTACACCACGAAAGATAAGCGCATATCTGTAGGTCTCTGTCGAATACCCTGCTGCTCTGTTTACCCTTTAAGCAGCATGAGGAACAGAATTCATCATGCCATGATAAAAGGTTATAAACCAATTTTTGGACTGAAAAAACAAACAAACAAAAACCAGGGTTTGACAATTATGCAGTGAAATATGGTAAGGCCAAAGTCCAGCTAGATCACATTTTCTTTTCACACTGGGCCCTGGTTCCTAACTCTGCATGCCCTCGTACCACCATTTCTCCTCAACCCTTTTTCAACTTCCTTTAGATAGTCTTACATCATCTTTCCTTATTGGAATATAAGTGCCTTGAGGTCAAGGACAATTTTCTTTTGGTTTCTATTTGTATCCCCAGAACTTAGCGCAGTGCCTGGCATATAGTACATGCTAAATAAATTCTTTTTGACTTGACTTGCTCTGGTTCTCAAAGCTGTCCTCTGTTTGACTTCAGATAATATTTACAAACGGACTTCCCCCTATCCCCTCATGCACATTCCCCCTCACTAGACTACTAGACATTCCTCAATCTTGTCCTATTTTTCTCTTATTTAATTGATACATTTTACTTATATAACATATATGCTATTTGTAGAATATAGACTATATTTGTGCAAATACAGTGTACTTATAGAATATAAATTATATTTATACAAAAATGGTCTATTTATATGCATGGCACATCCCCCTATTAAATTCATTAAGGTCCTCAAGGATAAGAGTGGGCTTTTTTGCATATTTGTTTCCACAATAGCTTGCACATGGTGGTGCTTACCAAGTAGTTTTTGATTTGCACTAATACTTTGTAGGATGACAGATTAGGAGCTGGAAGAGATCTCAGATCCCATCAATCCAAACCCTTTATTTTACAGACAAGATCTTGAGATGCACAGAAGACCAAGGTCACCAAGATAGTGTGACAAAGAGAAGATTTGAATCCAAGCCATCCAAATCTCTCTCTTTCTATTGTGGCACATTTGAATCAATAGTGTTGGGATTGGATTGTTACAAGGAATTCACGGGTGAGAAAACTCCCTCCACTGATACAGGTCAGCATCCTCTTTACTTCTTAGAGTTGAGATTCTCACCATTTTTCTATGACATGGACTCCTTTGGATGCCTGGTGGGATCTACCAAGCCCTTCTCCGAATAACATTCTTGAATGTACAAAATAAAACCCATGGCATTACAAAGAAATTCAATCATATTGAAATATAATTATCAATATTTATCTCTCTCCATATAAAAACAAGTCCATGGACCCCAAGTTCAGAACTCCTGTCTTGGAGAGTTGCCTAGAGCATGAGAAATTGTGATTCTTCCAGGATCACACAACAGGGATGTGTCAGAATTAAGACTTGAACTCAGCTCTGAGACCAGGTCTCTACTATGCTAGGAAGCCTCTCATAAATAAATTCATACTATTTCTATTTCTCCAATGAATCCTCTATAATTATAGATTGGTGTGCTCCCAGATTAGCTTGTGTCTTTGAAATAACTCTAAGGCTTCTACATCCCCTCTTCATCTCCATAGTCATTTTAACTCCAAAAGGCCCAGCTATTGGCAAGTCTCTGCCTCTCTAATAATGCCATTTCCTTTCTCATTATTGGTGTTGAAATTACAGATTTGTCTCTGTAGCTCTTCTCAACAACTTGTCTGAACCAACTAACTCAAACTGGGGATAAGACAGACCCTCCCACCTCCCTGACTGTTTCCTACTTCCTTATTAAGGAGGGGATGGGGGGGTGGAACTAGAAACATGATGCATGGTGTATTTCTCCGGGGTTTCCTTTCCCTTCTACTCTGCCTCCCTTGTCTGTTCTGGGATGGACCACTGTCAGGCTTAATCAGTGAACAATGTGATGGCATTCTCTGACCATAGCTTTCTGCTAAAGCTGTCAGGCAAGTTTTTGTCTGGAGACTGTAAGATGTCAATCACACTGACCTCCAGCTGACAACATTTTCAAACTTAATTCTATAAAAGAAAATCTTGTATTTTTTTTTTTTTTGTCAAAAGATCATAGACTTAGTGCTTAGAAATTGTGGAATCCAGTACTTGAAATTTTACAGATAAAAGAAACTGAGGCCTAGAAATGTTAAGTGACTTGTCTGAAATCCCACAGCTAGTAAGTATCTGAGGTAGGATTGGAATCCAAGTCTTGCTGAATCCAAGCACAGTCAAACCATGGTGATATTTTGTTTTTTTTAAATGGCTCACCAATACAGCTTGTTTTGTTTTTTCAAAGCTTTAAGCATCGTCTGTTCTGACATGTCTTTGCCAAAAGTCTTTAGTTCATGTTTAATGCAGCACTCCAATAAAATGTCTCTGGAGTCAGAAGAGGGACTCAAATCCTTTCCCTGACCCTTATTACCTCTGTAACCTGGGGTACCTCTCTGAACTTCATTGTCTACATCTATAAAATGAGGGGGATTGGACCTAGGGAACCCTGTCTAGCTCCACTAGCTCCTATGATTCCATGTTTGGTAATATTTTGTTGTGGGAGAGGAGGAGAAAAGAAGACCCCCAAAAATGTCAATTTCACTGGTGGCACTGACCCAGGCAGCCAATCTTCACCATTTCACTCCATAGGAGTTTTACATTCTTACAGTGAAGGATGAATGTTAGTCTAACATCCCCAATGGATGTATCACCTCAGGCACGTACACTTCAGTAAAATGGCCTCATTTCCACTCAACCAAGAATCTGCAATTTTACAGTCTCCAAGATTTGTTTACTTGATGGTCCATAAAAACTCCTTAACTCAAAGGCAATAGTATGTAAACATCTGAAAGCCTCAATTACTCTTTTCAATTCATTGGGGGGGGGGCTTATGCTTCCTGACAGACTCCAACAGTGTTTTTAATTTCAAGAACCGAGGTCAAGCAACCCCTTTGGCCTCACTACAAACTGCAGGAGAGAATTCAGAAGTGAGAAGAGAGGGTGGGAGGGAACCCTGCTTAACCTAAGACAAAATCAGGGAAGAAAAGGGGGAAAGAATAAAAAAAGTCAATATGGATCAAAAGGAGAAAGAGCTAACAATAGGATGATAGGAGTTCTTAGTTGAAATGAACTCTACAAGTCCCTTAGTCCAACCCCTTCATGTTGTAAGCAAGGAAACTGAGGCCCAGAAAGTTTACTTGACTTGCCTGAGGTCATAGGTATAAGAGCTAAGATTTAAACTCATTTCTTTTGATTCAAAATTCAATGTTTTTTCTGAGGAAATGGGACATGGGAAAGGTAAATTTGGATGGAAAGGGACAGGAAATATCTGAAGTGGGGGTTCCTAGTCTTTTTTGTGTTGTGGATTCGTCTAGAAGTCTGGTGAAATATACATACCCCTTCTCATAATTGTGTTTTTAAATTCATAAAATATAGATGAGCAATTATATTGAAATATATTTATCAAAATACTAGGGGTAGGAAGCGATGTGGGGAGAGTCATTGGCTCGGGGTTAAAAACTCCTGATCTACAGTATGAGGGGCATTTCCAAGGGAGAGCTGGACTTGGGGGGAAGGGAGAGCTCAGGGCTACCAGGCACAAAATCCATGGTTTACAACTTTATTCTTGTAACAAATGCTTGTTGTCTGACTGATGATCTATAGCCGCTATGCTATAGGACTCCACTGCACTGCAAAGCCCAGGCTGGGAGATGGGAAAGATACTTTGGGGCATTGGGGGGAGAGGCTGACATCAACGTGTCCCCTCAATCCTCTCCTTCCCCCAGGCTCCAGCCTGACATCATACATCTGTGTTCACACCTGTGGCCCATTACAGTTACCAGCTGCTTTGCCAATCACCCTCCAGCTGTGAGTCTGTCAGGTCTGAAGCACTGGGGTGTACCATGAAACTAGCCCCATCCTGACTCCTTGAAGCAGGAGGGGGGTGGAGGACCCCTCTACCATCCAGCTGTGACAGCCATGAGGCCTCAACTCTGACATTCCTGTGAGTCTGACAACTACTGACCTCCTTCTCCAACTAAGAGAGACCTGGATCCTCGGATCCTCATCAGTTTTTGGGAAAAATAATATTTTTCTTCTAATCCCAAGGATAAAGAGGTGAGGAGAGTGTTGGATTTAGAGGCAAGGGAGAACTGGGTTCACATCTCAACTCTGAAACATACCAGATGTGTAACCACAGACAAGTCACTTGGACTAAGCCTCAGTTTTCCCATCTGTAAAAAGGGAATAATAACTTTTGTATTAAATTACCTCATGGGGTGGTTTATGAGATGCAGGTAAAACTCTTTAAGCATTGTTAATAAAGTCAGTGCACTTGCTTTTACTGACATGGAACTGAGCTCCTAAAGGCCTTAGGAGAGGGTATTGACTTTGACAAGTTGTTATGGCCAAAAAAATCCATCCTCTGGCCTCACTCTTAGGATGAGCCTCTACATATTTGGCTAGACTGGTCTTTCCATGGTAGACACAACATGCCATATCTGGTCCAAACTTGAACCTTCATGGTGAATGCCCAAGTAGGTCCTGTATCATGTGTGTGCCTGAAGGGGGAAGGGGAGGAAGGGAGAAAGAAGAGGAGGAAGAAGATTGTAATGAGAAGGGGAAAAGCAGAATTAGGATCAGTAAGTAGGATATGCAAGGAGGCCAGTAGGTTGGTTGTTGTCCTTCACTCTCAAAGAGGACCAAGATGGCACCACTATGTTAGAGTCAGGTTCCAGTGTGTCTGACTGAGGCTGATTAGACCAAGATGAGCTCAGAATGCTCTACCATAGGTCAGGCACAAACAGCCCATGTGAACATTTGGGGTGGATTCTCTAAATTTGCACATCTCATTTTTCTTCTGAGCTACTTAATTCCGTTTTGCTCATAGAGCACAGCACCTTCTCTGATGAGGGCACGCCATGCTGGGCGATCCTGTGCCAGTGACTTCCATGTCACACAATCAGTTCCAAAGTCTTTGTATTACTTCTCCTGACCACCATGTGAGCACTCGCCTTAAGTGAGTTCTCTGTAAAATAGTCTTTTAGAAAAGCATCGTTCAGCATTTGAACAACATGGCCAGCCCATCGGAGCTAAGTTCTCTACAGTAGAGTTTGATTATTTGGCAGTTTAGTTCAAGAAAGGACCTCAGAGTCCAGTATCTTATCCTGCCAGGTGATCTTCATAATCTTCCTAAGACACCAAGAAGAACTTTAAGAACTAGAACTAACAATTGGTAAGGCACCTTTATGAGAGAGTGAACTCCCAGTCACGAGAAGTATTCAAGTATACATTGAATTCCACTGAATTGAACTCAATAAACATTCATGACCAATTGACAGGAATGTTGTCAAGATGATTTTTCCCCTGAATAGGGTAGAATGTTGAATTAGGTGGATCTGTGAAATCTCTTTCATTAATAATGACAAGTTGTAATGAATGATGCAGGAGATAGAGTTCTGGACCTCAGGTCAGGAAGACCTGAGTTCAAATCCAGCCTCAGATACTTACTAGCTGTGTGACCCTGTCAAGTCACTTAACCATTGCCTGACTCAGTTTCCTCATCTATAAAAGGGTGATAATAATAGCACCTACCTCCCAGTGTTGTTGTAAGGATCAAATGAAACAATACTTATAAAACACTTTACAAACCTTAAAGTTCTCTGTAAATACTAGCTATTATTATGATTAATAATATCGTAGATTCCTTGAGGGCAGGAACTCTCTTATCTCTGTATCCCCATTATCTAGCATATATCAGATGCTTACTAAATGCTTATGTAGAACTACTTATGTAAAACTTTAAGGTTTTCAAAGTTCTTTCCTCACCACTCTGGGAAGTGGATTTTATTATATTCCCATTTTAAAGATGAGGAAGCTAAGGTTCAGAGAGATTAAGTAATTTGCTCATGGTCACACAGGTAGGACTCAAATCCAGGTGCACATGAGG
This sequence comes from Notamacropus eugenii, assembly GCF_028372415.1. Taxonomy (NCBI): domain Eukaryota; kingdom Metazoa; phylum Chordata; class Mammalia; order Diprotodontia; family Macropodidae; genus Notamacropus; species Notamacropus eugenii. Next base: position 423,637,848 of record NC_092874.1, read on the forward strand.
TTGTTACATGAGGATCAGTTGAAAGTCATGGACATGTTTAGTCTAGAGAGAATTTGGGTGGGAGAGAAGGGGGAGGGACATGGTAGCTATCTTCAGGTCTCTGAAGCTTTCACATAAAGGGGGGATTTAGCTTGTCCTGTTTGATCTCAGAGGGCTGGTAATTAAAAGTTGCAATTAGAGGTGGTAGGTTCCCTCCCTCGCCCACCCCCCTTTCCTTGGAGGTCTTTAGCAGGAGACTGGATGACCAATATGTTATGAATATTTCTGTTGTGTAGTCTGTTTTAGACAAGATGACCCCTGGGATCCCTTCTAATTCAAGGTCTATGGTTCTGTTTCCTGTTCCAATATGCTTTGTGTTACATTGCATTCCCTCTCCATGATTCTGTCACTTGAAGAGACATTATGGATGGTCAGGGGGCAGCAAGCTTTGCCCCTTCCAAGGAGCCATAACCACCATCCACAGGATGCCTCCTGCCACCAGTTCAATGCTCTATCAGGCCCCTCTCTTTCCTTCACAAGCTCATACATCCCTGACATGGTAGCCATCTGATCCCAGACCAGAAAATCCACCCAACCTATAATCTTTGGCTTTCGGTCTCCCCACATCTCACCCTCCATCCATTGGGAGATAAACCTCCCAACTTTTAGACTGTTGCTGTTGCCAACTACCGAGAACTCAGGGTTTCTCAAAGGCCCTCTGGAAAACACAGGTACCAGAAGCTTCTGCTGGTCTCCAGCTGGTCCCTCCCAATGGGCCAGGTCATAGAGCACAGACTGTACTTATCAAACACTCTGTTTCCATGTCCAATCTTTTGTGCACTGCTGGGCCAAGGTTTCCAGGGTTTGGCTCCAAACCAAAGAAAACATAAGGCAATTCCATTGTAGTCAGAGCCTTTACAAGGAGAAACAGCTCCCTCTGGTACAAAACTCCTATTCTTAGGAGCAAAGGATTGTGAATTCACAGCCAGAAAGGACTTTAGAGAACCTCTAGGCCAAAGTCTTCATTTTACATAGAAGGAAACTAAGGGCCACAGAAGGTAAGTGACTAGTCAGTGGCCAAGTCAGGATCTGAACCCACATTCTCTGACTATAAATCCAGTTTTTCCATTATACTCAATCAACAAGCACTTACTTACTATGTGCCAGACACAAAGAATACAAAGATACAGAGATACAAAGAAAGATAAAAAGTCTCTGGCCTTATGGAGTTCACATTCTAAGCGAGAAGATACAAAGGTTCAAACCCAATTCTTTGGATTCTGAGCACAATTTTCCTTTCTGAAGAAATGGACCATGGAATTTCCTACTGAGCATCCTAAGTCCAGTTAGCGTTCTTGGGTTTCATAAAGCCAGCCGTAAACCCAGCTAGAACAGATGAGTGACTTCACTGAGAGAAAACAACAAAGCCCCTGAGGTCAGAATATCACTCCTATGCCTGAAATAAAACCATTAGCATTTCATTCCAGTGAGGCATTGCTTTCTCTAAGCTCCTCTTTTAAAATATAAATTGAATCAGTCATTCAGTCAACAAGCATGTATTAAGCACTTTGTATGTGTCACGTATCATACTAAGGGCTGAAGATACAAAGAACAGTGGGGAAATATTCTTATGAAAAAATGTGATTTTTTTCCCTTCAGTGACTTCATTTGGGGATCAAGGAATTAACATTTTTATCAGGAACTTGAATAAAGGCATAGATGTCAAACTAACCAGATCTACAGATCAAATGATTGGAAATGATTTCCATGTTCCTCCTCTCACTCCAAGACTTCTCTGCTTTTCAGGCTAAATACCCCTCATCTACTTCAACTAATCCTTACATGCATGAACTTAAGACTGTTCATCATGTTGGTTGCCCAACTTTCAATGGTCTCCAGCTTATCAGTGTCCTCCCTAAAACATGGCAAACACAGCATTCCAAATGTGGTCTGTGAATAAACCTACACAGTCAGCCAAGTAGGAAGGGTGGGGAACTGGGGGATTATTGGAGAGAGAAAATGGTGCTCTTCTAAGCCTCTAGACCTTATATTTTAAGTGGGAGACACCTGGCCCAGACATTTTAGCAGAGGGAACATTAAACCAGGATAAATCACTATAAACTACCATGGAATTAGGGAGAAACATCCTTATAAAGCATAAGGAACTGATTCTTTTTTTGGATCCCTGGGAGATCCCCAGTATGTGAGGCCAAAGAGCTAGGAACAAGAGAAGATTTTAGAAACAGAAATACCTAGATCTGTATTTTTGAGTTGTGATACAGACATGGCAAAAAGTCTAAGGACAGAATACTGATCCTTTGGAAAAGGAAGGGCATTGCCATTCACTGAAATCTAAAAAAGCCTATAAAATATGAGGGAGGCAAGGAAAAGCAAATAGGATGGCAGAAGGACTACAACAGGGAGTAGCAATTAGAGGTATATATGAGAGCTGCCAAAGATGTCAGCTTCAGGAGAAGGGATGCTGCGTAGACAGCCAAAAAAGCAAAGATATGGAAAAGCAACTCCCAAGCATCCCAAGTCCTAAAATAACTATTCTGCACAGGTCTCTTAGAAGAGGGTTGCTCAGCAGTTTTCAGAGGAAGAAATTAAAATTATCTATAGTCATATGAAAAAATGCTCTAAATCACTATTGATTAGAGAGATGCAAATCAAAACAACTCTGAGACACCACATCACACCTGTTAGATTGGCCAACATGACAAAACAGGAAGATGATAAATGCTGGAGAAGACGTGGGAGAGTTGGAACACATTCATTGTTGGTGGAGCTGCAAACTAATCCAGCCATTCTGGAGAGCAATTTGGAACTATGGCCAAAGGGCTATGAAAATGTACAGAACCTCTGACTCGACAATATCGCTTCTAGGACTGTATCCCCAAAAGATCATAAAAATGGGAAAGGGTCCCACATGTACAAAAATATTTATAGCAGCTCTCTTTGTGGTAGCCAAAAACTGGAAATCAAAGGAATACTCATCAATTGAGGAATGGCTGAATAAATTATGGTATATGAATGTAATGAATACTATTGTGCTACAAAAAATGATGAACAGGAAGACTTTAGAGAGGCCTGGAAGGACTTATATGAACTGATACTGAGTGAAAGGAGCAGAACCAGGAAAACTTTGTACACAGCAACAACCACAGTGTGCGAGGAATTTTTCTGGTAGATTTAGTACGTCATTGCAATGCAAGGACTTAAAAAATTCCCAGTGGTCTCTTAAGGCAAAATGCCTTCTTCATCCAGAGAAAGAACTATGGAATTCAGTCACAGAATAAAGCAGATCATTTTCTTTTGTATTATGTTTTGGTTTGTTTTATGATTTCTCCCATTCATTTTAATTCTTCTATGCAACATGACTAAGGTGAAAATGTATTTAATAGGAATATATGTGTAGAACTATATAAAATTGCATGCCATCTCAGGGAGGGAGTGAGGAGGTAGGGGGAAGAGGGGGAAAGGAGGGAAAAAAATCTAAGATATATGGAAGTGATTGTAGAACACTGAAAACAAATAAAATAATAAAAAAAGAAGAATAGGGTTGCTCTCTATTAAATAGTGCTATTTTTTTCTATGGCTTATAATAGTTCTGTTTGCTTTTCTTTACCCTTACATTAACCTGTTCATGTCTTGAGCCTTGTGAATCTATGTGCTTATAAGAGGAATTGTTAACTATTCCTGGGATGAGGGAGTGGAGAGATTCAGATGCTGAAGCTCCAGGTTTTCTGGGTGAGGTCAATGAGTCAAAGACCTGAGAAATGCCTCAAGGTGTACCTAGGCCCTTTGTGTCAGGAGAGGACCTCTGATTCAAGGATAACATAAGAGTTTGTGATTTTAGCACTCTGTGACCAGCAAACCATTGGGCCCCATCAGGACCAATGAGTCAAAAAGAGACAAGAAGATTCATTTTAAGTCTGTCTTTATGTGAGTTGTAACATCCATTTTACTTGTAATCATTTCCAGAAAAAGCATGCCAGAGGCAGAGAAATGGAGGAAACCAGGGATTTGGAATTTATCTATCAGGACAAGTAAGTAAAAAAGAGAATATGGGCACAAGTCAGGGTCCTGAAAGGCTAATTGTTTCCTTCTGTGGACAAGAGGACCCTCAAAAACATACATCTGAACCCAAGGGAGAAGGATACTCTCCTCATGCTCTGTATGTTACCTACAGAAACTTTGCTAAAAAAAAAAAAAAAATCCTACAGATCTTGGAGCTGGAGAATCATAGACTCTTGGATTTGTACATCAGAGTTGGAAGGAATTTCAGAAAACATCAATCCTCACCCCCTTCTCATTTTACAAGTGGAAAAATGCCCAGAGAGAATGTGACTTACCCAGCCACCAAAGTCACCCAACTAGTTACCGTGGAATCAGGACCAGATCACAGACCTGCTGGAACCCAGCAATGAAAGGCTCTTTTCATTTTTCCAAGAAGATACTTACTTACTTCTAGGGAAGCCCTGAGAGAATTTGGATCAATAAAAACATTAAAACTTTAGAAAAAAAGGAAAAGAAAAAGAAAAGAAAGCATACGGCCAAAAACCACTTTTAAGTTTAACTCCCTTGGCTCAAGCTTTTTCTTTTTTAAAATTTTTTTTCATCCACAATGCCCCATCTATTCTTGTGAAAAATGAGCCAGTATGAACTGAAATAAAACTTGCCTCTCTAACCTATGGAGGAATTTACTGGAATGTGTCTTATGTTCCTTCTCCTCTCCATCTCTGAAAACCTGGGCACAAGGTGTACCCCAGGTCACACAGTATCAGAACTAGGTTTTGAACCCAGGGTTCTTTGCAATATACCACATTGTTGTATCTCCCCATTATCCCCCTTGAGGGCAGAAACTATCAGAATTTTTTGACTTTGTACCCTGGCACATAGTAGGTGCTTCAATGACTTGTTCAATTGAAGTGAGTAGAATTGAATCGGTTGGATGAAAGATGTACAAATCACTCATCTTTGAAAATTTCAAATCCAAACTTCAATTTTATTCCACTCTTTATCACATCTAAGCCAAGTCAGGCAATCTGTTACAGGGGGCAGAATTCTTGAACTTCTGCCCATTTCCCTTATATTAAATGGCCACACACCCTTCTGTGGGCCCAAGGAGAGGTGAGGCCTGGAACAATGTTGGCTCTCAGACCCCTGGGACAAACAAATACAGGAAGGGGTAAGCTGGACCAGCAGCTACAGTTTGTGGTTCTCCACAATAACATATCCCACTTCGCCCCCACACCTCCTTTCCCCTTGGCCTCAGGAAGTCAGAGAAAGAAAAATCTCTAGCATTGAAATGAAGCCAAATTAACTGGTAAATGCTAGGTGTTCTTATCCTGGGATCCATGAATCTTTTAAAAAAGTATTTTATTAACTGAATTTCAATATATTGGTTTCCTTTATCAGTCTATATATTTTATTTTAAATATTTAATAACATGATTCTGAGAAGGGTCTGTCATCAGACTACACAAAGTTTGAGAATCAGTGGCTACAAGGATAGTGTAATCAGGAATGAAGAGTTGAAGAGAAAAGTAGCTTTAATATTGGATCTTTCTCCACTTCCTGGCCCCTGGGCCCAAGGGTTGCAGAGAACCATAGACTGGAGTAAGATAAAGAAGTAAATATCAAAGATGATTTTGCCTGGGCAGAAAAAAGAGAAGAATTCTGATACCAGTCCACCCATTGATGGACCTATGTTCAACGTGAGAGATCCTTCAATTTTCCTCTCCCTTCCTTTCCCCTCCCCACACAGCATATGTATTCCTCTTCTCCTGGTGACTGTTTCACAGTAGAGAATTGAGAAATGAAAAAAATCTGCTTTATATTCTACTAGGAGTCTCAAAACCAACTGTAGACATCTGGAGGGCTGGATATAGAGTGTGCAAAATGGGAGAATGGGAGGAGACTTCATCTGCCAACATAGAGTGAAGACAATCAGAATGGCTCCAGCCCCTTTCTCTTGCTGCTGACTATCCCGGGCATCAGTGGATTCCATTAGCCTTTTATTTTCGCATTCTTAATCAGAACTGATTTCCATTTAGGGGCCTTTTCTCCCGTGCTTGGCCAGCCCTGTCATTCTTTCTGAAGAATGTCTGCTTGGCTGGTTATAGATTCATTAAGGGGCATCCTTGTGAGATATTTCCTCCCATCTGGCCAAAAGATGACAAGCTATTGAACTCAGTGAAATAAAACTGTCCAATTCTTCTCCAATATCTACCTCCTCACCAGTCTCTGGCTCATTTTTTTCCCTTGCCATCTACTGAACCAGCAAATGAGAAGAGAAGCAAATCTAGGGCTCTTGGCAGTTCACAGATGATGATAATCAAATGAGAATTCCAATCTACAGAAGGAATAATAACAGGCTTAAGTCTGGAACCATAGAGCACGAACAGTGTCTCTCCACCCCAGACAGCAATGCAGCCAGGGATAGACCACGGAGACCATCTAGCCCCCACTCCCCATCCCCTTGTTCCTCTTGCCGCACTTAACAAATGAGGAAACTGAGGTCCAGAACTTCCTGGCAAATAAGTGGTCCCGATGGAACTACATTCTAATTCTCTCGAGTCCTAGGACAGTGGTCTTTGTATTCTGGCATGCTGTCCTTCTTCTGCTGAATTCAGGACACACAGATTCCCTGACATCAACCTCTCTGAGAAGACCCTTCCATCTGGGGTACCATCTCTCTATAATCCTGGCTGATGGACTTACCAGTGGGGTGATAAGATAGATGGGGTGTGATGTTCATGGGATTTTAGAGGAGGAAGAAACCTTCCCAGTTCATCTAGTCTAATGCCTCCTGCCCATGTTACAGTTAAGGAAACTGAGCCTTAGGGAGAGGAAGTAACTTGTTCAAGGTCACACAGGTAGCAAGTTGTATAGCTATAATCTAAACCTGGATGGCCTGACTCCAAATGAAAGGCTTCTGCTACAGCACCTTATTCCTAGAGTGGGAAGGGATCAGAGAAATAGAGAAATAGTGCTGGAAGAGACCTCAGAAGGCATCTAATCCAGTCTCCTACTTTTGATAGATGAAAAACTTAGGACGAGAGAGGCTGAGTGTCTCAGGGTCATGCCAGTCGTAAAGGGCAAAACCAAGATTTGAACCCCATCTCAAAAACCACCTCATCCAAGCAATAATTGAACAAGAATTCCTCCGAAAATTTCCCTGATAATTAAGGGTACCCTGCTTGTACCCAGACTGTAAGTATCTTGAAGGCAGGGACAGGTTTTTGGGGGTTGCTTCTTTTTATATGCCAGTGCTCAGCACAGAGCAAATGCTTAATAAATGCTTATTGATTAATTGGTTTTATTGATTTGTTGAAGATTCCTAGTTCCTAGGATCCCATCATCTCTCAAGATAGCCCACTGCATTTCAGGATAGCTCTAAATGTTAAAAAAAAAAGTTTGTTATTTTTTTCTTACAGTTATCTGAAATCTGCCTTCCACTACTTGTACCCAAGTCATCCTAGATAACCAGAATCAAAAGTATATACATACATATGTATGTATATGCATGTGTAGATATGTGTGTTCATATATGTATGTGTGTTTGTGTATTTACATGTGTGTGTATATGTATATATCTATATAGATATGGAGAAATAAAGAGAGAGAGAGTACCATAGCAAAAGTTCTGAGCTACCATGAAGACTTCTTTCTACAAAATGCATCTGGGCTTCCTACCTTATACCTGGAGAGCCCATCCCCTGTACCGATTGGCTTGTATAACATGCATTTGCTTTTGTCTCCTCTTTCACTGACTTCCTGGGGCTTCTTCCAGTCCATGGGAAAATCCAGAGGTGGGTAAGTTGGTTAAGTTTAATCAATCAATAAGTATTTATTAAGAACTGTATTAAGAACATACAGTGTGCTAAACAAAGGGGTTACAAAGAAAAAACGAAAACAGTCCTTGACCTCAGAAAGTTTACATTCTAATGGAAATTATTCTACCCCAAACCTGCTAAACCCATTCAGATGAAGGCAGTTCATTCTACTCAGCTGGGGGTCTCTAGCTTGTGACTCATAAGCCAAACCACAGAATCACAGAATTTTCAAATTAGCATCATCCACTCCAATTATTCTCCTTTTGTCCCTGTTCCCCTTCACAGATGAGAAAGCTGAGTCCCAGAGAAATGATTTGTTCAAGGTTTTCAAATAAACTTGGAACCAACCTGGGACTAGAATTTAGGTCTACAGAGGTCATTGGAATTGTCATCCTGATTTTACAAATAAGGAAACTCAAGAGACTCACTTGGGGTGACACAACAGGTAAGTGTCAGGGGCCAAATTCAGTCCAGGTAATCCTAGCCCCAAGTTGAATGTGCTGTCCGCCAGGCTTCCAAATGCTGTCTAGTTTAAGTGCTCAGACCACCCCTACTATCAGCCCAAGCAACTACTCTGACAAAAGTCAAGTAGAAGAGTTAATGTCTTTGTCAACAATGAATGAGACCCTGAACTCAGAGTCAGCATCCAAAGACTTTGCTTGTACAAAACTACATTTCACTTGATTCACCCAATCTAAGATCGTTGATTCAGAGCTGGAAGGGACTTGAAATGTCATCTAAGCCATCCCCTCATTTTTCAAATGGGGAAAGTGAGTCTTGAAGATGTTAAGTAAGCTCGTGATCATAGATCTAGTAAATATCAGCAGAGAGATTTGAACTCAGGTCTTCCTGAGTTCAAATCTAGCACTTTATGCTTCTACTCAGACTAAAGGTCCATACTCCTACCCCTTAATCCCCAACACCCTCACAAGGAACATTTCTGACAACTGTGAATGAGAGCTTGAATTTATGAACAGGGCCTAATATTTAATAACTTGAACTCATAACTTCATTTAAATTCACAGGATAATCGAATCACATTATTTTTTAAGCCAAGAAGGACCTTAACTATCACTTAATCCAACCATCTAATGTTATAAAGAAAGATGCTAATGCCCAGAAACTTGATATGGCTTGCCCAAAGTTTCTTAGGCTAGTTAATTTCTCTAACAACTAACTGAAACTATGTGTATAAAAGCAAATGTGGACAAAAATCATCATTAAAATATACATACACACACAAACACACATATAAAGGATTACAGTTTAAGTTTTAATTTAAATCTTGGATTTAAAACTGCACTAAGACTTTTGGGAAATTCTCTAAAAATGTCAATTTTTAAAGCACATGGTATATAGAGGGTCAGTTTTGAAAGTCAGGAACTCTAGGTTCACATCCCACCTCTGACACACACACTAGTTGTCTGCAAACAGTCAAGACATTTAATATTCCATTATACCCCATAAAATTCCCTGAAACAATAAATTACAAACAAGTTCCTCTGTGCCAATCTGTTTTGATGGAAGGAGCATTCATACTGGGAGTTCCCTGAAATTAAAAGTCCACTTCCCCAAGACTGTAACCCAAGTCAAGTCAACAAGCAGTGAAATTAAAGCACACATTGAGTTTATATTTCCTAAAAGGAAACCATATACCTATAATTCTAAATCTGACTCAGTCCCAGATAACCCACCATTGCCCACAGTTACCCTAAGAATGCATCCTGTCCAGGACCAAAGGGCCTGAAATATTCATTTCATCTAGTTGGGGGGCTTTCTGGATAGTGTCCATGGTCAGTGCTTAATTAGGAAACAGACCCTCCCTCAGAGAGGACTTATCTGAGTCAATTACCCAGGTCATGTCTGGTCACAGGCATGGCTCCACCATGGTGGGTTGAAAAACAAAGAGAGGAATTCCAGGAGGAAATGAAGCAATGAAGAGTTAACAGAACAGCCTTGCCCTTTGTAGCCTGGCTTTATTAATCAAGGAAGTCTAATTAGCGTAAGATGCTTCATCATCACATGCCAGAAGCTATCATGCTAAATTCTAAACCACTCTGGTTCCATTGTAAGGAGCTGATTATGCCAACTTTACAACCAACGTCACATGTCAATAGAAGAACTGACCTGCTACTTAACCAAACCAATCAGTTTATCTATAAAATGAAGGGTCACACTCAACGGCCTCCAAGGTTCCTTCCAGTTCCAAATCTATTTTCCCATCATGCTAAAAGATAAATTAATGACTTACCCATGGAAATTTTAAAGTAATCTCATTCCGGTATAATAAGACCTTTCCATCTACCCCACTATTTCACTCTTGGGTCTCCTGGACTTTTCCATCTGCCCTACAGCTGACTTTTCTTCTATATGCTGTCTTACCCAATTAAAAGTGGGAACTCCCCGAGAGCAGGGACCATCTATCCTTTTCTCTTTGTATCCCAGTGCTTAGCACAACATCAAGTGCTTACTAAACTATTTTTCATTTATTGGTTTAATCATTTTTCCTTTGGGAGGACCAAGCTCCTTATTTATCTCCGTGGATGGTCTTTTTATAAAGTGCATCTTTCTGTTCATATTTGGGATTCTCCTAAGATTTTGGCACCAGAAGGGACCTCAACCAACATCTTGTTCTACCCCCTTATTTTGCAGATGAAGAAACAGAGGCTTCTAGAGATTAAGTGAATTGGCCAAGAGGACACAGGTAGCAAGTAGTTAGAGAGGACCATAAGTAAAAATATTCTTATTCCAAATCCTGTGTTCAGACAAGAGTCTATCTTTCCATCAGTACCTCATTCACATTAACCCAGTTCTTGTACTAAATCCTACTGGACCAAACTGGTCCCCAAAAGGTTTTCCTCTCCCATATTCAAGGCTAAGGAAAGGATGTTGTTGTTCATTCATAGCTCTTTAGTGTATACTTCAGATATTTTCTTGCAAGATCACATTTTAGCCAAGTATCACTTTCCTGCAGACTCCTTCACCATCCTCTTCCCTGTGAGTTGGAGAATTCAGTTGAGGTAATAATGATATTTATGCAACACTTCATGAACAAGCTCTCATTTGGGCTTCACCCCCCCATTTTAAAAATAGGTACTACTTTATAGCCAATGTCATGGGTATTCCCTTCATTTTATGCAGAAGGAGACCAGTGTCTTACCCAGGGTCACCTACTTAGTTCTATCTCAGGGGCAGATATCACTGCTTTGCTGCCCATCATCCACACTCTACTAGTCAGGGCAGCTGGCTGTCCCAACGGATAAAGCTCTGGGTCTAGAGTTAGGAAGACCTGAGTTCAAATCCGGCCTCAGACACTTGCTAGTGGGCAAGTTATAAGTTTGCCTCAGCTTCCTTATCTGTAAAATGAGCTGAAGAAGGAAATGGCAAAGCACTCCAGTATCTTTGCCAAGAAAACCCCAAATGGGGGTCACAAAGAGTTGGACATGACTGAAATGACTCAACAACAACCACATTGTCTCCCAATATGACAGGCTCTGCTGATTGATACTCCCTAATAGAGCTAAGATGAAAACCTAGCCTGAACATTTTTTTCTGAGTCAGAAAACTTCCAGGCTTTCACCTTTTGCTTCAGAGTTTCAAGGTTTAACTTCAAAAGCTCTTATAAGGGTTTTCCTCCAGCTCCTTAGAAGTAGCCTCTAAATATCTGCTACTTGTCAGAAGGAAGGCTTTAAGTGACCTCCTTAGATCTCAAGAGTGCTGTCTAGTCTTCTCTCCCCTTCTTGCCTGAGCATCTTCCCCAAACAGATTGATTTTTCTATTTTTTTGACTGTCAGTGAGACCATTCTTTGCCTCATTTCTTACCTAGCCCTAATCATTGAATGGGTATTGCCTCAGTCAAACTGAGACCTGGAAAACACCATAGCTTAAAAAGGCCAGGGTCTCCCACTGAATCTGGGACCATCTCCAGTCATCTAGATCTATATCTTGCCTCTGGACCTAGATGGCTTTGGAGGAGAGAGTGGTGACTTTGCATAACCCTGCCTCGCTGAAATCCAATTTACTTGCAAGTCCTGATATCAGCTGCCTGGTGTCATTGGTCCTCTTCAAGAATGAGGGATAAGTAACAACAGCCCTTTCTTACCAACAGCTTCTTTGCAAAAGAGAGAAATTGTTTTGTCATGTGTAGCTTTAGAATGAAGAATATGGCTACTGACATGAAGATGTCTATAATCTCCTTTTCTAATCAAAAGAAGAATTTCTTCCCCCTTACTTAGCACCTCTATTTCAGCTTGGCGACCTGGACTACATTTGCACAAAAAGTGTTTTATTTTGTTTCCCCTCAAAACTCTATACAATTTTGTGCTTAACAATCTGACCTCTGGGTAAGACCTCTGATGCCAACTTATATGAAATACCTAAAGGAACTAGACATTTTCCTCCTTAAGAGCATTTGAAAAACATTCAACAAAACACACTTTAAAAAAGCCATTATATATAGTATTCCCCACAGCAGATGCTCCTATATAGCTACCTCACCCTTAGCCCCAAGTCTTCTTTCCAATTATTATTTTCAGTGAAAAAGGATATAATCAGCTGCTGTTAACCATACATGGTTACTTTTATGGTTTAGAAGTAAATATAGTGACAGGACTCAGAGACCTACTTGGCTATGTCCTCTCTCCCTCCCCCACCCTCACCCCTATGACCTCTACTTTTCATACATGACATGAGGGATCAGACCATGAAAAACAAGTCTTATAAGGGACTTGACCTCTCAGTCACACAACTTCTCTACTACTACTACCATCACTACCACCATCACCACAATACCATCATCTTTGATAATAAAACTTCCAAAAACATAGCCTTCATCATGAAAAGAATAGGGGATACCATGGAACCCTAGGGTCATAAGAAGTAGATTAGAAAGCCATAGAAGAAAGAAGGTAAGAATTAGCCATGTGGTGAGGTAAAGAGTGAAAAAACAGGAAAGGCAAATTAGTAAGAGTACTAGCACCTTCCCTGATGCCCTCCACCCAACTACCTTGATTGGTGAGTTCAAGAACCACCCCACCTCCCGCTACTCCCACATCTTTTCCAATTCTGGAACCATAATCAAATCAAAAATGTCATTGCTACAGGAAAGAATGTGCCCATATATTCTGATGTGACTCCATTATCCTTGTAACTTCTCAAACTAAAATACTATTCTCTGGTTGTGATACTCCTCTATTTGTCATCTTTTCCCTTAAAATGTAAGCTTTTTGAAGGCAGGTTGCTGTTGACACATTTTTTATTTACATATTCTAAGTTTATCACATAGTCTTTAATAAATGTTTATTCATTCATGACATCCTTAAATGTGTGATAGTTTCTCTCTCTCTCTCTCTCTCTCTCTCTCTCTCTCTCTCTCTCTTTCTCTCTCTCTCTCTCTTCCCCCCTCCCTCATCTCTTTCCCAGTATACATTCATAGATAGATAGATATGGACATAGATATGTAGCTTTGTCTATATAGATGTAAGTCTCTAAATCTATCTACCTATATGTCTATATAAAATATAGATATGCATGAGTATACACATATATAATATGTGTGTGTATATATGTTTCTCTCTCCTGATATTTCATCATTGTGTGGACTTCCCAGTATGGAAGCTTGTCTAGGGATGCAGATTAGTAAATATCAGTAATTAGAAAATTAATTAGCTAAGATAATTAGCAAATATCAATAATATAAAGTCTTAGGAAGTCACCTGCAGCCCCAAGAAAGTAAATGGCTTGGCCACAATAATCCAGCTAATATGAGTCAAAGCAGTACTTGAACACAGGTCTTTCTGGTACCAAGGCTGGTCCTCTATTAACTACAGTAAGCTGTTTCTCAACATAGATTCTGTTAACAATGGTCATTCTGAAACCTAACACCTCAGGCTTAGCACAGACTGTCTTTAAAGGCTGGGGGTCTTTTGGCCAACGACTCTGAAAAGTATGATAGAAAAGAAAGCCTAGATTTAGTTCTCTATGCCAATTAAGAGTTGGAGAAACAGGAAAAAAACAGTGCAAAGCTAGGTTCACAGAAGCAGTGTCCAAGAAACCCACTCTAGGCCCATCACCCTGCTATCTCAAATCCCAGAGACGCCATTTTGAAATCTTCTGATTCTGGTATTCTACAGACATTTGCAGGGAGTAGGGAGCAATGATTTCATTGGTGCAGAGAACCCCCATTGAGGAAACTCATTCTATCAATACAGATTGCCAACTCTTCATCAATTTATAACTTTATAAAGTTGTCTGGGGAGAGTGAGAGGGTAGGTGCCTTGTCCAGGACTACACAATGAATATATGTCAGGGTGGGAGCTGAATCCTGTTCTTCCAGACTTTCACACTGGCCCTCTATCCACCATGAAACACTGCCTCTCACACTGGACACTGGGCTGGCAGTCAGAGGACTGGATTCTGGTTCAGATTTGGAAATTGACTCGTACGATGGTCTTGAGCACTTAACTCTGTGCCACAGTTTCTTCATTATCAAAGGAAGCCAAAAATACTGGTTCTACTTAACTACTCCACAGAGTTCTGAAAATCATATTAAATGATAGATGTGAAAAAAAAACTTGGAAGAGCTATGGTTTCTACTTTTTTATGATTTCTATCCTGCCTATTTCCAAAGGGATTGGAAGCAGCATATAGATAAAAGTAGAGTACAGGAATAAATGCTTGAGGAGAAAATAAAATGGTAATCCTAAAAAGGAAAATAAAAGAGAAGGTATTTGAGGCACCTGAGTTGAAGAAGGTTACCACTCTGGGCAATGAGTCTGCTTCTCAGTTCTCCAGCAGATTGGATAAAAGGAGAAATATGTTGGATTATATAGCCTTCCCTTTTTGAAAAGAGAAAGTATACGCATTCATCTGCAGAGACAATGTTTTCTCTGGCACTGAACGCAAGCCAGGAATTTTATCAGGTGGGCCACAGGCTCAGATGATTTAGAACTAGAAGTAAACTTAGAGATCAATTTGCCAAACCTTTTCATTTTTCCACCCACAAAAACAGAAGCAATTTGCTCCTGAGATCGCACAAGTAGCAAGTCACGAACCAGGATTCAAACCCAGGTCTTCTGACTATAAATCCAGTGTTCTTTCCATTCTTCTACAATGCCCAGTATAATGAACACCAAGTGACAAAATAAACAATATCTTTAATTGTGGTTTTACCAATGATGGAGAGCTACTGTCCAATTATATGGCCATCACATACATATACATACACACACACTCTCTCTCTCTCCCTCCATATATATATATATATGTATACATACACACACACACGTAGGCTGTCATCAGACCAATATCTCCTTGGTAGGACAGGCCTAGTTCATACACCTTCTAGCATAGCCTTCAAAAACCAGGGATCATCTTCTAAGCAGTGGAAAGACTTAGGGCTGGGAGTCAGAGGAACCTGAGTTCAAATCCAGTCTCTGCCATAAACTGCCAATGAGATCTTGGGTAAATCAGTTAATCTCTCTGAGCTTTACTATCTTTATCTATAAACTGAAGGCTGGGGTGGACAGGGTTTGAACTAGGTGGTCTCTGGAGCCAGCAAACCTATAGGCATCCATTGAGCTTCTATTATGTCCTAGGCTGTGCCAGCTGTTGGGAAGACAAGGGGGAGAAAGAACCTGATTTCATGGAAAATACATTCTGCCAGGGTGGGAGAAGGGGAGGGAGGTACAACATACAGACATAAACACATGTATGTATATATATAAATATATATATGTGTGTGTATACACACACACACACACACACAACATTTGGTAAATACAAAATAATTTTGAGATGGAGATGAACAACTGAGGGCATCAGGCAAGGACTCATAAAAGAGTTGCCATTTGATCTACATCTTGAAGGGACCTAAGGATTCTAAGAGGCAGATGTAAAAAGGAAGAGCAGAGAGCCTTAATAAAGACATGGAGGTGTAAGCAGAAAGTCATCCACGAATACTGAGTAGGGCAGTTTGGCTGGAGTGTGGCCTGAGAGATAAGAAAAACAGAAATCAGACGGGAAAGACAGGTGGGAGCCAAGCTATAAATGGCTTGGAGTGCTGAAGATAGGAGGCTTTACTTTATTCTAGCAGGGATTCCCAGTTTAGGGTATGTGAAATTATTCTTTTAAAAAGCATTTTGATAATTGTATTTTGACAAAATTACTTCCTTTGTAATCCTATATATTTTATTTTATGTGTTTAAAAACATTCTGGTCCCTAGGCTTCACCAGATTGCCAAAGGGGTCCACGGCATGAAAAAGGTTAAGACCTCTCTCTTTGTTTTAGAGGCAAAGGGGAGCTACTGATGCTCCCTGAGAAAGATACCATCAGACGTGTACTTTAGGAATATCACTTGAACAGCTGCATGGAAGAGGGACTGGCAAGGGATAATAGAGATGGTAGAGAAGTGATAGACTACAGGGGCAGAATGAGGCCTCATCAGACACGGTGCCTTGGTCAGTTTTGCCTTTTTATTACCTTTTTTATTACCAGGGAAGGTTTATAGTGGAGGGTAATTATTGGGAAATGGCAGTGACATTTACAAAAATCAGTAAGATATTAAAAATAAAAGCCATGGTAGAAGGGAATGAGCACTGGAGAAGGATTTGAGAGACCGACATTCTGATCCCCACCTGGCTCCTAACCAGCTGAGAGGCCATGGGAAAGTGACTTACTCTCTTTTCTCTGGGCCTCAGTTCCCTCCTTTGTAAAAGAAAAGGAATAGACTGGATGATTTCTAAGATCCATTCCAGATCAAATTCTATGACTATGGTAGCTATGAAAAGGGGCCAGCTACTAGCCTGGTCAGAGTCACTTAGGAAACTGCCCACAGTCAACACAGGAGGCCAGGAAGGAATGCACAGAAAAAAGTAGAGTAGTCCTTGTGTCTGGGCTGATGAATCCCCAGAACCAACCAAGCATCAACTAATATTTCTTAAGCACCCACTATGTGCCAAGCACTGGGATAATAAATCTTTCGTAATAATTTAGTACCAAATAAATAAATAGCAGCTAAGTGATGCAATGGATAGAGTTCCTGGCCTGGAATCAGGAAGACTTATCTTTATAAGTACAAATCTGGCCTTAGACACTTACTAGCTGTGTGATCCTGGATAAGTTACTTAACCCTGTTTGCCTCAGTTTCCTCATCTGTAAAATTAGCTGGAGAAGCAAATGACAAACCACTCCAGTATCTTTGCCAAGAAAACCCCAAATGACCACAGAGTTGGAAATGACAGAGCAACATATGTGTGAGTAGATATATATGTATATATATGTACATGTATTGGTATTTATATGTATATACATACACACACATAAATATATATTTTACATACATACATACAATCTGGTGTTACATATATTATCTATAATTTATATGTTGAGAGCATCCAGTTTTATTGTATATATGCATATGTGTTCATATGTACATATGTGCACACATATTTCTGTACATTGTGTTTATAGATACATGAATGTATACATGTGCATGTTGTATATGTGCACACATATGCACGTATATTTATATACAGCGTGTGTTTATATATACAGGCATGTGTACGTGTGTCTGTGTACATACACAATAAAACTAGATGCCCTCAGTGCCAGCTCCTAGCTGAATGAGGGCCTCCTAGGAGCCCCAGCCAGCCAGACACCCATAATGACACAAGGAATAAAGCCTGAGAACAAAGAGGGGCATTGGCACATTCCGACAGTTGGTCCACACAAAAGTCTGGCCCGAAGAACAATCAGAGATCAGCTAGAGGCCTGGTCTGGGAAGCTGTAACTGCACTAGCTACATTCCATACAAAATGTCCAAATCTGCACTAACCTTGTAAGTAATTGATGGTTTGGCTTTTTTTTTTAAACCATCCAGGCTTCCCTCCCATGGGACGTATTCATAGAGTAAAATAAACTAAATTAGCGGGTTGCACAGAACAAAACGGTAGGGAGAACAAAGTCTGTCTTCATGACCTTCCCTCCATCTCATTCTGTGCTTCTCCTCCTCATTCCCCAGGGCTACTAACATCTATGTCAACAACTAAGAAGGAAAAAAAACCCAATTCTGCCAAAGCTTGCAAATTGCAAGTTGTCTGCAAATCCCTACCCCAGCCCACCATTCCCTCATCTACCCACCTGGCCGTATGGCATAATCGACTGCAGGACTTGGAATACAGTCTTCCTGACAATTCTAAGACAATTGCTAGTTGTATGAACCAGTCCAGTGGTTTAGCCAAAGCATCACTCTATTTCCCCCACCTTTACACTCAAATTATTCCCAGGGGTGTCCCATGTTAACAAGGGAAATGTCTGGAGATGCAACCTCCAAGGCAAAAGTCATTCATTCATCTCAAATGGTGGAATTCCTCCCAGCATGGTGGCTGATTGGGATATTAGGGAGCAAATGGTGCCTCTCACCTCCTTGAATCATATCTTACATGAGCTGATCAGGCTGGGGTGGGACTGGGGTGGTAAGAAGGGGGAGGTAAAGTTTTCTGTTCAGAACACTGTTCAGGTGCTACCTCCTGCTCTAGATCTTTCATATTTCTCCCTATTTCTCCCCCCCCTCCCCACTCCAAGAGCACCTGCTCCTCCTTGGAGACTCTACATAAACTGTGGATATTTTGTGTTTACTCACTTGTGTACGTTTGGTACTTGCTCAGTAGAACGTAAGTTCTCTGAAGCAGAGACACTTCTATTTGTCCTAGTTCAGTTCTACTCAGTCCTAGTACGGTCCCTTACACAATGTAGACACTTCATAATTTTTTAAATTGAATTTTATCTGTAAAGTGAGAGAAAAGAACTCTGAGTTCTGACCCCTCCCCCAACTCTGACATTCTGTGGAACAGCAACTCATAGAAGAAGGAGGGCCTGTTAATCGCACCAAGCCAGATCATATGAAGCATTCATACAGACACTTTTTGGCCATAACTGCAGCCTGATTAAGGTGAACCACAAAAATAAAAAGCATCAAGAATTAGAACTGAAATTGTTTTGGGCCCAATCCCATCAGCCATTTTTCCTGTATCTGCATTCCCAAAGCCATTATGGAAGCTACATTTAAAATAAAATATGTTTTTGTTCAAAGCCCTACAACTTATGAATATCTCCCACTTTTCTACCACATCCCTCCTCCTCCCCCGTGGGCCTTTTGGCTTGTGCTAAAGAGGCAGGGAAGAAAGAGGAATGACCGAACTGTGAAAGCTAGAGCAAACAGAAACATATGGGACCGTATTTACTAACTGACTAATTAGAATACAGCATTTTGGCAGATGATGGAAGATCTGGGGTTTTTTCAGATCAGGTTGAGAATCCATGCCAAGCATGTTCATTCTTCTTTAAACATACGTATAGAATCTTAAAGTTGGAAGACCTCTTAGTGGTCATAGGGCATCCCTGATGGATGGTCAAATTCACCCAAAGTGAAAAGCAAGGCAATAACCTTGAATGTTGGTGGGGTCAGTATTCCAAGTGATGTGCAGTGTTTCAATGAGACAGACCATAGAGGAAATACTGCCTGAGACTCATATGCACACAGGCAACTTCTAAATCACCCTCTTCCTTCAACACTGCAAAGGGACCACTTTCTCTCTCTTTCAAAGGTCATCTTCCTGAATCTGCCTTGTTGGGGACTTTTATTCCCATTCAAAGCTGCCCTTGACAGTCATTTAAACTTAAAAGACTATGTGGTATAATGGGTAGAGTTGGCCCCAAAGCCAGGAAGACCTGGGTCCAAGGACTGTTTCTGACACAAACTGGTTTTGTGACCCTAGACAAATCACTTATCCTCTCAGTACTCAAGGAAATGGCCCAAAACACTAAGTTACAGAGAAAGTTCCAATCTGCGTTAGGAGAGGAAATTTTCCCTTTTGGAAGGTCTCTGTACCAATGAAAACCCTAAGTCCAGACCCTATCCCTTTCATCTGGATACAACATTTTCACCAGGAGAGAAGTATGGCTAGTGGGAGAGGCACCAGATTTGGTGTCAGGGAACCTAAAGTTAACACCTACTTTGCCACTTTCTAGTTGTGTAACCTTGGGAACCCCTCTGGGCTTCCTCACCTGTAAGGTGAGAATGTTTTACTAAAGTCCTCTATAGTTCCTTCCAACTCTAAATCTGTTTTCAATCAGAAATAAGAGTGTGGGGTTCAAGTTTTTTGTAGGGACAAAGTCCATCATCATCATCCCCATCATCCCCATCATTATCATCATCTGAAATGCTTACTATGGGCCAGGCACTTTGCTAAGCACTTTACAATTATCTCATTTGATCCTCACAAGAACCCTGAGAGGTAAGTACTATTCTTATTCCCATTTTACAGTGGAGGAAACTGAGGCAAGTAGCAGTTAAGTGATTCACCCAGGGTCACACAACAAATAAGTACGTAAGGCTGGATTTGAACTCAAGATCTGTCCACCACATCACATACACGCTTTCATCTGCTATTTTTAAAAGGGAAGATATTTTATTATATATGTATTTTTTCTTTTCTTATAAATCATCTGCAATGAAGAGTTTTTTTAAAATAATTTTTGAAGTAGAGGACTAAGGCTTTTCAATGATCCAGCAGGCTCTGGTCTCTCAAGGAAGATTCAGAGCTGGAAGGGACCTTGGAGACGACCTCCATTTTGACAGGGGAAACTGAGGCTCAGGGAGATGTTTTGCCTACAATTATGTAAGTAGTAAATATAAGATTCAAATCCAGACCCTTGGACTCCAAATCTTGTTTTCTTTCTACTGTACTAGAAGAGTCTTCCCCCCTCCCCCACAAATCCACTTGCTCACAGCTGAAACTGGAGGAACTGGGGCCGTGATGATCACAGACTTGCTCCCCAAACACTTATAGGTCTCCCCATTCCATAATACCCATTGCCAGCAGGGCCCCTTATTTCTATCATCACTCTGGCTTCACTTTCAGTGTGTCCTGCTGTTCAACTAGAACTATCCTCATAGCAAATTTTACAACTTCTCGTCTCTGTCTTATCCCCAGAGCCAAAATACAATTTTCTTTTATGCTCTTGCTGAAGCCTTGACTAGCCTTTTTTAAATTCTAACTCAGAAGCCCCATCCTATCCCATTCTGCTGCCCCCACCTCACCACCAAAAGAACAAAACATGTGGTTTCTATTATATAAAACATCTGGATACGCTCAAGGGAGACACAACTCACCCCCAGTAAAAACAGCATGAGGTCCCAGGGACTCATGCTGTTCTGACAACATCAGAACCCTCTCTCCCCAACCCCAACCACGGAACGGAAAGCTTCCCGGGATCAGGATAATGGGCAGGAAAATGTCTTCTGATAATTAATAATCTTAGAAAAACAAGAAATGGAAAGACCATATTTTGGCGGCTCTACCAAGGCTCCTATCTACCCCACCATGCCCTCTGACACCTAAAGCCAGGAACACTTAGATTGACTTTCTCCATGAAGCACCCAGTGACTTTATTTTGGTTGATTTTCTTCTTTCCATTTTCATTTCTCCTTCTTTCCAAATCTGATCCTGAAATCCATGCTGCACTTTAAGCTCTGTCTACATCTATGGTGGGAGCGGACCCTGGCTGGTCAAAGCCCATAGAAAGAATTTGGGAACAATCATTTGGATTTGTACAGTAATAAGTAGGCTAGATTTAGAGTTGAAAGCCCTGAGGTTGAGTTCTGGCTCTCCTACTTACCAATTACCAATTGACTTGGATGCACTCAACCACCGTAAGCCTCAGTTTCCTCATTTATAAAAGGAGGATAACCTGACCTACTGTAACCTCACAGGAGTGTTGTGAAGATCCAAAGAATTTTGTGTATTCTTTTTTTTTTGGCAGGGGGAGGGGACTGATCTGTGATTTCATCAGTTTAGGGAACTCCCTTATGTGGCAATTCTTTCCACCCAGGAATATTGTCATCTAGTCTAAAATGTATAGTCTTAAGAAAGTTACTTTTAGCAGAGAAGTAAAAATGAGTGCTCCATGTTCACAGAGCTAGTATGTGTCAAAGACAGGACCTGAACCCAGATCAAGTCAAATTCAGTCAACAAGTACTTATGTAGCACTTCAGTATGTTCCAGGCTCTGTGCTAAGTATAAGAATACAAACAAATAGACAGTGCCTTCCCTTGAGAACTTTACATTCTAGTAAGGAAAGACTATACATAAAGGGGGGTTGAAAGGGTAGAGGGTGGTATTAAAGCTTCTCTGGACAGGGATATGATAGTGGGAGTACAACCAAGAGAGAAATGAAGACATGGTTGATCTGAACATTCTCCTTAAAGTGGAGGAAACAGTCAATCAGAGAGAGAAGTCTCAGGGACATGATGTACTTCCAATGGAAGAAATAGTCCAGGCATGGAGTGAGCCTCCTGGGTGAAGAGATTTGTATGGCATAGGATACACCCATGTCTTCTGGACTCCAGCGCCAGTCCCCCAGCCAGTATACCAGCCTGTTTTCCTCATTATCAAAGTAGAGAATGCACAGGAAAACATGTGGTACCTTGTAAAGGACTGCACAAATGGGATGAGATTATTATGATGATCAGTTATTGGGCCCAAGTCGAGGTCATGGTCAGGCCAGGTAGAAATTAATTAGAACCAGCCAGACAAGATCTGGGGCTGTATTGTGCCCAAGTCTGAGGGCCACACTTACTTTGAGAAGAACATTCACAGAACTAGAATGCATCCAGGAGAGAAAGACCAGCATGTGCTCAGAGATCTCACAATAGATGAACCGTGGAAGCACCTGGGACTTGAAACCTTATGGAGTAGAGGGATGTTACTATCTCTCTATAGCCAATAGGCTACAGTGTAGTAGGGATGTCATAATAGACTTGTGGTATAAGAGACACAGTTCTATAATTAGTCTCAGGAAGATCTGGATTCCCTCAGTTTCCTCATCTGTAAAATGGGGGTAATAGCATCTACCAGTTGTAAGAATCAAATGAGACAGTAATGTCGGCAAATCACTTTATAGACTTTCTAGTGTTATGTAAATGTGTATCTTTTCAGTACAATCTAAAGTCCTTGAGGACGGAAATGATTCCTTTTTTAGGGGGAGGAGTATCTCCAGGATCTAGCACAGTACTTATAGTAGGTACTTATTGAGCTGAATTGAAGAAGCATTGAACCTATTCTGTGGGGCAGAATCTGCAGAAATTGCAATCAATGGACAGTGTAGGAAAACCTACAACAGGTGGGGGTAGGGGCAGGGGCAGGGGCAGGGAAATGGGGCAGAAAGGTACAATTTCTGCTCAAGAAAAGAACTTGGCAATAATTGGTGATGTCCAACAGGGGAGTAAATTACTTCATTGGGTAGTAACCTCCTATACATGGAGATGTTCAAACAAAGAATGAATGGCTATTCATCAAGGATGAGATGGAAACCACTCCCACTTGGAGCAAAGAAAGGATCCCTTCCAACTCAAACATTTAGATGACTTGAGGCATGATTAGAGGGTACAGAAGTAAAAGTCAACAGTGTTAAAGCTGTGGTTTGGTAGAAAGAGTCCTGGATTTTGAGGTGGAAGGTGAGGGTCCAAATCCTGTCTTTACCATATACCATATACTGTACTAACTGGGCTACCTTGGTCAGAGTATTTCATCTCTGTGTCCCTAGATGCTACTAAGGCTGCAAGCTACAAATTGGTTAGAGATGTGCCCTGGTGAAGGGAGTTTCTCTGTGGGGAATGCCTCTCAGTAGTGAATCACAGGTCCTGACCAAATCAGCAAAGCGAAAATGTGTCAGGAGGGAGGGTCCACTATGTCAGGGATTCTGCCATGATTTAAATGCCCAAAACACTAGGTGCTCGGGGCTTTTTTTCAAATCCCTAGCATGCACAGATGGGCACAACTCAACCAAGACTGAGCTGAGAACCTAGCAGTACTATGTTGCCTATGGTGACATCCTCTGGGGAAAATGAACGAATGAATGAATGAATAAGAACGCATTTATCAAAAGCTTACTATATGCCACAAGGTGTGTTAAACACTGGAAAACATACAGAAGAGACACAGTGCCTGCCCTTTTAAAGGTCTTAAAGTCTAAGAGAGGAAAGAGTCAAGGATCTGCCCAATAAGAGATTTTGACATGAACTAATCAAGATCTTTTCAGAGATTTACTAAATCACAGGATCAGCTGTGAGAATGTGCTCAGAGAAATAGAAATACTAATTAGAACCAACTGAATTCAATTGATGGAATATTTAAAAAGAGCATTTGGACTCCGGAAGAACTGGGTTCAAAACCTGCCTCTGATATCTACTGCCTCCATGATCTTGGGCAGGCAAGTACTTCACCTTTAAAGTCTTAGGACATCCTTATCTGTAAACTGAGGGATGAGGTCATTTCCAGCCCTAAGTCTATAAGTCAATGAATTCACTATTTCTTTACTTTTTTGTAGTTGCTGTAGAATTATGAAATCATAATGTTAATGATAATCATAACTGACATTTATATATAGCCTTTAAAGCTGAAAAATACTTTTTTATGTATTATCTCATTTAATCCTCACAACAACCTTCAGAGGTAGGTATTATCATTGTCCCCATTTTATGGATTAAGAAAATCGAAGATCAGAGATAATGAAGAAGCTGCCCAAGGTCATCGAGTATCTGAGATAGGATTCACCCAGAAGTCATTTATTCCAACATTTGTTCAAAGCAGGATTATTACCCTCTGAAGTTTACCTGATAAATGGTCATCCACTTTCTGTTGGACCACCTCCAGTGATAGATGGCTCACTATGTCATGAGTAAGCTCATTACATCTTCAGACAATTCAGATTTGGAGGAAGTTCTCTCTTAAGTGGAGCTAACATCTGGTTCCTTCTTCTATCAAACCCCAGAGCTACATGGCTCTCTGCCCTCTGGAGCCACACAGAACAAATCTAATTCCTAGTCCTCAGCTGAAAATCCTTTAGTCATTAAAAGACAGTTTTCACATCCAGAAAGTCTTCACCTTTCCCAGATAAGCATTTGGGAATGAAATCTCTCCAATCATTCATCATGGGACCTGACTTAATCAAAGGAGAGTATCACAGATGCATTTGTAGCATTCTCAATTTCTTGGACCTCAAATTTTTGGACCTCTGTATCAAAGGATACAGAAAGGAATCATAAAACTTCAACCTGCTCCCATCCACTATTTTTCCATGAGAAAACCAAGACCCCAAGAAACATGACTTGCCTAAGATCACACAGGTAGTAAGTTTAATAGTTGAGATCTGAACATGAGAACCTCCAAATCTGGTGCCATTTCCACTAACACTCATCCAATACTACCACAAACAGGAAAAGATACTCTAGAGAACACATTGGACAAGTGGCCATCCAGTCTCTGCTTCTGGACTTTCAATGAGGAAGAACTCACTCTGTCCTGAGACAATTCTTTCCACTATGGGATAAAGCTAATTGTTAGCAAGTTTTTTTCCTGATACCATACCTTCTCAACTACCACCCATTTATCCTGTTTTGATTCCTTGGAGTGGCACGGGACAAATATAATTCCTCATCAACACAACAAAGCTCCACATACTTGGTAAGTGCTCCCTGAATCTACTCTTCTCCAAACAAAGAAACCCCCATTCCTTTGAAAGACCCTCCCCTGACATTCTCCAGTCATCCTGTGACTCTGGTCACCCTTCAGTTTTGAGGTTAGTCATCTTATCAGCCAACTGACAAATGTTTATGGAGAACCTGCTAAGGGTTAACTTCAATTAGCAAAGAAACCTGCACTAATCCCAGCACAATGATCCTTCTGCTGAGATTCCAAGCAGCCCTTTGCTTTTAGCAAAGCAATGTGAATAACTAGCAATATTTCAAGAGACCTCTATTTCATCAGCATGAGCCTTCCCTCCACTGAACCCTTCCACACCTCAGAAGACAGTTTAATGACTGGCTGTGATGAAATAAAACAATAGAAAAAAAAGACAACCAAACTTTATTCAACAGCTTCCTTGTTCTATAAAACTTACATTGGAAATGAATTTTTATAGAAGCATGCATTTAGAGCTGCAGGGGACCTCAGAGGTCCTTTAAACATCGCCTCCCCATTTTAACAATGAGGAAACTAGGGCCCAGAGAAACTGGTTGCCCAAGGTCACATAACTAGAAAATGGTAGAGCCTAGATCATAGGATTGTAGATTTAGAGATGGAAGGGACCTTAGAGGCCATCAAAACCAAAATCCTTATTTTACAGATTTGGAAATGGAGGCAGAGTAAGGTTCCACTTAACCTCACTTTGCCTAGGGTTACAAAGCTAATAAGCACCTGAACCAGAATTTGAACCCAGGTTTTCCTGACTCCAAATCCACTGCCCTGTTCACCACCCCAATACACCTTTCACTGTAAATACACAGCTTTCAGAAGAGAGAAAATCCCTTTAATTTTGGGTAGTTTTCCTCATAGACAATTGCTATCAATATGGAGATCTTTGCCCAGAGAGTAAGGGGACATCTCTAAAACATTGTTTCCTGCCAGAAGACTGGTGTATGTGAAGGATGCCCTAGTTAGCCATCCCCCCAGTATGCCAGCTGCCAGAAGGAGCCTATGGGCAGGGAGGAAATGTGCCCTCCTGCCAGTCCAGACCACTGGCACCACAAACTTGAGAGACAAGGACTCCAGGAAGGATCTGAGATTTCTCTGGCCACAAACATCATGTGTCCTGAGACAGAACTGCCCTTTGCATATGTTCTCAAACCTCTGATATCAGACTGCCCCCAGGCAGGGACAATGTGCACCCGCAAGAAAGGAATGCCATGACCACACAGCTAGTTAAGCAACAAGGAAGAAGATGGTTTTCTCCTGTGGTCCTTGGGGTTCCTAGGTCAAGTCTCAACTTATTAAGGCCAGAAGAAGCAGGGTGTCCTGAATCCTCGGAGCCCACCCCTGGTCAAGGTTTCCAGTTGTTAAAGAGGCTTTATCTTTAATGCCTTTCTATGTAGTTTATATCCCTGGCCTTTTAGTCTCCCCTCCTGCAAAATAAATGAAAACAGTCCAAATTTCTATAATACTTTACAGGTTATTGAGCCTCAACAATCCTGTATGTCAGGCAAATTGTTTTAGGCAAATTGCAGATTGGTAATGTCAGTATTTTTGTTGGTTTGGGTCCAGACTTGTGATTTTACCCCTATAGGGAACTCCTAGCATGGAAATTCCCCCTCCTAGACAGATTGGCAACTTGCCTGTAAATAATCATTTTAGAGTTACCTGAGGGCACTAAGAAGTTAAGATACCTGCCCTCAATTGCATAGCTAGGCAGGACTTGAACCCAGACTCCACCATCCACTATTCTGAAGAGCAAGTATTTTGGTCCCATTTAGCAGATGGGGAAACTGCAGTTCGGAGGGTGAAGCCCAAAGTCACTGGCAGAGGGAGGATTTCTACCTCTTTCTACTACACTGAAATCCCTTTATGCTGCAGCCTTGTACCCAAGGCTCCTCCCTTCAGCAATAGGCAACTCTTACAGTTAGATAATCACAATATTAAAGCTAGATGGGACTTTAGAGATCATCTGGGCCAAATATCTCACTTCACAGAACACAGGATCACAAATCTGAAGTTGGAAGGAACTTTAGAGGTCATCTCACCCAGCCCACCCATTTCACTGATGAAGAAACTGAGACCCCCAGTGGTGAACAGACTCTCCCAAGGTCACATAAGGAGTAAGACAAGGAGCCTAGACCCAAAATCAGGTCTCCTAATTGTGTCTGTTGCTTTTTGCAGTACTCCAGATATTTTCCTTCCCTTTTTCCTCATCAGAATGAACTCCTCTGGTGCCCCATGCCCTCAGAGTCATACTTTCAGCCAAGATGTCCCATTAACTAATTTCCACTTGCCTGTAAATGGATGATAATGGTTTCATGTGTATGCCAGGATGACATTTGTACTTTAATAGCTTTCAGAGCCTTAAGCCAAAGGAATGTGTCACGGAAGAACTTTCCAGGAGCACAGAAGAACTGTGGAGAGGCTGGCAGACCTTTCCTGGTCCTCCCCATGTCCCGCTGTGCTTTTTTCCATGCCAGCCCTGGTGCCTACAAACAATCCCAAAGACTCTATTTAATCCTCACTCCATGTGTCCCAACCGCAGCTGGATCCACAGGGCAATGATTGAACTTTTACTCTGGAGAAGGGAGGCAAGGAGTATCAGGGAGCTTTGGAGAAGATTAGAAGGAGACACAGGCATGAAAAAGGGAAATATTAAACACTGTCACCGTGATCTCACTACTAGGATTATGCTCTATAGATATTATTAAAAGGGGGAAGAATATCTTATCAGTACGAAAATATTCATAATAGTTTTGTTCATAATTGCAAAAAACTGGAAATAACCTCCTGTTTAGAATGGCTGAAGCAGTTACAATCAGTCATAACCAGTGTGGGAATCCTCTCTGGGGATCGGTCCCAGAATACTGAATTTAGAGGATGCTGAAAGCAGACAGTGTCCTTTAGAAAGGATGGTTAGCAAGCTTTCTCCTCACCCACAGGGGCACCCCAGGTATACTTCACAACTGGCAAGGTAGCCACCTCCCACTCCCTTGCTTAAAAAGTTAATTTGGGGAACATAGTTTGTGCCACCTCAGGTTCCAATATTGCTTGTTAATGATCCTTGCAGAACAAATTGTGTAGGAATGTTATAGGATAATATTATGCTATAAGAAATGGAAAATATGAAGAATACAAAGAAATACAGAAAACATGTGAGAAGGGGATACTAAGAGACAACAGGATACACAAACCAGTGACACCAACTCCAATTTAGGGTTTTCTAGAAAGCTCACAAAAGCCAGAAAATACCATAAAAATGAGCTGAAATAGTGATAGGAGGAGGAAGCCTGGGAGCAAACAAAAGATTTTTGTCATCATTTTGGAAAAAAACACTTAACAACAAATTATAAATAATCTGCAGTTTCCAGATTATGCAGCGTCATTTTTTTAATTTTTGTTTGTTTAATTCACTGTTTGTTTTTGGAGGCTGTTACCAAGTTGAGGATAAAAAATGTATTGAATAAATATATAAAGATTGAACTCAACTGTCTCACATACAAAAAGAAGAGGAACAGGCAGGAAATGAAAACTTATTTCTATAGTTCCATAAGGCTCCATGTGGCAATCCTGTGAAATAAGTAGGAGGAGGATTATGATGCTCATCTTGCTGGTGGGGATGCTATGGCTCAGGTCATTCTGAAATGACTTGGCTATCTTCATACGGTCAGCAAAGGCAGAAGTATAACTCGAACCCAGGTCCCTTAAAGTATGCCCACGCATGGAGAACCAGACACAAAATGTTCAAGAGAACGCTGGAACTGAAACTTAACAAATCTCTCTCTCCCTCCCAATCCTTCCCCCTTCGCTCTCTCTCTCTTTCTCTTTCTCTCTTCTCTGTCTCTGTTGCTTTGTCTCCATCTCTGTCTCTCTCTGTCTCTCCTTTCCTCTTCCTAGCTCGACAGAGGCAAATTTATTTATCTGATTAAAATGCAGATCAGTCAATGCCAAACCTTTCCACATGTGCATAATGTCATCTCTACTACTCAAGTTATCCCACTAGAAGGTCCATCCCTCTAATCAATCCCACCCCCACCCTTGTTTCCAAAACTGAACAGGCATCACAGAAGGTCAATCATTTCCAGTTCTTAAATACAGTAGTACTAAGTAGGTAACAGATGGCTTTAGGAAAAGAAAACAGGAAGGAATGAGAGAAAGATGAAGGAGAGAAGAAAGGAGAGATGAGAAGGGATGGGGAAGGATGGAAGCAAGAGGGAATGAGAGGGAATAGAAGGGAAGAAGGGATTTGTACAGATGAGAAGTTAAGTGAGACCCAGAGAAGTTAAATGAGTTTCCCAAAGTAAATAAGAGGCAGAGTGGGGATCCAAACCCTGCTCTTCTGACTCCAAAGCCAGGGCTCTTTCTACTACACCTTCAGGAGTGACAGAATGGAAGAAAAGATGTGGTGGGGAGATAGGGAATGTGAGAGAGAATGGAAGGAGAGAAGGGGATCAGAGGGAAGAGGGAATGAGAGCAGGCAAATGGGAGAGGGCAGCAAGAGAGAGATGGATGGGAAAGAAAAAGGGGTATTAGATGATAGGGTGCTAGAAAGAGAAGAGGGAAGCAGGAGTAGAAGGGGAAAAAACAGAAAATGCTAGGAAACTAGCTCTCCACTCCTGAAAAGATAGATAGGTAGGATGTCTTGAGGGCTTTTGGACTGTAATAACTGCATACAAGTCTTACCTTCCTGATTTCTAGGATCAGAATGGATGGAGTTAGGGTCGACCTTCTCTTGTGGTGGATAGTGGTAGAGAGTCTGGGACTGTTTGGGTGTCTCCTTGGTTGGATCCTCTTGAAGAGCAACCGGAGGGAGAGTGGTTGGGGTAAACTTCACCTTGGGGATGGTCTTTTCCACTCGACCCCCTTGGGCTGGTTGGGGCACATTTTTCTCTGTAGAAGTCGCCTCTTGGAATCCAATGCCAGCACTCCTTTCACCATCCCTCCCCCTGTCTCTGGGGTTTGGCTGAACATTGGGAATGGTGTTTCCTTCAGGCTCCACTCTTCCCCGTTCTTCCCCTTGATCCTGGGTTCTATCCTCGGATTCTACAACATTGTTTGAATTCTGTCTCTCCTCTGGCTTCTCGTGAATACTTCTAGCTCCAGTGACTTTTTCATTGGCCTCATGCACCTTGGAGGGTTCTGGGTAGCCATCTTCTCCCCTTTCTTCTTCCTCCTCTATCTCCTCCTCCTCTTCCTCTTCTTCATCTACAACTCCCTTCTCTTTCTGTTCGATCACACTCCTGGTTCTAGACTGGCTAGGGGTTTTAGGGCCCGTGGCCACAGCAGCTGCCTGCCTGGTAGGGGAGGCAAGCTGGGTGAATCCAGGAAGGGTTGTGTTGTTGCCAATAGTGTTCATATCCTCACGCTGCAGCTCCAGCTGCTCTAAGCTGCTGGGGTCCTGAGCAGGCTGGGCTCCGGGAACTGTCCAACCCTTTGTTGGGGCTTCCCCCTGTGCTGTGTCTCCTTCAGAAGCCTCC
Source organism: Notamacropus eugenii (assembly GCF_028372415.1). Classification (NCBI taxonomy): domain Eukaryota; kingdom Metazoa; phylum Chordata; class Mammalia; order Diprotodontia; family Macropodidae; genus Notamacropus; species Notamacropus eugenii. Next base: position 423,668,673 of record NC_092874.1, read on the forward strand.
TGGTCATAGCTATAGGGATCATCATAGTGTCTGTCAGGGTCATTGTCCTCATGCTCAGAGAGGTTGCCAGAGAGGTGGAAGGCAGAGGCGTCACAGCCTGGGAGCTGGTAACATATGAGCTCACCGCCAGAGTTCGGACAGTGGCAGACTTTGCAGTGGGGCATGCGGACAGTATGACCTGCCACATATTTCTGGCCCTCGTGCAAGCAACCGATACGTCCACACTGCGGGCAGCCATCTGAGGGGATGACAGCATCAATGCAGTTTGGGGGCAGATCTGGGCAAAGCATGAACTGGCAACTGATCTTGCCGCCACCTTTGGGGCAGGAGCACTCCGTACTTCCAAAGTCCACAAAGTAGGACTGTCCCTCTGGCACCTTGCCGTTCATGAAGCCGACATTGACACAGTCATAGTACTGATAACCCTCGCAGGTACAGCCATGTTGCAGGCAAGATGCACAGCACTCCCCCGGGTCCAGCACCTCCTCAATGCAATTCTCCAAGGGCTTGCAGTCCACACCCGTGCAATCCTTTTGGGCCCCAGATCCTCTGGAGAGAAGCAGCAGCAAGGTGATGACTGTCAGGCAATACCAAGGAAACCCTCTGAGCAGAGCCATCACCCCACTCCTGGCTGAGGAAACGCCTCGATTGCACTTGGCACTTGACTTGGCCTTGTCCAGTCAGGAATCTAGCTGGTCTCCGGTCTCAAGCTGCTGTGGTTCCCCCCGACCCTTCTTTTCTCCTCTTCAGTCCTGCATTTATGAAAGAAAACTCTGTCAGTGACTGCTCAATGCACGCCTGCACACACACACATACACACACACACACACACACACACACACACACACACACACACACACACACACACCTGCCTGTTAAGCATTAAAGATCCTTAGAAGTTGGGATAACATCCAACAGCTGGAAAACTCGGCAAGGAGTTAATCATCATGTCTCCAGTTCTGCAGGCCCTCGATCTCAGCTAGGAGGAGTTAGTCCCCTTGAGCTAGCTGAAATCCAGGCCTCCTTGGCTGCTTCAATTCATAATTGTTCTCACTGGGCCAAAAGAATTCTTCATACCTGTAAAAGCTACATTCATCTCTCTCTGTCTGTCTCTGTCTGTCTGTCTGTCTGTCTCTCTCTCAGCACAAAAGTCAAACCCTATCACTATGAGTCCTAAGGGGCTCTATGAATTCTGTAGTATCCTGGAATTTTCTTGGATGGAATACTTCTGAAATACACAGACCATCCATTGGGGCCTGAATATCTTTTTGTCATCTAGAGACTTTGCACTGTAATGGGATTTAATAATCAATATCGTACTTTTACTTCATATGTTACACTTTTCAAAACAATTTCAGATGTAACCCAAGAGGGAAGATGGTGCAGAGGGAAGAAAGTTTGATCTGGAGTCAGAGCATCTGGCTTTGGGTCCTGGAGAATCTTAATATCTCAGATAGTAGAATGGGCACCAGAACACTCAAGCTGCCTACCAGGATCATAGGATCCTGTTAAGAACTGAATAAGGAGTGCATGCAAAAGGACCTTGCAAACTGTCTCAATCTATGCCAACGTAAGAAGTTATATCATAATGTTCTCTATGTGGCAAACAGGGATGAGGCAATCCAAATGCCTTCTCTCTGGGGCCCCAAGCAGAGTCTACAGACCATTAGAGGACTGAATTCTGACTCTTCCTATCTTTAGTCTTTTTTCTTCTTTATCTTAGTTTTTAAAAAATCTTTAAAATAAAGGGTCTGAGCAAGATCAGGAGTTCTTAACCTGTGGCCAACGAATTTAAATTTTTTTGATTACTATATTTCAGTATTACTGGTTTCCTTTGTAATTTTAAGCATTTAAAAACACCATTCTTTTTTTAATATTTTACCTTTCCCCAATTACATGTAAAACAATTTTTAACATTCCTTTTTTTTTAAATTTTGAGTTCCAAATTCTCTTCCTCCCCCTCCTCACCTTGAGAAGGTAAGCCATTTTATATACATTATATATGTGTAGTCATTCAAAACATATTTCCATATTAACCATGTAAAACCAGTATTCTAAGAAGGTGTGCCTAGGCTCCACCAAACTGCCCAAGAGATTTGTGAAACTAAAAGGTAAAAGATCTCTGGACTCCATGGTCTTCAAGGTCCCTACCAGCTCTACATGACTAAGTTAAAGTGCATTCATTCAATGGATCTTCAGTGAAAAGTTTCATTTTGCAGATGGGCAAATAAAGGCTTTGACAAATGAAGTGACTTGTCCAGGGTGACGTGATCAACTTGGAAAGTGGCAGAGTCCCTTGATTCTTCATACTGATGCACATACTGCCTCTCTACTTCACATGAAAGCAAATTGAGAGCAAAGACGAGCACCATAGAATTTGGAACTTAAAGGGAATTTAGGCTGTGAAGAGACCAACCTCCCATTTCACAAATAAAGAAACTGAGGCAAAGAGAGTGGTTAAGTGACATACTCAGGGTCACACACTTAGGAGGTGTCTGGAGTGGAGTCTGACCCTAGCACTTCCTAACTCAAAATCCAGCCCTCTATCCACTATACCTTGCTGCCCCTTAATTAGGACCCAGAGAAGGGAAATGTTGACAATGAGTGAGGGAAGGTCCAGAGGACAGTTACTGCTTGGGGACCTCATGCCTTGAAGGGATTGTACACAAAATAATTATAATTACAATAATAATAGCATTTATAGAGTGCTTTAAAGTTTGCAAACTTTGCACAACACATTGTTGTTCAGTCATTCAGTCTTGCCTGACTCTTCATGACCCCATGGAATGTACTGTCCAAAAGGTTTTCTTGTCAAAGATACTGAAGAGGTTCACCATCTCCTTCTCCAGTGGATTAAGGCAAGCAGAGGTTAAGGAACTTGCCCAAGGTCACATAGCTAGTAACTGTCTGAAGCTGAATTTGAATTCGGGTCTTCCTAAACTCCAGGCCCAGCATTCTATCCACTGAGTCACCTAGCTGCTTCCACAACAACCCTACGAAGTACAAGCTATTATTATTCCCTTTTTACAGTTGAGGACAGAGAGGCACAGAGAGATTGTTCGGTCACACAGCTGTTAAGTGTCTGAGGCTGAATTTGACCTCAGGTCTTCCTGACTCCAGGAAGTTCTCTATCTACTGCACCACCTAGCTGCTTCTTAAATGAAACTTGGCAGCAGTCATGGAGGTTGCAAAGAGACACGTTTACATTTGATATAAGGAAAAATTTCCTAATGGGGAGAGCTATCTCAGAGTGGAATGGGCTATCTCAAAAGGTAATGAGTTCTCCCCCAGTGGGGGCCTTCAAGTAAAGAATAGATGCCCATTTGTTGGGTATGTTGTAGACAGGATCCTTTCTCAAACAGAGCTTGGACTGTGTGGTCACTGAAATGCCATTTATCTTTGATTTTTAAGGGGGAGAGAGATAGAGATTGAAGTTGAGGCCAAATTCAATCAAGACCTTATTTCAAATCCTGTCTCCAGCACTTATGAAATGTGTGACTCTGGGCAAATCACTTAACCTTTCTCAACCTCAGTTTCCTCATCCTGCACCAAACCTCTCCCCTCCACGCAGCTTCTAGATTGATATTCTTAAAGTATAGATTTGACCATGTTACTCCTCAGCTCAAGAAGCTCTAATGGCTCCCTCTTGTCTCCATGTTGAAATCTTTTTTAAAAAACCCTCTACTTGGCAACGAAAGCCCTTCACAACCTGGTTCCAGCCTTCCCTTACAAGTCTGTTAGAGATTTCTCCCCTTCACTCATTCTGTGTTCTAGTCAGAGTGGCCTATTTGCTGCTTCCCATATCTTATATTTTCTCCCTTATCCCCTCAGCCATTCTCTAGGCCTGGAATGCACTCCCTCTTTACCTCTAACTTTTTAAATTCCCTCACTTCCTTCAAGGCTTGGGACAAGTGTCACTTCCCACATTAGGTCTAGCCTGATGCCCCAAGTTGCTAGTTCTCTCCATCCCCCTTTTCATGTACTTTGCATTTATTTTCCTGGGTATATGCTATTTCTCTCTTACTATAATATTATCTCCTTGAGGGCAGGGCCTGTGTCATTTTTGGTTTTGTATCCTCAGTGCCTAACGGTGCCTGGTATGTGGTAACTGTTTAACAAACACTTGTGGAATGAACCAACAAAAGCCCAGCTTTTTGACTTGCTAGCAACATGCACTGCTGGCCAATCATTCCTCTTCTCAGGATCCTTATCTTTAAAATGAAGAAGTGGGATGGCACCCATTAGTTCTAAAGTCCCTTCCAGTTCTGGCACCAACAAGCATAGGAGGTTAGAATTTCCTAAATCCTGCATTTCACACCGGGGAGTTGTAGTCATTAATTATTTCAAATACTTCTGGCCAAAGTAAAAAGGTTTTAGTATAATTAACTCTAAGAATAGTACTCCCCATAAAAATAGGAGGCATGGGTACGAAGCCAGAAGAGACTTAGGAGTGAACTAATGTATCCCCCGCCTTTTAAAGATGAGAGAACTGAGGCCAGGAAATTTAAGTGATTTGCCTCAGGTCTCATAGTACCAGGGTTGGGATTTTAAAACAACCCAAAGCCAATATTAATGCTCTTTATACGATGCCTGTCTAAAGTTAAAATCAACATGTGCATATATATATATATATATATATATATATATATATATATATATATATATATATATATATATATATATATATATATACACATAGATGTATGTGCATATGCACACACACACACACACATACACACACATATATAAAGATAGAGAGACAGATAGACCAGTTACTTATTTTAGAAACGGAAGTATAAAAGGAGACAAGCCCACCAATTCACTAATTCTTTGTCACATCTATAGACATGCACTAATCATGACATACTATCTATACATTTTTGACTTGGTTTAATGCTCCTTTCCTATACTACTAGAGATGATATGTATGTATTTGTATGTAATATAAATATGTGTATGTATATATACATACAAACACACATGTTTGTGTGTGTGTACGCACATCTTTGGGGTATAATAAGGGTGAATTCAAAAATGAGATATTTTTAAAAGTTTATACATATATATATGTATAGATAGATGGAAGATAGATGGGTAGATAGATAAATAGAAAGAAAGAAAGCTAGATAACATGTGTACATATAACTAGTCCATTGTACATATTGGCCAGGCTATCCACAAATTGGTGAAAAGGACTTGCTGTTAACTGGAAAGAAAAAGTTGACTCTTTGCTTATAGAAGAATGAAAGTAACTCACAAAGCACAAAAGTGTTTTGTAAAAAAAAAAAATTAAGCCTTTTATCTCAATTGGTGATTTCAAAAAGTTAATGAGAATATTAAAAGATAATTTATAAAATAGAAAATACTTTTGTTGAGAAAACCCTAAACTTTTGGAGATCTCTTGTTTTTGAACTCACCTTATTCCACTGCAAAGATGTTTTGATAATTACCTTTATTGCTGCTTAAGCCTTAAATCCAATTTTTCTACACTTGGGCAGATTCTGTCTTCTAAAGTGGAAAGGACTTAGTTTATGAACATGGACTTTAACATATATTAAACACAAATAACAGGAATATTCTCCGGTCATTCAAAGTATGTGTGTTCATTTCTTAGAGGCTAATGTTAAGAGAGACACTAGAAAAGTACAGTATATACAGATGAAGGCAGTCAGAATGATAAAGGGTCTAGAAACTTCTGAAGTAAGCACTGACTATAGGAACTTGGGATGGTCAGTCCATGGGAGAGAAAACAGGAAGGTCATGATGGTTGTTTTCATGTATCTGAAGGAGTGTCATGTTGGATGGTGTTTAGACTGATACAGAATGTCCCAAAAGTCTTAGTGCGGTTTTAAGTTACTGACCTTTAAACTGCACTAAGATTTTTGAGACATCCAATATTGTATTGGTCTAGGGGGTATGAACCGGGACCAATATCTGAGGTAAAAGGGAGGCAGAATTTCTTGGCCATGAGAGCTGTCCAGCAATGGAACTCTTGGTTTCCCAAAGCAATGTTTCCAATATTTCAGGAGATGCTATCTATAAAGAGATTCCTGCAGTAGGAGGGAAGTCAGACTATCTGACCTTCCAACTCTATAATTCTAAAGTATCCCAAATGTCACTATTGTTTTTAGTTGTATTTCCACAGTTACCCTTGGAGTGAACACTGAGCCTGGCTATATCATTAACCTCCTTCCACACCTAAAGAATTTTCCATTCCTGCCCTATTCCTAGCTCTTAGGAGACTCCCCGCCCCTTCCATTCTTTGAAGTCTGTTCTAGTGGAAGGTATGAGTATATTGTAGGAGACTATGACCTCTCAATGGGCTGAAATGCAGAAGGTCTTAATTTTCACTTCCTCCTAAAACTGGAGAAAATTACAAAATTGGCCTGGCTGGGCTCTACCTACCTCTCTTCCAAATTCCAGTTTCTTTAAAAAAAAAACCCAAAAAACTCTACTGCCACACCCTTGGCTGGAGAGGTAAGGTACTTCTCATGATCCCTCCAGTGGTTTGGCTGTACCTAGAATTCTGGTCCTTCTGTTGGAAGGGAGAAGGGGCCATACTTTGTAGGGAGCATGTAAACCTGTTGTCTTTAATAGTGACCCCTTGGCAAATGAGTCTTCCCAGGCAGCCCCTGGAACCCCAAGAATTAATGCACCTTCCAAAGGCAAACTAGACTTACTGAAAATTAGTAACATCTTGCTGAATAAGCCAGCATAGTTTCTGGTTTCCAGGCAGTAATTTCTGCCTCAGAGTTACAGACAGGAGCAGGAGATTTAGAATTGAGTGGAAGTTCAGAAGTGACTTAGCCATTCCCTTAGAGATATAGAGGCCCAGGGAAGGTAGGTAATTTGCTTTGCTAAACTACTAAGTAACAGAACCACCATTAGAACTGAGACACTAGTGTTCTTTATTAGGGTGTCCCCCTGTGCCAGCCTTCCTTTGTCCACGAAGACCATACTTCTCACCCACCAACAGTAAGGTCAGTAAAACTCTTTTCTCCATGGTAAGGATGGGGTGAAACTGAAGTATCCACACTCTCTAAGTTACCAGCGATCTCTTAATGACCAAAGGTGATGGTCCTTTCCCCCCCATTCTCATCCTTCTTGACCTACTGCTGTTTTGACACTATTGGCCACCCTTTCCTCTCTAGGCTTTTGGAACATTACTCTTTCCTGATTTTTCTCTTCCCTGTCTGACTGCTCCTTCTCCATCTCCTTTACTGGTTCATCATCTAGATCATGCCCCCTAACACTGGACACCCCACCCCAAACTCTAGCATGGACCTTCTGCTCTTCTCTCTTGGAGACTTCATCTGCTCCCATGAATTTAATTATCATCTCCATGCCAATTACTCTCATAACAATATAGTCTCAGTTTTCCCCTTAAGTTTTAACCCTGCATCACTTGTTGCCTATAAAATATTTCAAACAGAATATTCCAAAGACATCTCAAACTCAACATGTCAAAAGCTGAATTCATTATCTTTTCCCCAAAACTCATCTCTATTTCTGTCAGTTTCATAACCAATGCATAATCCTGTACCCCTCACTTTTCCTCCCCCCACATTTCTAATCAGTTGCCAAACCTTGCTATCTCTACCTCAACAATATCTCTTGCAAACAAACCTCCTCTTTATTCATACAGCTGTCACCTTCATCACCTCTTACCTTGATTATTATAATGGCTTCCTAATTGGTATTCCTGCCTCAAGCCTCTTCCAACATCAATCCATTATCAATAATAATGTTCAAATTATTTTCATTAAGTTCATATACGGATATCATTTTCTTACTCAATAAACTTTAGGGGTTTCCTACTGCCTCTGAGATAAAGTATAAACTCCTTTTGTTGGTATTTAAAATCCTTCACAACCTGGTCCCAACCTATCTTTCCAGTCTCACTGGACATTGCTAATGTTCAGTTTTTCCAAGTCTTTGTATGTCTTTGCATGTCTGTAACATGCAAAACTCCATTTGGAGTCTTCTTGGCAAAGATACTGAAGGGGTTGTCATTTCCTTCTCTAGCTCATTTTACAGATGAGAAAACTGAGGCAAACAGGATTCAGTGACTTGCCCAGGGTCAGGAAGCTATTAAGTGTCTGAGGCCAGATTTGAATTCACAACAATGAGTCTTCCTGATTCCAAGTCCAGTACTCTATCCATTGCACCATCTAGCTGCCTTCGTTGGACAGCACCCCTCCTCAAGCACTCTGCAATCCATTCAAATTGGTCTTCCCTCTAGGCTTCATGTGTGATGCTTTGTCTCCATCTGTGTCCCCATGCCTGGAATGCATTCCCACTACCTTTGCTTCATAGAATCTTTCTCTTCTTTCAAGAAGCAGCTCAGTCATCACCTTCCACATGCCCATCTCTTCCTGATGCTCCCACCCCACCCCCCAAATACTAGCACCCCTCCCTTTCAAACCACCTTGCATTTAATTCCTTTGTGTTTATTTGTACTTACTATATTTATACTTATTCTACATATATACATATGTCCTTGTTGTCTTCCTCCATTTGACTGTGAGTTCTGTGCTGATCGGGACTATTTCATTCATTGTACTTATGATCACAGTGCCTGGCATGTAGAAAGCACTTCATAAATTCCTGTTGATTATTGCTATCTTTTCCAATTCTAGATTGATCCAATATCTAGATCCCTTGCCTGTGGTTGAATTTGCCCTTTCCCCTTTTCCTGTAAATATTCAATTAGTTCTCTGTATTCATGTGGCTCTGGTTAAAGGCCAAATGTTCCCAAAGGTCAACTTTTTTTGACTCTCCTAGAAATAGACTGGATGTAACGGAGAGGTGATGGACTCATAGGGCAGACTGGCATGTGAATTTTTGACAATTTGTTTTGCTTGACTATATGTGTTTGTAAAAGGAGAGGGGAGAGAGAGAACAAAATATAATTAAAAAATAAATAGATTAGATAATTCTCTTCATTTAAGAGGCAACAGTGGGTAGAGCACCAAGCCTGGAGTCAGGAAGACCTAAGTTCAAATCCAGCCTCAGACACTTATATCAACAAGTCACTTAATCCTGTTTGCCTCAGTTTCCTCATCTGTAAAATGAGCTGGAGAAGGAAATGATAAACCACTCCAGTATCCTTACCAACAAAACCTCAAATGGGGTCACAAAGAGTTTAACACAACTGAAATGAATGAACAACAATAGCAGTTGTTTACATTTGGGGTTCTTAACCTGGACTTTATGAACTTAAAAAAAATATGATGACACTGTTTCAATGGAATTTGTTTCCTTTGTAATCTTATGTATTTTATTTTATGCATTTACTTAATTGCTGAGAGTCTCTTACTTTCACCAGACTGCCAAAAGGGTCCATAACATGCAAGAAAGAAATCATGACCCCTGACACAGAAGAGAGGAGAAAACCTATCCATCAGGGTGAAACAGGAATAAAGTGGAAGGAGCCAAGAAGAAAGATAAGGAGGGAGAAGTTTTTAGCTGAACTAGGAGGGGATTTGGACTAGGAAGAGATGAGAACCAGATTGGGGGCAATGCTTTCTCAGAGATCCCAACCTAAGCAAACGCTGGCTGCAGAGAACTGGCGTGAGATGGAATGAAACCAACAAAGCCAAGGAAGACAAGCACCTCCAAAGCTGGATTCCTTATCTCTTCTTTGTGCCTGTGCCTGCCAAACTTGGCAATGAGTCTACTCAGCTAATCATCTCTCTTGCCTCAGTTTCTTCATCTGTAAAATGAGGTATTGCAGTGGATGACCTCTGCAGTCCCTCCCAGCTCTAAATCTACGAGCCTATGACTCCCTTCTATTATCTCTTTACTTTGCTTTCTCTCAAAGACTTGCCACAAAGAGAAGAGTAAGTGATAATGTGAGGTGTTGCGTTGGATTTTTGGGGGGGAGGGGAGAAGCTATATTTCTGAGACTATAATAAAGCAGGAATCAAAGTAACTCAAAAATATTTGGCCAAAAGCCATTCCCCCAGTAGATAAGAAGTCAAAGGATTTGAATGATCTTCAAAAGAAGAATCATCAACAATCAACAACCATATAAAAGATTGTTAGAAATCATGAGAAATGTAAATTAAAATAATTCTAAAGTTTCATTTCATACCCAGGAAATTGGCAAAGATGGAGAAAATAGAAATTGTCAATGTTGGAGCATCTATGAGAAGATAGCACACTAAACACTATTGGTAAAGCTGGCAATCAGTTAAATGGTTCTGGAAAACAATTTGGAATTATACCATAACGTCAGACCTAGAGATTCTGCAGCTGGGCATAGAGGCCAAGATGGCCAAAGATCAAAAGTTCCTAATTACGACAAAATATTCAGAGCAGAACTTTTATGGTAGCCAAACAAACTGGAAAAAAAGAGTCTTCACTGGATAGGGAATTGTTGAACAAATAAAACAGAATATTATTGTGAAACAATATGAGGAAGTCAGAGAAACATAGGAAGATTTGTTTGAACTGCTGCAGAGCGAATTACACAGAACCAGGAAAGCAATAGAAACAATGAGTATAGTCATGTCAGTGAAAAGAACGTGAAAAATCCAGACTGGGTCATTGGACCTGGAATATTACACATACACAGAGAGGGAGAGGGAGAGAGAGAGAGAGAGAGAGAGAGAGAGAGAGAGAGAGAGAGAGAGAGAGAGAGAGAGAGAGAGAAACAAAACTCTCCCCCTTCCTTGAAGAACCCAGGACTCTGCATATAGAATGTCACATATACTATCTGATGGGTCATTCATTGTGTCATTCTTGGTTTCCCTTATTTTTCTGTAGTACAAGGGAAAGCTTACTGAGTAGAGATATATTTGGAAATATCATATAAAAACAAAAAGTAACAATAAAACCACTTTTTTTTAAAGTTAGGAACCAGCTATGCCTGCCACAGAGATTCAGGGCTTTGAATCCTGGGTCCATGAATAAATTCTGAAGTCCCTGAGCAAGCCTGAAGATTCATGGCTCTAATTCCCCTGCTAAAAGAGAATGGAAGCTTGATGCTAAAGGTCATTGATTGTTGCTGAACCACAATTTTCCAAAACCATCAGAGTTAATGGCAGTTAACTGCCTACCTCTGACTTTAAACACATATATTTTTACTCTCCTCTGGCTACTAAGGGGTTAAAGCTCCAGAATACCACCCCCCCAGACTACTGTGGTGAAATTTAGAGCCCTCCACTTTGCCCCCCTTTTCACTTTTAAAACAAGCTCAGCTCAGAGTTAGTTATTTTCTTAAAGAGAATGAGGTCATGTGAACTCATAGAAACACGATCTCTCTGGTAGAGGGTCCAGCTTTTTCTCTTTTCCCCTCCTTCAAACACATAAAACAAACTGCTTGGGTGAGAGTTGAACTTGAAGATATTCTATCTAAGTACATTAGCCGAGTGAACACACACTGAATTACAAAGATTAATTTCCATTATTCTTAATCAGCCTTAGAGAATAGAAAATATTGCTTTTGGCTAGGGTGAGGTTTCTGGCATTTTTCTTTCCCAGTCATTCATAACTCTTTTTAAAAATCAGGCATTCATCAGTGAGGAAAAGAGACAAAAATCATTCCTCCACAATGGGTGAGAAGCTTCCATGGGAGATCAAAGTAAAGAAAAATTAACAGAGGAAATCCAAGTGCAAAGGCTGTCAGGAGACCTCAGGCTCTAGCTTGGCATTTCCCCAGAGACTTTCCTCTATACTTCTCCAGAGATAAACCACAAAGACCCGTGAGGGAGCAGGATGCTGGCTGGAGGAGAACTGGTATGGCAAAGCTGGACAGTGCTTATCATGGTGGCAATGACTGAAAGTTATCATTCAGTTCCCCTAGCCAACATTTCAGAATGGGCCCCCTTACCTACAAAATAACAGCATAGGTGACAATTCAGCCTCAGTTCATTGATAGAGGAACCTCTCAGGTGAGGAAATTCCTTCTACCAATACAGATATGAACCTTTTCAGAGAACTGCCCAGAGTACTGAGATAGTAAGTGACTTGTCTAGAATCACTTTCTCGGTTTAAGTCAGAAGCAAGACACGAACCCAGGCCTCCCTAATCTAATTTTCCATTTGGGAGATGGAACATCTTGTGTGAGGAATCACAGAGATCACTGGATAGAAATGTATATGGGGGAATAAGGTGTGTGTTTGTCCTTCATTGCCAAAGAAGACCATGTCATCAGAGAAATAATGACATGACTTGTACTTGACTTTGTTTTGGGTGAAGAAGGGCTGTGCAGGTCACCAGCCTCACTTCTCCTCCATCTGAATCCAGTGACCAGATATTCATCAGGATGACTGGAGATGACCCAGGATGAGGCAACTGGGGTTAAGTGACTTGCCCAAGGTCACACAGCTAGTGAGTAGAAGGTATAAGAAGACTAGACAATAGGAGACTGGAACATGAAGGGAGTTTATTTGTTTGTTTCTTATACTGTCTAAAATTGCCTCTCTACCACTTTCATCCATTGCTCCTAATTCTACCCTCTGGGGACAATGAAACCTCTTTCTACTCAGCAGATAGGATTAGAGATGGAGCCAAAGCCATGTGAGGTCCACCATGTAAGATCCACCATGTTAGGTCCAGCGCAACAAACATTGAGGCACTGGGGTGGGGTGGGGGTCAGGGAATGGTAACTGATCTATCCAGATTTAAATAGTGAGTCCCCCAAGGTTACTGATTAGACTGTGATTGGAAATCTGTTCTTTTTTATTTTTGTATGCTCAGCCCTAGCATGGTGTTCTGTATGTCATCGTTGCCTAATAAATATTTATTTACCTAAGTTGAAAGTTATTAGAATTTGAGGATTAAGGCAATTAACTTTCTGATCAGAACAGTTTATCCATGAGTGAGACTGGTAGCCCAGGACAAAATAATGGAGGTCAGATTGTTTCCGTTCTTTCAGAGCTCTCCCTTTTTCTTTTTCAATGTTACTTCCTCAGATGCTGATAGCACATTAATGAGCTGCCTTCTTCTAGGTAACATTCTATATTTCTATTCTCACCAGAGCCTTCAATTCCTTAACCCAGATGTTTGTCACCCAGGAACTTGTTTGTTTAATATTTGTTAACTGTATTTCAATATAATTGGTGTCCTTTTTAAGTCAATGTGTTTTTATTTTGTGGATGTAAAAACTTTATTCTGAGAAAGAGACTAGGGAGACCATGAGGCCATGAACTCCCCCCCAAAAATAAAACTAGCCACTGGACTAGTCAAGTCCCTCCCAGCTCCAGACCTGTGTCTCTGAAGATCTATCTTCCAGTCCTGAGAAGAAAGCGGATAGCCTGAAGATGGACACTCCATCACTAGTTGCTGTGGAGTGCTATAGTCATGTCTGACACTTTGTGATCCAATGGACCATAGCATGCCAATACTGCCCATGGGATTTTCTTGGAAAAAATACTAGAGTGGTTGGCCATTTCCTTCTCCAGTGGATTGATACAAACAGAAGTTAAGTAACTTGCCCAGGGTCACATAGCTAATCAGTGTCTGGAGTTGGCTTTGAATTCAAGCTTTCCTGATTGTAGACCCAGCACTCTATCCACTGGACCATCTAGTTCCCTCCATATCTCCACTTACAGGAAGGTAAAAATTGAGACTTTTTACTCACTGTTTTCAAAGAAAAATGCTCACAGGAATGTGAAATTGAGTCTTTTTATATGTTGTTTTTCAAGAAAAAATGCTTATAGGAATGTAAAATTGAGTCTTTTTATTCATTGTTTTCCAAGAAAAAACACATACACACACACACACACACACACACACACACACACACACAGAGAAAAGATGCTTGAACTTGGCTTATGCAATAGCTCTTCATTCCTGGGGCCCAATAAACATTTCACTGCGATCAGAAGAATCACAGAATGTTAAGAGCTGGAAAAGACCTTAGCAATTATCTTGTTGGGCCCCTCGTCTTACATTTCCTCCCTTTCTTTTTTCTTCTCGTCTCTTAAACATTTGTTTTTATGAGGGAGAACAAGATCCAGTCCCTTTGAGTCTGTTTGGCCAGGGTAGAGAATGCCAATGAAGCACTCCAGCCAAAGTCTTTCATCCAGTGGAGTTTGGAGGCTTATGCTGTGACTGTGAGACTGTGAAGTCCTCAGCTCAAGGGGGTTCCAAGGGATCCCCTGGGCCAAAAGTTCTCACTTGGACCATGAACTTTCTAGGGACTTGACCCTTCAACTGCAGAGTCTTCAGCTACCTACTGCAAGGAAAGTTCAGTTTCTACAGGGAGGGAGCAGTTTGAGCCTAAACGCCCTGACTTAGGAGTGATCACACAATTGTATCAGCAGCTCTACGTGATGGGGACAGAATGGAAAGTCAGATTGCTGGTGGGAGGAAGCCAAGGTATGTGACCTCTCAGTAGGGTCAGAGTATGCCATCACCATGACCCCAATCCAGTCCCCTGTGGGGACCACACATAAAGCAAGGGGAGGCCCAGAATCAGAGCCCTCAATCCATGATGGGGAAAGGAGATGGGAAAGGCACTGTAGCCTTGGCCTCCTTCGTGGGTGGGCATCAACATTCCATCTCCAAAAGTTGCATTTCCAAGTGAGGCTAAGAAAGGGTGATCTCAAAAGGGAATCCCTGCTCCACATCCCTGTGTAAGGCAGCCTGAAATCTGGAGAAAACTCTTGTTGGGGATGGAAATAATCCTCTCATCACAGGATCCTAAATTTAGAGCTAGAAGGGACCTCAGAAGTAATCAAGTCCAACCCCACCCTTATTTTACAGATAAGGAAACTGAGACCCAAAGAGATTTAATGAGCTGTCCTTACATAACTAGTAAGCATAGAACCCAGGTCCTCCTGATTCCAAGTCCAATACCCTAACCACTATACTATGTGCTGCCCCATATCATATTATTACCTTATTACACAGACTCCCTGACTTCAGATGTTTATAAAGGTCACTCATGAACACTTACTGGGGTTTTTGTTTGTAATACTTGTTGTTAATGGGAGTGAGTGGGAGGCTGTTTGGTAGCTATAAAAGGCCATAACAGACTTGGAATAGAGGGTCATTATCACTTAATTCCCACCCATGTCTCAGCCTCAATTTTCCTCAGCAGTAAAATGGGATAATAATGCTTTCCTTTAATGACACCGCCACATTTCCATGAAATGAAAGTTCCTGATTTTAATACCAACATTCTCTCAGGGATGCTGTATGGCAATGAGTCCACAAGGCACCAGATTCACTGGAGACCTGAAATGAAGACTTACTCACAGAGCAATGGAGAAGAATATGGTTGACATCAGCCGCAACATGGCAGAATGGAGAGGGCATTGAACATGGAGTCAGAAAGCTCCAGATTCAGACACTTGCTATCTAGGTGTTCAGAAGCAAATCACTTAACCTCACCATGCCTCAGTTTCCTTTTCTGTAAAATGAAGGGGCTGGACTCAAGGTCCTCTGAATTTCCTTACAACTCTCACCCTATAATCTTTAGACTAACTATAATTGAGGAATTACACAGGAGAAATATCTGGGAAAGCATTAGGTAGGTTAGAAAAGAAAAAAAAAGTTGGATGGGCCACATTCTAAAGTCAGAAACAACAGATGGGCACTCTTTCTGTCCCTTTAGAATTTAGGCAAAATTGAGAGACTTCATGAAAGGCTCCCAGCCCATTGGATGAATCCCTTATGGGGAATTTATGTGAGGGCTTGGGTGAGAATCCCATAGGATGGGCAGCCCTAGAGGGGTGCTATCTATATCACTGGAGGGAATACCTATCATTGGAGAGAATTTCTAAGATCAGAGAACCATTGGCTTATTGGCAAGAGTTATAATTGCAGTACCTCCTTCATAGCACTGTGAAGCAGAGAAAATCTGCTGCTTATTTCCTATTCATTTTGGTTTCCAAGGAAACCCATCTTCAGTCTTCCACAATGAAATGTTATACTCACGTGAACAAGAGTCATTTTTGCTAATCTATTGCTCCAATAGTCAATCCTGGGCAACAAGGAATCTACAAACAAAGACATCACTCTTCTCAGATAAAAATGGCGCTCTCCACCTCCCCCCATCAGTAGCTCATGCACTCAGAATTGTTTGCCCAGAAGTAGAGGGGACAGAGAGGTAGAACAATGGATGACTGCTAGACCTGGAGTCAGGAAGACCTGAGTTCAGATCTAGCCTCAGACACTTACTAATTATAACTATTTAACATCTCACAGCCTTGGTTTCTTCATTTGTTAAATGGGGATAATAATGCCTGTTAGTAACCATCTTATAAAGTAGCAATGAGGCTCAAATGAGACGTTACCCATGTATTTTTGCTCACTTCAGAATACTATGTAAATGTTACAAATTATCCTTAGCCATTGCATTCCATTTTCCCTTTCACACAAGTCTTTCTCCGGTGCTTCTAAATATCTATGACTTCCTCAGGATAGGCTCTACAACCAGGAATACAGAGTGCAGCCTTCCTTTAGCTCTCTAGGACTCAGGGCGCTCCTTCTAAGACAAAACATTTGGACTAGATGATTTTTAAGGCCCTTTCAAGCTCTGAATGTTGGCATCCAAAGAGCTTGACTCTTCTACACCTTAATAGAAGCTTCTTCATAGTACTCCCCTATGCTCCCATAGCACTAACCAGGGCCATTGTGAGACAACATTCTATGGAGCCAATCTGGGTCAGTTTGAGTTAACTTTGCCTCTGCATGGATGGATCTGGGACCCAGCTGTGGGCCCTTTGGGCAAGGAGTATATACAAAAAGTTTTCAGACCTTTATGGCCAGGCACTCCTGAGGCCCCAGGGAATTTCCTTGATAGCTCCTTTTAATCTCCAGGCTAGTGACTTTTACATTCCTGGGGAGGTATTGCTTTCACCTGGAGATTTGGGGATATGTTTTATTAACATAATTGTTTGCCTAACCTTCATTCTCTAAATAATCTTTTGCATCAGACACAAAACCAGGACCAGGATAAATCTCCATACCACATTGAGGAATCATGTGAAAGAAGGGCTTGATTTGAGACTTGTGTGGCTAGGGTGAGACATTGGGACTGACCTTCCAAAGTTTCCCAGGGAGAGGAAGATGTGAAGCCGTGCTTTCTGGAAGTAGCCAGCCCAACAGGAAGCTCTTGGGTACCACTGCCTGAAGAAACACAGGAAAGGGAGTTTGCCAGCCATCAGGACAACACAACCTCCCACATGCCTCTCCCCACTCCCCCACCAGGACCAGATCAGGAGTCAGTACAGAGCATGTTCACAAAAGGAAAAGAAAAATCCAACTTTATTCCCCATGCCCCTAAAGGAACCTTTAACTTAATAGTCCTTGACAACAAAGCAGTGTTAGCATAGGATAACTTGGAAGCAAACTCTCCCCAGCTGGTGGAAAATGTGTTTGCTTAAGCCCAGGCCCTGAAGCGGCAAAAGTATCCAGTTACTTTCAGGGTCTATGGCAAAGCAGGGAGTAGGGAGAGAAGGAGGATAAAATTAGGAGGTGACTGAATGGCCCCTTTCTTTTTGGTGAAGGAGAACATGAAAAGAAACAAATTCTTCCAGAGATGTGGTCATAAAAATGGAGCAATGCCAATAGGATGCCGTAGAAAGAACAAAGGTGTAGTGTGGGAGAGCCTAGTTACAAATCCTGACTCTATCACTTATGACCTGAGTGACCCTGGGTAAGTCACTTGACTTCTCAGTTTTTTTACTCATGACCTGTGTGATCTTAGTTAAGTCACTTGACTTCTTAGTTTCCTCATCTATAAAATGTAGCAGTCAAACTAGATGATCTCCAAGAAACCTACAGAACTAAATGTCACAAAAATCACAGAATCTGAGAGTTTCCAGGGTAAGGGGAGCAAGAGAAAAGATACTTCCAACCCATAACTAAAGGAATGCTCATTCTGTCTTATCTGACAACAAGTCATCTAGTCCCTGCTTAAAGATCCCAAAGAATAGGGAAGCTGTCATGGCTCTGGGCAGCTCATTCCACTTCAAGATGGTTCAAATTGTTAGGAAGTTTTTCCTGACATCAAATTTAAATATTCCTCCCTGCCACTTACCCCGTTGTTTCTAGTTCAGCCTTCTGATCCCAGCGCAAAGAAATCCCATCCTTCTGCTATAGGATGACCCTTCAGATACTCAAAAATAGCCCCTATGGTCCCTTCAACCCCTCATCCAATGTTCTCTTATCTAGGATAAACATTCCCAGTTATTTCAGTATCAAAGCATTCCACAATTCCAATGCCCTTCCTAGGGATACTCTTCTGGTTTATCAATATCTCTCTTAAAATAGGATTGGAATTTAAGAATTCCTTGAAGGACCAAGCTATGTCCATTGATGCAATACCTTTGCACCTAGGAGACACAGGATGAAAATGTTTATTTCAAAGTAAAATTATAATATATCTTCTTAATTATTTGTATTTAAAACTCATTTACACAGATAAGAAAAAAATTCTTAACTAATTGAAGTTCCAGGTTAAACCATGGTCTCTGGAACTGAAGACAATACTCCAGAGGTGATTGAATGAGGACAGACAACAGCAGGACTGTTCCTCCCTGTTCCTAGAAGCTAAGCCTCTCTCAGTGATTCCTTTTAGCTTCTTAGGTTGCTTGTTCCTTCATATTGCTGCTTCAGATTGAGCCTGCAGTCCCCCCAGACCCCAAGATCATTTTCAGGAAAACTATGGTCTATTCATGCTTCCTTGTGAAGTTAAGCTGCTGCCTTTGTGTTGTTATTGTTGGTACCCAAGTTCAAGAATTTACATTCATCCTTTTTAATTTCATCATGTTAAATTTAGCCTACGCTTCCAGCCTGTTAACATCCTTTTGGGTCCCAGCATCCCCTGTTAACTGCCCTTCCCAGCTTTGTATCCCCTGCACACGTGATGAGCCTGTTATCTATGCCTTTGTCCAAATTGCTGAAGAAAAAAGATTAAATTTATTATGATATGATGTCCTAGCCAAACTCTGGAGTGTCAGTCCAGTGGGTCATACGGAAAGACTTTTGACTTCACCACCAAGAGTTAACCGTCCCTGCTGAGAAAGGACTGCTCCTCAGTTTGCCATAGCTTTCCTCCTATTCAGGTAATTTCTTCCCTTCCTTCACACAGAAGTTCTCAGGCACCACCTTCTATTTTGGGGCTACCCCAAGATTCAGGAAAGGGGCCTGAGAATCATCTTTAAATAGCCTGGTTGGGGAATAGATCAGAAGAAATCCTCCTCTGGAAAATGGAGAATGGTGAGGGAATCAGATGATGGTCATTTGTATTTTTAACCCAGGAAGATGAGGGGAAAATCCAATTTTAATCAGCCCAATTAGAGTCTAGACAGAGCTGCTGGGAGCTTAGAAGTAAATGTCCTGGAAACAGGAATGAATCAGGGATAGAGGACAGATTAACTTGGAACAAAACTGGAAGTCTTTCACACTTCAAAGCCTCCTGTTGATTTCCTTTCACAGAATGAGTTAAGTTCACCAGTGAGCCTAAGCAATGGTTGAATTACTAGAGAAAACCCATGGTGGGGGCAAGGGGGGATTAAGCCTAGCAAGACATACCTAGGGCATAGCTCATATGGAACACATGTTGAGTCAGCAGGGACCTCAAGGACATGATTTCAGAGACGTTGCTGGAAGACAGTCTAATCTCATATCTCCACCCTACTGAAATGAACACGATCATGGATGGTTGCTAAGGCTCTACGTTTCCAAGAGTCCTTTATTAGTAGCGAATGCATGGAGGGGAAATAGTATAGTAAGCCATTATCAACCATGAACACCTTAGCATGAATTAGTTTTGTCTATTTTTGTTTTTGTTTTGTTTTATTCAGAATATTAGGAGCTGAGTAAATAAGCTAGAGGTGGGAAGAGAAAAGCCTCGAGTGTGGGACTGCCTATGGAGAAGGGATCAGGATCAATCAATCACAAGCATTTCTTAAAGCTTTCTATACTAAATCTCAGGGATATAAAGAAAAGGCAAAGGTAGAGGAATAGCAGCACTTGCATCCTGTAAGATCCAATCAGCCTGTTTGATTGGAGGACAGAGTCATGAACTAAGGAGGGAGCTCAAGCCATCTCTCCATTTCCTACCTGGCTTCACTCTTTCGGACTTCTGTATTATGGTGGAGGTTGGGAATAGGTAGAGAGGAAAAGGTGCCTTCCCTTATCCTGGCTTTTCAACCTCCATTTGTATATTGTCTTCCTCCATTAGACTGTAAGATCCTTGAAGGCAGGGGCTGTCTTTCTTTTTCATCTTTGTATACCCAGTACTTAGCACCATGTCTGGCACTTAATAATTGCTTGTTGATTGGCTTACTAATACCATTGGGGCACCCTGGAATACAGAAGTTCAGAGAAGGGAGAGAGTAGAGAAAGGGGAGGGTGAGAAAGTTGCCAGACAAACTTCATAAATTTCAGTTTGGTGAAGGAGCTGGAGAACCAAATTTACATACGTATGCAATGTGTTTAGATCTGTCTATAGATAAAGAGTTTTACTATGTGCCAGGCTCTGCTCTAAGTGCCTGAAGATATAAATAAGTGCAAACAAGACAGCCCATGCCCTCCTTGAGGAGGGCATACTGGAAAGGGTTGCAACTTGAAAGGGAGAGTTAGAGGGTGCCTATAGGCACCATGGTGAAAAGATTGCAGGACGTGCCAGGGAAGCCTCGTTCTCAGGATGGCAAGACAAAAGGTTCACCTAACAGAAGTGGGGAGCCAGTATGGGGTTCTATGTTTCAGAAGGGATAGAGATGGCAAAGAGACTGGAAGAAGGGTGCTTATTCATTTCCTTGGGGCCCCATATTTTCCCCAGAGTAAGTAAAGGGGACCTCAGTCCTACTCTGATGTCTTCATGTCCAGTGTGGAGGTTACCCCGAGTTCTTAAAGTCTATGCCAGAGAAGCATGAGCCAGCCTGGCAACGTTTATCAAGCTGGAAAGAATAGCATGAGTCTGAGGCTGGACTCTTGCCTGAGGACCAGTCTTGCTAGGTTCAGAGGCTCACTGGCAAATTTGCTATAGGGTGATATATTTTTCTGCCATCAAAATTGAAAAATATAGTGTAAGTGCCAGAAAGTGAGGGTTTTTCTGGGGTGAAAGGGGGAGAAAGGAGGAACAGCTGCTTCCAGAGCTCCAAGGAGATACAGATGCCTATTATTTTAAGAGAAGTTGGAGCTGACCTTTGGGCTGGTGTTTAGTGCAGTGGTTGTTTCCAGACTGGCCTGGAGTAGATAGTAAGCTGCCATTTTTGATGATCAGGCAGCCCAGTGTTTAAAAAGCTGGTCAGCGGTGCGACTAGAGAGTGATATGCTGTAAGAGTGACCTCTATGAATGTGAGAATGAGGGAGTAGGCACAACATTAAGGCAAATAAACAATTGAAGTTATCAGCAAGGGGGAGGATGGGACGGAGAATGGAGTGTAAGTCGGTTATGACACAGAGGTATCACTGAAGCACAGCAAGAAAGCTCTGTGACATCTGATTAAAATCTGGATCATTGAAACCAGCCTATATACATGCGACCAGCTGCTCTGGGCCCACGTGGAATCACCGCCCATGTCTCAATCCCACCCTCTTCCAAATCATGCCGCACCTGGATGACTGAAGGTCAGTTACTCCCAATGGACCCATATTTTAGCAAATGGGGAGCAAAGATTTGTCAGAGCTTGGAATAAATTCATCCAGCTCATTTCTCCCCTTGACCCTGAGAGGTTTTTAGGGAAGGATTCAGTTCCAAACAGCCCCATGGTGCCACTCCAGAGAGTCCGCCCTTTGGCTGAACAAGTTACAAAACTCCCCATTTTCTCCCATTGTCTCAGAGTGTGCCTGGAAGAAATTTACAGGAATTTCTTCCATATGTACATTCCACATGCATTGTCTTGCCAGCAAACAGACCCACAGACCCAGGCCATCTTTCCAAACAATATTTGTCTATTTCTATCTAATGACACCCACCCCCTCCCTTTGCCCACATTGATCTTTCATTTCTCCTTTTCCCAATACTTTAATTGTTGGTAGTGATTTGGGGAACTTATGAATTCCACAGGAATCCCAGAAGGATGTAAAAATGCAGAGACAGACTGTAGCACCTCAAAAGAAATCACCCATGAAAAACTAAGCTAATCATCCAAGGTTTCATGAAAAAAAATTGAGTTGACAAACAGCATTCAATGATGAGGGTCTCAAATGACAAAAAAATAATGCACCATTTAATTTGTGAATCAACAACAGCCTTGGATTTACCGAAATTGTCCTTTGGGGGAAGCAAACCATTGTCACAATACAGGAATTGGTTAACATTTCTTAGCTGTCAATTCACTGGGTTCATTGTTGCATGCAAGTTACTCCATTCTGTTTATACAATTCTAAAATTCAGAAGCCTAAACAAAGACTCCTGAAGCGCTCTCTCTCTCTCTCTCTCTCTCTCTCTCTCTCTCTCTGTCTTCTCTGAGTCTCTCTGACTGTCTTCGTGTGTCTGTCTCTGTCTTTGTGTCTGTGTGTCTCTGTCTGTCTCTCTCCCTGTAGAGGAAGGAGGGTGGGATGAAGTGCAGATCAATGTAGGTGAAAGTCCACTGGGGTTCCATTGTTCTATGCCTGTTCCATCACTATCCAGAACCCAAGTCCTCCATCTCCAAAACAGCACCCAGTCCACTCTGCCTCTCCCCTCTCTGGTTGAGGTGTCCTATACATTCATATTCTAATTTATATCATATTATTTTATACAATATCATATTTTTAATATATTTTTGTTTATATATAAAATGTATACATTTATATGTTTTAAATGTATTGCTTATATTTGTGTAATACATACATTATTTCATAATCCTTCCTGTCTCCTCAGTAGAGGGCAGGAACTGGACCACTTTTTAATGCTTGTGTCCCTCAAATCAAGAGCAGCACCTTGAAAGCAGTAACCATAAGTATTTGTTGTAGTGAATGATGACACCAAGAATCCGCATTTCACGTGTGAGGGATTACATGATGATCTCCAAGTTTCAGTTGCTCATTTCCATGAGACAGTCTCAGGGAGTAGAAAGAGGGGACATGAGCTTGATTCCTGGCTCCAGTGCTTACTAGCTTATGTTGAGAAAATCATGTAACTTCACTGAGCCTCAGCTTCCCCTTCTATAAAATGGCTATAATCCTAACACCTACCTCATTGTCCTGGGTAACTGGGTGGCTTAGTGGATAGATTGTTGGACCTGGAGTCAAAGGACCTGGCCTCAGACACTTACAAGCCGTGTGAACCTGAGTAAGTCACTTAACCCTGTTTGCCTCAGTTTCCTCAACTGTAAAATGAGTTGGAGAAGGAAATGGCAAACTACTCCAGTATCTCTGCCATGAAAACCCCAAATGGGGTCACGAAGAGGCAGACATGACTGAAACAACTGACCAGCACAACCTCACTAGGCTGGTGAGACTCAATTGAGACAATGTATGTAAAGTATTTTGCAAAGTGATAGAGTGAGTAATAATATTGCCAGCCACACTAATCAATCACTAGGGGAAAGTCCCCTGCTGGTGGTACTTGGGGAGCAGATGAGGAAAAGGAGAACCTGCCTCCACAGAGTCCCAAGAGAACATCCAGAAGCAGTGGGGTATAATAATGGGGCACCAGACTTAGAATTAGGAAGCCTTGGCTCCGGAATCAAATCTTGCCTTACCTCCTCTTACCATCTATGTGGCCTTGGCTGTATCCCTTAATCCCTATGCCTCAGTTTCTCCCTTCATAAAACAGGGAGGTTAGACTCCATGGACTCTAAAATCCCTTACTACAGCTCTGCGTATATTATGTTATGAAAACTCCCCAAACACCCATGAAGGAGTGGCTGAAAGAAAGAATGATGGGAAGACCTGCCATGTACATGCAGGACATTTGGGGTGGGGAACCAAGGCATGTTAGTGTCAGGAACTCCCTCTGGTACCCATTGCTTCTGCTGACTGTAACAAATAGTCATAGAGAATTGCCTGGGACAACTAAGAGATTAAGTGCTTTGCTCACAGGTAGCAAATTTGAGCCAAAGGCATCATTTGAACTCAGGTCTTGCTGACTTTCAGGTCAGCCTTCTATCCCTTCTGCCAAACTGCTTTTCATGAGCCTATGCCCACTCCTCTAATTGTTGCCCTTCAATGTCTCTGACACTGGTCCTCCAAACACCCAGGAAAACCAGTTCCTTCAAAGGCTTCTCAGCTCCAGAAACTAGAACCTAAGCCTAGAATCAAGAGAATGGGAAGGGGAGGAAGGGGAGAATCAAGCAGAGGGTTTTAGGAGTCACTCTTGTACTCCTGTAAAATCATAAAGGGAAAACCAGAACATTTCAGTTCTTAATTTAGTCTTTTTCAGGTTCTCAAATCAT
Source organism: Notamacropus eugenii (assembly GCF_028372415.1). Lineage (NCBI taxonomy): Eukaryota > Metazoa > Chordata > Mammalia > Diprotodontia > Macropodidae > Notamacropus > Notamacropus eugenii. Next base: position 423,692,963 of record NC_092874.1, read on the forward strand.
CCCTAGAACCATTTTTGAGATGCGTCTCCTTTCACACTAGATAGTTTTAAATGTGCAGCTTGGCAAGAAGCTATTGAATGCTGTGGTCGCCTGTTTCTGTAGTTAGTGAGTTCCCTATCACCTGGAAGCATCCAAGCATCGACTGGGTGGCCAACTCACAAACTGCACCAATTATTAGATTCTAATTGTAACTGATTTATGGAGCCAGTTCCCTTCCATTGAAAAAGGAATGTGAAAATATGATCTTTCCCTTCAAATAAGTTCATTTCTCATACATCTTTTTTTTTTTTTTTGCTTTTTTCGGTGGTACTGTAACCACTAAAGCACAAATACTGTGAAAAGGCACTACAGATGGTACAGCCAGATAGAAAGAGGTGGTATCATAAAAAGTCAAATGACTTGGATCCTGATTCTGACACTCAATGGGTGTGACCATGAGCAAGCACCCTCTCTGAGCTTCAGTTTTCTCATTTGGAAAAGGTGCATCTTCCATACTTATACTACCTAACTCTTCTGGTAGATACAAGAAAAGTAGTCTATTAATTGAAAATTGGTAACTTTTTCTATGTTACAAAGGAAATTTCAATTCTGGGGGGAGGAGGGTTGATCTTTCCAGAAATTACTATGATGAAAGAAATCAATAAAACCTTTTTAAAGTTGTAGAGCAATGATATATATATATATACATATGTATATATATATATATAACATATATCATATAATATGTAATAAATAAAATATATAAAATATTTATTTTTCCATAGGAGCTATAAGTCTTTCTATCTCCCTTCTTGTTCCTCCAGTCAATCAGCCACTGACAGTCGGAGAATCCAATGAGCGTTCTCTCCTTAAATCCAAGTAAATCTTTGAATCATAGTGCCCAGAAGAGGGGAGCAAGGGCTAACAGATTTTCCCAGGACCAGAAGTACTGAAAGAACACCAGAGTGGTTTTCCAAGGACATCTGGATTGCATCCAGAATTCAAAGCGGCAATGGTGAAGAGGAAAGAACCCAAGGCCAAGGGGTCAGTAGGCCCAAATTCCAGTTCAGAATCTACCTCTCACAAAACTTCCTTATTTTCTCTGTGCCTCAGCTATGAAATGGGGGGAATAATACCTTCCCTACTTAACATCTCTGGGTCATTGTGACAGGCCAACAAAATGTCCGTGTAAGAATCTAAAAAGCATAAAGCTCTGGAGAAATGCTAGACTTTGTAATTATAAGCACCTGCCTGATCACTAATGCTTTCCTCCTGGGAATGTCTTCTTGAGAAGAAAGTCTATGACTACCCAATTCATTTCCTGTAAACCTTCTTCTGTCAAAAAGTGCTCCCCAAACATTGTTCCCAGATACAGAACAACACAGTAGAAAACCCCTACCAGTTATCCTTGGAGAGTTAACTAGAAGGTGGACTCCTGAGTGCCATGAGATGAACGCCCACGCAATACCAACTTGGCATCAGAGAGAAGCAGTACAGTCTAGAGGATAAGGGCAATTTGGCACTGGTCCTCACAACAACCTGGTGAGGTAGCTGCTACTCTTATCCCCATTTTACAGATAAGAAAACTGAGGCAGAGGGAAGTTTAGTGATTGGCCACAGTTAACAAGCAGCAAAGTCAGGATCTGTGCCTGGCCCCTCTGCCTCCAAGGCACTGTTCGGTCCACTACACCACATGGTTCTCCTTTCCTTTAGTTTGATTCCTCCTATACACTTACATTCTGATTTCTATGATATTCTTTTGTATGTGTCTCATTCCTCTTTCTTCCTTATGTCCCAAGAGAATGAAAATTCCTCAAGGTGATTTTCATGTTTCTCCCTTCAGCATCTAAAATTCTGCCTAGCACAGTCAGTTTCCTTATCTATAAAATGAGGGTGTTGGAGTAGGAGACTAATGGTCACCGGCTAGTTAGTAACAGAGGCTAGATTGGACCCCAGCCTCACCTCACCCTGGGCCCTCCAACTCCCAACCTAGTCCTCTTTCCTCTGCTCCACTCTCACTGAACTCCAGCCCAGTGCTAAACCAAACACAAGAGGCGCCTGCTCCAATGCATTTGCCTGGAATGATTTCCAGACCCTCAGAATGCGAGGTCATGGCCATTACCGTGAAAACAAGCCATCCAACCATCGGCGCTCCCACTGCTCCCTTTTCGGACTCACTCCAGAAGTCAAGCAATATGCATGGCTGGTTTTTCCTCCTGAATGGAAGCAAAATTTCCGTCGCCGGCGCCTCCATCTGTCATGCCAGTAATCAGATCACAGCCACCATTGAAGCCCATCAATCAAAGCCAGCCCTCCCTACGCTTCCCAGACAAGGGGGTGAGAAATTAATTTGGTCGGTTAGAGATGAAATTAAAGAGATGCATCCGTTGGTGGGTTCTCAAAATCCCATCCGTCAGGAACAAAAATCTCGTCAACTGCAGCTATTAGCGGTTACCTTTCCAATCTCTCTGTGAGTCCAAGGCTCTGTGTATTTTGCATTAGGCAACTGAGAAAAGTTCCCAAGAAAACTGCAGAGATGGGACATAATAGGCGATAGTCATTGCTGCATAACTTAGCAGTGAAGATTCACTTCTAATAAGCTGTTGGCTTAAAATGTGTCGATTCAACACATTCAGAGAAGTCATGTTGGCCATGCTGAGAATGAGCTACTAACTGGTGCCCTTTCAGGAGCCCACAATCCTCTCCACCAAGGACTTCTCCCAATGCAAAACGATCACCTCTCATCCACCCATGTGGCATATGGTATTATTGACAGGGGGAGAGACAGGAGGATAAGATAAAAAATTAGTGCTCTGTCCATTTGCCTAAAGGATGAGTGTTTCCTTTTGAAGAACTAAGAAGTCCCTGAATGTTGGCATTGGAGTCAGGGGTCCTGAGTTCAAATTCTGTCACTTGCAGTGTGACCTTGAAGAGTACATCACTAAACTTCTCTCTGCCTTGTTTCCATGAATATAAAATAAGAGTATTGGACTTAATGATCTCCAAGGTCCCTTCTAACTCTCAATCTACGATTCTATGATCCTGCTCTCAGCATCCAACTCCCTCATTTTACATTTAAGAAAACTAAGGCCCAGAGGGAAAGTCAGCTGAGGAACTATACAATGGAGAACAGGGACACTTCATTCAGCGTTTGAGCCCCAGGCTTCAAAGTACAAGAGAGACTCAATCAGGGTCCAAGATCAGAGCCAAAAACATTTAGGTCCAAAGTCTTTCTGGACTCAGCCACTTTCTTCCTCAAAGAGGATCTAGGGAGCAGTACTGAACGACTTACAGGCCACTCATCTTCTTCTTCATTGACTATGTTTCTACTTTTGAAATGGTGGGGGGAAGGAAAGGGAGAGGTTCCAGCATTCCCTAACAGGCAAGGTCAGAACAATGGTTTGGAAAAGCCACAATGAGAAGTCAGGTAACATGAGTTTGCAGTAGGTTTGGTTAGCTCAATTCTGTGATATTTCTCCAGCACAGGGACCAGAATGAAGGAATGGGGATGGATGTTTGTGGCTACTGAGGACTCTGCCCTTCCCCCTGGAGAAGTCAGACAAAAGCCCTATTTTCTCTGCATTGGCTACTAGATGCACAGATTGAGCTGTAGAATCCCCCAAGTGATCCTATGCCCTTAAAAACACTTAAGTTAAGGTTCTCAAGCTCTTTGTGGCTGAGCAAGCTTCTCATGTGGTAGCTTTTATAAAAGTCAGAGAAGGGATGACTTGCCATGCCCTTAAGACAGGGAACCCATTTCCAAAACAACCATAAAATCAGGGCTGAAGGAAACACATAAAGATGGTGACTTGATATTTCCCAGGACCCAATCCTCTCTCCCTCCTCCCCTTCCAACCCAACATTCTTTATATCACCAGTCATGACGCTAGCATGAGATTCTATTTCCAGGTCACCTGTTGATTTGTCATGTGATCATGTATCAGTCACTTGACTGTAAAACATGATGGGGATGAAGCTCTGATTCCACTGATAGAGGGATGAGGAAACTCCCTCTGCTTTCCTAGCTATCTCCTCATTGTGCTACCAACACTGGCTCTCATCCTTCCCTTTCCTACGCCTCTTACTCTTCAGCTAAGTCTTGGAGTCCACCTCTGACTCTGTTCAATCAGCTTCTGCTTCGTCTTACCAAGAATGATGCAATGCCAATTTCCAACCATCTCCATACCAAGTGAGACTAATCTGACCTAGATTTGACTGTAGTCAAGAAGTATTATGAAGAACAAGCCAAGAAGCTGCTAGATTGAATGCAAAAACTCCCACTATCCCACCAACAACTTTCCAGCTCCCCCCTCTCCCATCCAAACTTAGACTATAAAAACCCCTTTAGAGCAGGTACTGTCTAGTTGCTTATATTTATATCCACAGTACTTAGTGTAGTCCCTGACACGTAGTTATCGGTGCCCTACCTAGGCTATTTGGGGGAGAAGATGGAACTAAAATTTCATCTCAAAAGCATGTAGTGGGATTTATGGGGCAAAACCTAGGAAAAAACTGCATCCCTTATCAATCCAAGGAATTACTATCACGAGAGGAAATGGAGATAAAGGCTCTTTCAGTTCCAGAAGAGCCAACTGGATGTTTGCCCAAACTCCAGAGAACTGGGGGGGGGTTTCTGTAGAGATGCTGCCAAATATTGGGAGAAAAGCTCCCATCTTTCCTCCAGACCACTGCCAAAAGAGAAGGTTGGAAGCAACCTTGCACTGCTGCTATTCAAGGCTTCTGAAAAGCTAAAACACTTTATAAATGATTTACTAATCCTATGTAGAAAGCACCAAATTCTCCTGAGTAGGATTAAAGCTCCTAGGATCACCAGATTTTGAGCTGGAAGAGAGATTTGCATTCATCCAGAATTCATTACGGTTTTCCATATGTCTTGGGCTTCTCAAAGCAGCCTATGTAGGAAAGAGTCAGAAGGGCATTTCATGAGTTCTGTACCTCCCCAATGGTTCCAAATGTCCATCGGTGGTCAAGGGCTAAACTAAAGTTTAAAATAGAAGTCTGGCTTTAAAAAAAACATCCATTTTACAGAGTGAGAAGACTATCAGGTTTGTAATCGGAGGACAGGTTCAGATCTGAAACTTGCTATTTCCCATGTGTCCTGGAACAAGTCATTTCACAGCTATCTATAGCAATGAGACAAGAAAAAACATTTGAGGGAATCAATCACCTTGAGCAAAGAAGAAATATTATTGTTTTTTTGTAGATGATGTGATGGCTTATTGAGAGAACCCTAGAGATTGCAACGAAAATTAATTGAAAATTATAACACTTCTGTGTAGAGGGTTCTCTATAGAACTGGGCTTGGAATCAGAAACACTCATTTTCCTGAGTTCAAATCTGGCTTCAGACACTTAATAGCTATGTGACCCTGGGTAAGTTACTTAACTCTGTTTGCCTCAGTTTCCTCATTTGTAAAATGAGCTAGAGAAGGAAATGGCAAACCGCTCCAGTATCTTTGCCAAGAAAACCTCAGATGGGATCACAAAGAGTCAGACAAGACTGAAATAACTCAATAAATACCAAACAACAATAATGTTTCTGTAACATGGAAGTATCTAAAAATAAACCCACAAGTATTCTTTTATATTACTGGTAAGTCATTTTTTACTTGTCTGGGCTTCAGTTTCCTTGACTGTAAAATGGATTGGGGAGAAAATTGGAGTGAATCATCTCTACAATCCATCATAGTACTCAGTCAGCAATCAAGGCCAGACAACTATCATATTTGTAAAGGGCTGGCAAAATGCCCCTACACCTAAAATATCGCTTCCATCAACCTGCTATGGTGCTGGAATTTAACCATAAATGATTTGTTCCTTTGGGTTAAAATTTTTCCATCTGTAGGAACTATTTAGTTAGAAATGAAAAATCTACCAGAAAGGCAAGGTGTTAAGTGATTATAAGTCTGTTAGAGCTTTAATTTAAAGTACATTTTTAGAAGGGCAGCTAAGTGGTACAATGGATTGAGCCCTGGCCTTGGAATCAGGAAGATCATCTTCATGAGTTCAAGTCTGACCTCAGACACTTACTAGTTGTATGACTGTTTGCCTCAGTTTCCTCATCTTTCAAATGAGCTGGAGAAGGAAATGACCAACTACTCCAGTAAAAGAAAACTCTCAAATAGGGTAATGAAGAGCATTAAATATCTGAAATTACTTAGCAACAACAAAATTATTAGATTGATTTCCAACAGCAGAGTTCAAAGTAGGACATAAGATGCCAATTTTTAATTGGAGATTAAAAAAAAAAGTAGGGGAGTAATGTGAGCACCATATACAGCCTAGAGAGAGAAGACCTCCATGGATAACACTATAAGGGATATTGGGAAACCAGGGAAAGCTCTGGGCTTGAAGTCAGAATGATCGTATAACTTCCATTCAAATCCCTGCTCAGCAAATTATCACAGAATCCTAGAGATAGAAGGGAAAGGGTATTAAGCAGGCATCTAGTCCCAACTCCTTTTTTTTATAGATGAGAAAATTGAGACCCAGGGAAGTTAAGCCAATTAATTACCCAAGCCCTATAGGTAGTAAGCATCAGAGGTGGAATTTGAGGAGTCAGTCTTCTGCCTCTAGAATCAGTGTTCTTCCCACTGTACCATAAATCACTTATATTTCTCTGGACCTCAGTTTCCTTATCTGTAAAATGAGATGAGCTGGAATAAACAATGTCTATGGTTCCACCTAGCTTTAAAATCCTATGATCCCCTGATTCTAAGTGTGTGGCAACCAGAAAGGGCAGCTGGGCAGCAGGCAGAAAAGGGAGGTGGCAAAGTTTTAAAGAACAATGATCCATGTATCTTTGAGTGAGGACTGACTGGGGAGTCTCCAAAGAATAAAACTCTACAAAGATTAATATCCCCATCTAAAATTCTGCACACCACCACCCCCGCCTTGCCTCATTCTATTCTGCTAAAGGAGTACAAATGGTAAATTGGCCTGTCTTCTAAATTTTCATGCCCCATACACACAGTGTTAAAATGAAGGGCTGGAGTAGAATTTATTATGCTTCAGTTGATGTTAAAAAAGCAGGGGTAGCATCATGATCTCAGACCAAGTTAAAGCTAAAATAGAATTAATTAAAAGAGATAAACAGGAGAACTACAGAATACATCACCAATATTATTTAATATTGTTTTAGAAATGGTGGTAATAGCAGCAAGAGAAGGAAAAGAAATTAAAGGAATCAGAATGGGAAGTGAAGTAATAAACTATCTCTTTCTGCAGATGATCTGTTTGGAAAATCCTAAAGATTCAACTACAAGATTAGTTGAAACAATTATTCTAGCAAAGTAGTAGGATGGAAAATAAACCCATATAAATCATCAGCATTTTTAAATATCACCAACAAAACCCTGCAAAAAGAGATAGCAAGAGATACCCGTTTAAAACAATTGTAAATAGTATAAAATACTATTTACTATTTACTATAAAATACAACAGACCCAGGAACTACATGAATATAATTATAAAACATTTTTATACAAATAAAGTCAGATTTCAATAATTGGTGAAATATTAATTATTCATGGGTAGGCAAAGATCATGTAATAAAATGACAATTTTACCTAATTTATTTAATCCCATCCCAATTAAGTTAATAAAAAATTATTTTGTGAGTTAGAAAAAATTATAACAGTATTCATTTGGAGAAACAAAAGGTCAAGAAGAATTTCAAGCAAACTAATGAAAAAATGTAAAGGAAGGATGTTTAGCAATTCCATACCTCACACTATATTATAAGGCAGTAAATATCAAAACTATTTGAGACTGGCTAAGGAATAGGAAGGCAGATCAGTGGAACAGAGTAGACATACAATACTTAGCAGTAAAAGATTATAGCAGCCTTGTGGCTGACAAATGTAAAGATTTAATTTGGGGGGATAAGAATTCATTATTTGATAAAAAAAATATTGAGAAAGCTGGAAAACAATTTGGTAGAAATTGGGCGTAGACCAATATCTTAAACCATATATCAAGATAAGATCAAAATTGGTGCATGGATCTAGATATGAAGGGAGATAACACTAGAAAATTAGAAGAATATAGAACATAGGACCTATCAGACTCAAGGACAGGAGAACAATTTATGAATAAACAAGAGAGAGTACTGTGAAAATGCAAAATAGATAATTTTGATTACATTAAGTTTAAAAAGTTCTTGTACAAATAAAATCAATGTAGCCAAGATTAGAAGGAAAGTAGAAAACTGGGAAATCTTCATAAACAGTCTTGTAGATAAAGATTTCATTTCTTAAATATATATTTTAAAAATGTCAAATTTACAAGAATATGAGTCATTTCCTAATTGATAAATGTACAAAGGATATGCACAGGCAGTTTTTTATGAAGAAATTAAAACTATATGCTCTAAATCATTATTGATGAGAGAAATGCAAATGAATACAACGAGATATCATCTTACACCTACTAGATGGCCTAAACTGATAGATGCCCTTCAATTGGAGAATGGCTAGACAAGTTGTGGCATATAATTGGCATATAGACCCACACATGTGTGTGTGTGTGTCCCCAAGTCTTCCTGATCCTGAGCCCACTGTCTGGTATTCTTCTATCTGGAAACCTTGTCATGCCAACTCTTGCCTACAGGAAATACAAAGTACTTAAAAAATGTTAATATAATCATTACATGATTGTTGAATGATTGAATAATTGTGTAACTGAATTAAATATTGCACAAAATTATATAATTAATTAATAAATATAAAAATTGTATAATTGAATTAAATAAAAATAATCGAATTGAAGAATTATTGAATGATTGAATAGTCATTATTCATTATACTCATTGAATGAAAGAAGATGTACAATGACATTAAAAAGAAAAAATTGAACATTCCTGTGTCTAGGCCTTCATTCTTCATAAAAATAATTTTTCTTTCCTAAGTTGGGGGATAGAAAAGTTATAACAGGGAAGTTCATGGAACATCCAGGGTTAAGTGACTCGCCCAGGGTCACACAGCTAATAAGTGTCTGAGGTTGAAATTGAACTCACAAAGATGACTTTTCTTGATTCCAGGCCCAGTACTCTATCAACTGTACCATTTAGCTGCCCCTTGCTTGAAGCAGGCATCTATAAAATGGTAATAATGCTTGCAACACTTACCTCAAGGAGATTGTTTTGAAGATGAAATATGATAATATGCTAAAGTCCCATATAAATGTCAGCTGTTGTCATTTAGGCTCTCCTCTGGATGCTGGAGATATAAAAATGAGTACAACATAGACCCTGCTCTGAAGGAGATTATACTCTAATGTTTATCAGAAGATGTGCAGAGAAAGAAAAAAGTTTCATGGAGAAGATACCAACTGACTTGGGCCTTGAAGGAGAGAATTCAAAAGATGGCACTGGGGCCTAGTCCATTCCAGGCATGAGTGAAGGAAGGATAAGAGAGAGTAAGAAAGGGGAATGAATGGAGAATATTTTCAGTTTGGCTGGAAGATCAGCTAAAGGAAAGGAGTGCTATGAGTTGAAAATAGGAAGGTCAGAGGGTGAGAAGACTATAGATTCTAGAATCAAGATTTCATACTTTATTCAATAGGTAATGGGGAGCCACTGAAGGTGGAATGATGTTATTAGAGGAGCATCCTAGGAAGATTGTTCAGGCCAAAGTGTGAAGGGTGGACTGGAGAGAGATATAGACTATAGGCCTTAGTTTCCTCAAATGTAAAATGAGAGGGTTAAACTTCTATGACCAGTAAGATTCCTTCCAGCTCTAAATCCTAACCCTGAAGAGAAGCACATTCAAGAGCCACTGAATCCTTGCCTCACCAGTTCTGGTTACACCATTTGTCTTTTAGGTCTGGGCTTTCTGCAAAGAAAGCCTGCCTATGGAAAAAAAAAGAGTTTCCATCCTTTTGAATATATCCCATATCTACTTCTCTATGAATGTGTTACAGCCTTCTATTAGAATGTAAGCTCCTTCAGGGCAGGAACCATTTCTTTCTTTTTTCTTTGTATCTCCAGCTTGATCCCTAGTAGACACATAGTAAGTGTTTATTTTTGCTCATGGATCCTCTGTCATTCCAAAGTGGGATGAGTGTGTACCCCATCTGTCTACCTCCCTGAATCAACCAAATGAATCTTATCACATCTCGCAGTCATAGCTTGACTTGTACCTCCTCATCCTGGGAGTCTATATTTCGGTGGATTTCTTTGGTAGCCTCATGAGTAATCATGATGGGAGCCTCATGATGGGAGTGGGACTCAGCTTAGATTGTAAGAGACAGAGCACCAACGGTCTGCACTCGCTCAATGTATTACCATCCACATGATTTCTTCCCTCTCCATGATGCTGATGAATAAATTCTGGTGATTTGATTATTTCCAAGACAATAGTTTACATGTGGGCTTTGTCAATATTTGTCAACAGAAATTTAAGAGAATAGAAGGGATGTATATAGAAATCAACAGTGAGGGACAGGTTAGGGGTGCCCTGGAGTTCTGGTCTCCTGTCTGCAATGGACTTCAAGCAGCCATGGTCTCAAGAGTCTGAGGGTTCCCAGGCTATCACTGGACTCCAAGTACACTCCAGGAAAAGAGCTTATTCAGTGCTTCTGTATCGGGAAACATCTGCAGCTTTGGTGAAGTGCCTTGAATTGTCCTGTTGTGGCTGTTGTCCAGGGACACAGATGTAGGAACCAGGCGGAAGTCATATGAGGACAGAAGCCATGGAGGGCTGCCTTGAATGCTTCCTAACATCCTGACATTGGGTGTTAGAGTGTATACCTTCTGGGTCCTCACTCAAAGTTTAGATGGGGAGTCTTCCATGTAAAACTCTGCAAGAGATAGAACTTAGGATCCATCCATCTAAATCCATAGGTTTACAGCTGAAAGGGACCATAGAAACCACTGAATGCAACCCTCTCCTTTTACAAATGAGGAAAAACAGAGGCATGGAGAAGTTAAGTGACCTGCCCAGGGTAACAGGACTAAGAAGTGTCTATTGGAAGGTATGAATCCAGGTCTTCTTAACTGCAAGTCAAACACATTATAAGATGGGGCAGGGGAGGGGGGGGGGAAGTGCTGAAATGTGGCACCAGGCAGGCATCTAGAGAACTGTAACCTCTGTCTTGCAAGAAGATGCAGCACAAACAGATTCGCTTTTTCTTTCAGGCCAATGGCAGAGACCAGATTTTTCTGTTAGGCACTTGGAATTTCAAAGCCAAAGGGGAATTGAAGGAACATCAAAAGCAAGCCCCTCTTTCTCCATATGAGAAAACTGAGTCCCAGAGATAAGAAGAGACAGAGCTGCAATGAGGCTGGTGCCAAAGGTTTTGATAGCATTTATATTCCTTCAACAGACAGAAACAACAAAATGTAGTACCTAGTCACCAGGAAAGATTAATTAAAATTAGAGGCCACTAGGTGGGTTTCACTAAGCCTCGTCACACATATCTGCAGCTGCACTCCAGATGAGCTCGTCTCCAGATAGGAGGCATGTAGTTGGTTCCTAAGATTTAAAGCAGGAATGATGTTTTATAGGTCATTGAGTTCAGTGCACACATTTTACAGATGAAGAAAGTGAGGCCCAAAGAGATCACACAGTTAATATGTAAGTAACCAAAGCAGGATGAGGGCCTTGTGTTCCAAGGTCCAATGTCTCTCCAAGGTCTCCCCCACTCATCAACAATTTGCCTTAAAAAGTTGATCTGAGGACACCTTGTATGACACTGGCCAAGGAGATAGGAATTGCTAGTTATAGCTAGAAGCTACTTGTACTGAATGACATGGCTAGTTAGGAGCAGAGCTGTGACTACAGTCCAGGACCCCCGACTCTCAAACCAAGACTCTTTCCTCTCTAGTCCTACACCTTTCAGTTTGCTGCAGGCTCTTTAGAGCTCAAGATTACCTATAACCCCACACATCCCAATCTGCTTGAGGGAGGTAGAGGCAAGTCTTGCAATCATCTCATACACTGCTCTGAAAGAGTAAAGATGTTTACTCTGATGTCACTAAATAAGAGGTGGGTTGACAGGCCAACTGATCAGGACTATCAACCTGCTCTGAGGTCATTCTCGAAATCTGTTTTTCCTTTCAAGTTTGGCCTTGGATTGTTTGCATTTATACAGTTTACTTTGCACAAATCCCATTCCTTGCTTGCAGGTGGATATGATCTGTCAAAGACTCGGCACATTTTATCCTATAGCAAAAGTTTTATAAAGGACCAGCTGCTCTTCATGCAAGGGTAAAGCTCCATCAGCCACTGTTTACCATTCTACAAATAGAAAGCAGCTCTCCTCGTATTTAGGATGGCTTAACTGTGAAAAAAAGAATAGAAAGATTATAGACCATGAGTAAATCTCAACAAGTTGGCCATATTCTACATCAACCTTGAAAATCTCCCCTGACCTACTTGCCTGGGGTGAGGAACAATGGTTTCCAGGTGAGTGGATGAGAAAGTAAGGTTTGCTAGGCATTTAATGTTATCGCAACAATCCTGTTAAGCAGGTGCCATTATTATCCACATTTTACATATGAGGAAACTGAGGCACAGAAAGGTCAAATATCTTTCAAAGGGTCACAAGGTTAATTAGTATCTGAGGCACATTTTGAACTCAGATCTTCCTGACTCTAAGGCTGGTGCTCTACCAACTAGACTACCAAGCCATGGTAGAATAGTGGAATAGGAAGGGATTTTAGAGGACATCTCACCTAATCTCTTCTCCTCCTACAGCAGTTGTGAAAGATGGCTCTCCAGACTCTGTTCTAACGTTTTCAACGAAAAGGACTTAAGAACCTACAATTATGCCAAGGCCGTGCTAAGCACTGGACATACAAAGAGAGGCAAAAGACAGTTCCAGTTTTCATGGAGCACTCTTGGACTAGGCAGCTTTGATTGGTACAAACTTCTCTTTTTTATTTTATTTTTAATCGTCAAACTTCTTTAAACCAAGCCCAAGTCTGTCTATCTTTTTTCTATAATTTCAACCCACTGGTTGAACTCTAGTTATTTGGTTCTCACAGGGGATGGTGGGATAGAAATAATAAAAATGGCATCATTTATATAGGATTGTAAGGTTTGAAGAATGCTTTGTACATGTCATCTCATTTGATCCTCCCGACCCTGGGAAGCAGGTGCTATTATGGGAACCATTTCACAGATGAAAATGATAAGGCTATGAAAGATAAATGACCTTCCCAGGGTCAACTAGTAAGAGTCTGAGGCAGGATTTTTGAACCCAGGCTTTTCTGATTCTTAGGAGGGAAGGAAATTAATTTAAAAAGATTTATTAATTATCTACTATGTACCAGGCATTACTCTAAATGCTTTATAAATGTTATTTCCTTTGACTTTTAGGTATGTTCTCATTACACCAAGCTACCTAGCTGCCTCTAAATCAGGGGTTGTTAATCATTTGTATGCCCTGAACCCCTTTGGCAGTTAGGGGAAGCCTATGGAATCCCTCTCAGAATCATCTTTTACAAACCCATAAAATAAAATACATAATATTACAAAAAAAATCAATATAGCTCATTTGTAATGCTCTGACCTCCAGACTTAATTACTATATGGGTGTAGCATCAGATAAATTGAGACCTAGGAAACACCTTAGCTTAAAAAGGCCAAGGTCTCCCACTGTATCTAGGGCCATCAACAGTCATTCTGACTGTCCTATGCTTTGCCACTGGACCCAGATGAGAGAGTAAGACTGATGACTTTGCATAGCCCTGCCTCACTTTAATCCAATTCATTTGCAAATCAAGATAGCAACTTCCTCACATCATTGATCCTCTTAACAAAGGATAAAAACAACAACAAAAATCACGGAAGGGGAGCTAACCCCACCCAGCAAGCACCACAGATACAGAACCCAGATCTTCTAAGCAGTCCCTGCCCTGGGACTGGAAGTCAATCTTGTACATTAGAGTCATTCTCATGAATTCTCCTGTAGACACTCAACCCTATTTAGAATCAAAGAATGTTAGATCTGGAAGAAACCTTAAAAACCATCTGATCCAAAATATTCAATGTGTTACTAAGGAAACCAACCCAGAGAGAGGCATCATGGGATGATGGAATTAGCACTGTCTTTGGCATCAGAGAACCCAGATTCAAGTCCTGCCTCTGAAACTTAACATCTTATGTCTTTAGCCAGTCATTCAACTGCCTTAGATGTCAGTTTTCTCTTCTGTAGATGACTCCTGAGGTCCATTTGTGCTCTAAAGCTATAACAAGTGACTTATCCAAAGTCACACAGTTAGCAATGAAGCTGGGGTTAGGTCTTAAGTCTCGTCTTTTGTCCCCTTTGTCCATCAGTTTTACTATACCACACTAAGAAGATGGAGAATCCTTTATTGACTGCTTCCAAATCCAAAGTTTTTCAGCACATATGTGGGTACAGATTATCTGCTGAAGGAGTAGGAGAGCTCTCAATTAGCTGATGGCTTAGTCATAAATTAAAGATGATTGTGAATATGATTTCCTCACAATTGAGTGTAGGGTTTGCAGTGTAATCATTCTGCAATTGATTATGACAGAATTCTTGGCAATTGCTTGAGACCAGACCTACACATGATCTCGTAACCATATGCTTAACACCTGGTAGAACTGGACTGTGTCTTAAGTAATCAATGACCCCACCACCACCACTAAAGCATGTGGGCTGCAAGTATTTTAGTACACATTGAAAATGCAGCCAACTCTAACAGTGGTTGTTGCCCTCCTTCTGCCCACTGGTTCTCATGGTCATTGGCTGCAAGACTAATGAGAATGGGAGAACTTGAGGGAAAATGCCTACTGGTGGGTAGAGATCTGAAACCCTTTTATGTTGCAGCCATATGAGCATTCAAAGAGAAGTTCTACCCATTGGTAAAAGCATCTGACTATATACTAACACCCATGACAACCACAATCACAGTATTCGTCCCTGCCCCCACTCCAATTGGTTCAAACTACACAGGAAATAGCAGTTAAATGGCAGGATTTCTCACACATTCTGGGAGAAGTTAATTAAGGAGTAAGCCAAGTTGACATGATTTTGTATCCAAAGACAACAAGAAAAATTATTTCGTGGAACTTGGTCATTTCACCTTGTGGTATCCATGAAGGTTTTGCAGAAATGGCATTGAAATTAGTTTTAAAAGAAACTGAGGCTTCTAAGAGGTGGAAGTTGCAGGGGGGGAGGAGGTCTTAGACTCATGGGAGATAGCTTGTCCAAAAGCATGGAGATGGAGATGGGATGTTGACTTGGAGAAGAGCCAGTAGGTCACTGACTACAACATAGAGTATATAGAAGAGCGTAATATGAAACAAGCAGGTAAGAGTTAGGCTATAGGGGGTTTTAAATATCAGACTAAGGAATTTGTATTTTATCCTAGAGATAATTATTTACTTAAATAGACTGTGTGGGAGTGGCTGTAATTCCATGCTTTATCTTCTCATCTATTTTAATTTGATGCTTATTTTGAGCTTTTTTCTAACAAGTCAATGATGTGACTTCAGAAACAGCTGATTTGGATTTAACCCTCTCCTATCAGTAATCAGTCATTTCTTAACTCTTTATATTTAATTTCATTTTTATGATATGGTTCTATGTTTGTCATTACTCAATACTTTCTGACTCTCCTCTGGAAGAAAGTATTCGTGGTATGTAGGCATGAGATTTGAGGGCATCTCTCACCTCTATGCCTTTGCATTGACTGTCTGTCCCTCCCAGCTGGATGTACTCCCTCCTCACCTCTACCTCATGGGATCCCTTCAAGACAGAGTTCATTCTTTACCTTCTGCATGAAGCTTTTCCTGATCCCCCTGGCTACTAGTGCCCTCCCTCCCAAACTACCTTATATTTAATTCTTTTGTATTTATGTTTAGGGCAGCTGCATGGCACAGTGGATAGAGTGCCAGACTTGGAGTCAGGAAGACTCATCTTTCTGAGATCCTCAGACATGTACTAGTTGTGTGACCCTGGGCAAGTCACTTAACCCTGTTTGCCTCAGTTTTCTCACCTGTAAAATGAGCTAGAGAAGGAAATAGCAAAACCACTCCAGTATATTTGCCAAAACAAACCCTAAATAGAGTCATGAAGAATCAGATACAATTGAAAAACAAATGCACAACAATACTTCATGATTATTTGCTACATGCTAATTGTTACATGTTACATGTAATTGCTATCTTTCCCATTAGCATGTAAACCCCTTGCAAGTAAAGATTGTTTTATTTTTTTTCTCTTTGTATTTCCAGTATTTGGCACAAAGTAGGTATTAATAAATACTTCTCATTTGACTGGGTAGTTTAGAAGCCTTCAGCATCTTTTACTTCTAAATCCTGAGCCATACAAAATACATTTTTTTGTATTCCTTCCCCCTTCTTATGCTACCAAGTATTAAAGCATACATTGATCTAATCTGGAGACTCATCATGAGTTGTTCATAGAATTTCTCTGCTTTTTCATCCTCTGAATCTGATGTTACTCTATGTGCTTCATTTATCATCATAGTGGCCTTTTTCTCCATCTGGATATCACATTGGCATCTCAAACTCAGTAAGTTCAAAATGAAACTCATTACACTCCAGACCTACCTCTTCTCTGATATTAATCAAAATTCCATCTTTCTGTTTTGCAATTATATTACGTTGCTCTCATCAGCCAGGTTTGCAGCCCTCCCTCATCTTTGACTCTTCCTTCTCCCTCACCTTGTGATTACGCAATTCTTTGACAAGTCTTGTAGTTCTACCTCCATAATAGCTCTGGTATCTGTCCCCTTCCATATCACCCCCTGCCTCATCTATTACAGTAGCCTACTAATTGGTCTCCTGTCTTCCTGTCTCTTCTGTCTTAATTGGTCCTTCATCAAGTTGCCAAATTTATTACTGTAAAACGCAGGACTGACCATTTCCATCTCCAGGTTGAAAATTAATTATAAAGAGATAAGAAATGATTGATTACTGATAGGAGAGAGTGATTTCCAAATCAGCTGTTTCTGAACAGTCATACCATTGACTCATTAGAGAAAAGTTCAAAATAAATACCAAATTAAAATAAAGATAATAAGATAAGGCATGGAATTAAACAGCTCCAACATAACCTATTCAAGTAAATAATTTATGCCAAAAATGGAAAATGGATAAAGAAAAAGATACTGAGGATATCATTATTCCCTTTGGAATTTTGATCAGTGCAAAACGTTTAGCAGAAGAGACCTAAAGAGCATAGAAAGAAGTAAAAAGGATAGAAAATATCTTGCCTAGAAAACCTTTCCTTCCAAGGGAAGCTAGGTGGCCCAGTCAATAGAGCGTTGAGCCTAAAGTCAAGAAGACCTGAGTTCAAATTTGACCTTAGACACTTACTAGCTATGTGATCTTGGGCAAGTCATTTCATTTCCTTCTGCAGCAGTTTCCTCATCTGTAAAATGAGGATAATAATAGTATGTCCCTCCCAGGATTGTTGTGAAGATCAAATGAGATAATAATTATATAATGCTTAGCATAGTTCCTGTCTCATAATAAGCAATATAGAGATAGAAATGGAGATACATAAAAATATGTTAGTTTTTTCTTACACATATATTATTTCTATTTTTATTATTTATTATTAATAGATTTATTTTTGTTATCCAAAGCATAAAAATATGGCATCTAAGAGCAATATTAGCTTAGAATATAAACTTATTTGTAAAACATTATAGAGGAGGATTGGAGGAGATTATAGGCAGTTTCACTTCATAAAACAGAAAGACGAAGAGCAAGGGTAGGAGGGAGGTCTATGAAAAGCTTGACATGAGACTCAATTAAGCTATGTTGTCCTGAAGGGCATTAAAAAAAACATGGAAAAAAATGAAACAATTCTCTCAGTTTTTATGATAATAAATTCCTTTCTTCATCAGTACAAATGGAACCACAACATCGGGGCTTTGAAATCTTAATCTCCAATGTGTTAGAAGCAGAAATATCAGGAAAGACTTAGGTAGTTTGACATTGCAATCAAAGTATACACAGAGGCAATCTACATAGGAGGGTACATAAGTTTGAAGGTATCAAAGAATTGTTTCTCAAAATAATTAAAAACACAGAAGATAATGAACAATGGTTGGAGTTGGGAGCAGATGATATTAGCACTGAAATAAGGTATTCATAAGAAAACTGTTAACTCTTGACTCATTAGGCCCATTTTTCAGCTTCATAAAATCCTAATGATCTACACCCAAATCAAGAGCATCCTTGATGAAAATCTGAGCCTAGAAGAGGTTGTTGTGAACAAGAGTCTATAGTAGATCACGTTCTTACATGGTTGACTGAAAGGTAAAGAGAATGCAATATTATTAGCAAACATATCTACCAGCACCTCATGTTGTAGTCTGCTGGAGTCTAGAGTTTGAAACTTAATGAGGACAGACTCCAGCAAACTACAACATGAGTTCTTGGCAGATGTGGTTGCTATAACCCTGTCAAAAATCTTTTAAAACACTCTGGTTAATCAGAGAGGTGCCACAAGTCTATGAACATGTAAATGTCCCAATTTTTTTTAAGAGCAGAAAGGAGAGGGATGGAGGTTGTGGTCTACAAACTACAGGCTGATAACCTTGATGACCTCAGGTGAAAATCATAGAGCACGTCATTACATAAAGGGATGGTCTGTGAACATGCAGAAAAGGAAGAAATGATTACTAAAAGGCAGCATGACTCAAAGGATCCTAGATTTAGAAGGGACTTTGGAGATAATCAGATCAAACCCCCTCACTGTAGAGAGGAGAAAATGGAAGCCCAGCAAGAAGTAGGAATTGGCTTCCCCAGTGGCACACAATTAGAAAAGGGCATTTGTAGGATGATTCCAAATCCAGCAATGATTCCAGTATTGCTTACCTATCTCACACAACCTCAAGAAGAGTAAATTTTACTAATCTCATTTCCTTTTCTAGACTGGAATTTCAAGGAAATATTATAAGCATAATGCACATGGACTTTTGCAAAGCATTTGGTAAACTGTCATTCAATTTAATGAACATTTACTTGGTACCTACTATGGAAAAGGTGCTGTGAAAGGCTAGGCTAGGGGAAAAAATGCATCCAACTCTGAGATGGTGATGGCCTCACCTGCTGCCCTCAAGAATCTTACACTCTACTATGGTGTCCTTGGTGACAAGATGGAGAGATGTGAATAAGATGAAAGAAGGGTTAGTTAGATTCAGAAAGATCTGAATGACAGGACCCAAAGAAAAGTCATTAATATGCTAATGTCATCTTGGTCTGAGTTCTTCTGGAGAGCTGTTTCAGGCCATGGGATGTTTAACATTTTTATCAGTCACATGGATTAACGGAATGCAAATTGAATTTGCAAATGCTGAAAGGAATAGCTAACACGTTGGATGACAGAATCAGGATTGGAAAAAAGATCTGGCCAAGCTAGAAGGATGAGTTAAATCAACCAAGATGAAATGTAATAGGGATAAATGTAAAGTCTTTTGCAAGTACATCATGGGGATGTGTGGCTAGACAATAGCTCATATGAAAAACATGTTAGGATTTTTATGGACTATAATCTCATTATGAGTCAACAATGTGACATGATAGCCAAAAAAAAAGAAAACATTAACTTGATTTCATGCTACATTAAGACAAGGTTAGTGTCCAGAGAAAGTCAGCAATATATAGTGGATAAAGGGCCAGCCTTGGAATCAGGCTCTGTTTCTGTTCCTGCCTCTGATATGGACTGGTAGTGTGACCCTAGCTAGGCACTGAAAGGTTAAGTAAGTTTCCCAAGGTCCCATAACCAAAAGGAGTTAGAAGTAGATCTTCAGCTCAGTTCTTTCTGTTTTGGAAGCCAGGCATCTATCCATTATGGCAGAGATCATTCAGCTACAACCTATGAGACAAATCTAACTCACTATCCTTACCAGTTTAGCTTGCAAGTCATACAAAAAGAGACTACAATTGGGATTTGACTCTCAACCTATAGTTTGACCACCCCTGCATGGTGAACTCACTGCTTCTCTGATTTTCAAAGGAAATAAATAGTGTATGTAAAAGCATATGGACAGCTCTTGATCACCTTTCCTGTTCTAATAATTAGAACTATCCCAAAATGAACCGTATTAATCCATAGGTGTCAACTGAGGTCAAATTGTTTTCCAAGCCCTTGTTTGTATTCATAAAATGCAAACAAATAGCATGGATACATAGGTACTGCTCTCCAGGTCTCTTTGGATGGGAACACAGTCAAGTTAATAACAAGAGCCCACGTAGAACAGAAAGATTTTAGCTAAGAAATTTCTGATGTTATTCTCGTGAACAAGAGGTAGAGGTATGAGGTCTCTCTCTTTCTCTCCTCCCTTATGTGTGTGTGTGAGTGTGTACGTGTGTATGTAGAAAAACATATGTCACATAGAGGAAAAGAGAGGAGTCCTGTATTTTCCTTCTCCTGGTATAAATAATTTCAACTTTAATATTTCTTGTTGTTTCATGGAGTCATTAATTTCTGTTTGGTGCATTTTACTTTTCTATTGCTACAGCTTGAGTAAGGTTTTGAACTTCTTGTAATAAACTATTAATTTTCCTTCCAACTCTTTCCTCCAAAACTCTCATTTCCCTTCCAGTTCTTTCCTCTAGTACTCTCATTTCAATTATATCATTTTTAACTCTTAAAAAAGTAATATTTCCTTTATTTATTCCAGGAATTCTAACTGACCTTGTTCAAGCTGTGCTTTGATTTCAGGCTTTGTTGGTAGATGTTTTGTAATTATTCTTTTGTTTGTGTATTGAACATCCCCAATCCTTTTGTGTTTACTCATTTTTTCAAGCTTATTTCCAAATTAAGACACTGTGGTAGGGCTAGGCTCTATATACTCTTCTGAAAAGAATGCTGGGGCTTCATTTTGTCCTGATTTGTATTCTCTGAGGTTCTAGTGCTGCTTTCTCTGAGTATTGAGATATATTCTTCAAGGATCTCAGGAAAGTTCAGGCCAGGGACCTGTAAATTTTCAGAACGCCTTAAGGAGTCTTATCTAGGGCAAACTCTGATCACTGCTCTAATACTTTGAGCTTTGCAAGTTCTTCATCACAGTTTGGTGTCAAAACTGCGGGTTTGCTCTAGGTTGGAACTCCAGTAGACTCTGCCAGTCCCAGCCTCTGTTGGTTAGCTGAAAAGGTCTATAGTTCAGAGTGACAGAACTTCAGATCCTCCTTGCTCTGAGCTCCCTGACCCAGATGCTGAGTTATAGGCCTCAGTGTGGATCTGTGAACTGAATTCCTGGCCTAGGATGCATGCCACTCTGCTGTTGCTCTCTTCTGTTCCTGCTCCTTGCCCTGGTATACAGCCTGGGGTCAGCTCACCTAAGCATAGTTCATCTCCTCTGGGATCACAATGATAAAGCTCTTGGCTCTCCCCTGTCTATTCACAAATTATACATGTCAGGCCCAGTTCCTGTTGAATTCACAAATGCTCCTTGTCCTGATACACAACCTCAGGCCCCAAGTCAGTCCTTGCTCTAGAAGGCTCTGAATGGGGCCTTCCTGGCTAGACCACCTCCCCAATGCCCACAAGTCTCTGACTGTTTCCCACTGATGACTAGACTGGATAATGAATCATTGTGATTTTTCTTTGGATTTCCTAATCACCATTTGATCTGGTAGACTTCTTAGATTTTTTTTAACTAGTTGTATGGGTGAGCTAGGTTTTATTGTTTTCTCCTACTGTGCCATCCTTGCCAACTCCATGTGATTCTATCTTTATATTAGCCTCTATTTCAATATAAAAGGAGTTACCACATTTATATTTTTCTTCTGCCCCCGTCTTCATTGCCATTGAGTAAAACAAAGTTGCCTTTCTCCATCCCTCTCCCCCCAGGCTGATGACTGATTAATAAGCCTAGGGCAGAGTCAGACTCATATTTTTTCTGCTGCTAGCACAAAAATAGGTAGGAAGTTATTTGTATTCAAAGCTGGTTTCAGTGACAGAGGAACACTGTCAGTCAATCGATCTTTCCCTGTCACGGCTTATGAAAAGAGAAAAGGTTCTCTATCAGATCTTCACACAAATCTATGAACTGCAATTTATTTAGCACAATAATTCATGACTGGTATACCATAATCAAAACAGGAAAATTCTATGTTCTTCTGATATAATGAATTGATTCTTGAGCTTATGAAAACCTCATTCTATCTCCTGTATGAAAGTAAGTTACTTTTGGTTTTTAGAATTTATTCAAATTATTCAAAGTAATGCTCAAGAAGTGATGAAACAACCAAAAATATGCTCTTAGATTTTGAAATTCTATGGCTTTCCTTTTGATTCAGCTGTTTGAATTTCCAGTCACATTCTATATTTGATATTCACACAAATCCAGAAAGGAAAGCATACAATTCTGTTCTGAAGTTGAAATGGTCATACTGTGGCAAATCCAAGAATCTTCATGGAAGGGACTTCATAGACCAACAAGGCATGAAGGCATGTAACCTCACTACAATATCTCCAAGTGGCCTTCTACCCTCTGCTTGGCTACTTTCAGTGACCTGGTACTCACTATCTTTTGAAGCAACCTGTTCCATCATGGAATAACTCCATTAGTAGGTAAGCTCTTCCTTATACTGCGCTGAAATCTGCCTCCTTGTAATTTTAACCCATTGGTACTTGTTTTGCCCTCTGGAGTCAAGCAAAACAAACCTAATTCTTGTTAGAAAATCAAATGACAATTCTTCAGGTATTTGGAGACAGGGATCACATCTCCCTTAACTCTTCTCTTTTCCAAGACAATCATCCTCAGTCCCTTTCTTTTGCTTCAATGTGGTCCTCTAACAACAATAACCCAATTATTAATGTCACCTCTCTTGCATGTTACCTGTCTTGGATGGTCTAGGATTGGTAAGAAAAGCTGCATGCTCCCTATAATACATCTAGTAGTAAGAAGTTCATCTCCTTCCATGTTTTGTCATCTTATTTTTCCGATTTTAGTTTTACCTCCTTCCCACTACCCTAATATTGATTCTGAAAAACATTCAAATGTCTAATAATAATAGTCAGTCAGTCAATAGATATTTATTAAGCACCTACTTTGTGTCAAGCACTTTGCTAAGCACCAGAGATACAAAGACAGGCAAAAGATACTCCCTGCCCTAAAGGCCCTCGATAATTCAACAACTATGTACAAGCGAACAATGTATGGGATAAACTAGAAATAATCCATAAAGGCAAGGCATTGGAAGTAAGGGGAAATCACAAAAGGCTTCCTATGAGAAAGTGGGATCTCAGCCAGAATGAGAAGGAAACCAGGAGGCAGAGATGAGGAGGAAGAGAATTCCAGACATAGCGGACAATGTGGGAAAACACCGGAATCAGAAGATGGAGGATCTTGCATGAAGAATGATGAGGAAGACAATGGCACTAGAATGAAGATTTGTTGATTTTACCTTGGTGACATCTCCTTTATAAACCTCCCTCTCTCCCTTGATATTGCCTGTCATACTGGTTCAGGCCCTCATTGATGGGGTATAAGGTGCAAGAAGACTGGAAAGAGAATTTGGGCCTGTCTATGAATGGCTTTTAGTGCCCAAAAATGGATTTTATATTTGACACTATAGATGATAGGGAGGACCCCGGAGTTTATTGAGCAACAGGATGATGTGGTCAGATCTGTGCTTTAGGAAGATAGCTTTGGCAATTGAATAAGGGATGGACTGGAGTGGGGAGGGATTTGGGGCAGGGAGACCAACTAGACAAATATTATGTAATAGTAATGTCCAGGCATGAGATGATGAGGGCCTGAACCAGGATGATGGGCAATACTGGAGGAGAGAGGGAGGCACATACAACAGACGTTATGAAGGTAAAGTCAAGAGGACTTGGCAATAGATTGGATAAAGAGAATGAAGAGTCAAGGGTGACACTTAAAAATTACAATCCTGGGTAAACTGGAGAATGGTAGTACCCCCGATGGTAATAAAGACATTAGGAAGACAGGAGGGATTAGGTGAAAGGAATTGAGTTCTGCTTTGGGCTTGGTGAGTTTAAGGTATCTCTGGACCACCCAGTTCAAGATGTCCAACAAACACTTGTAGATTCAAGACTGGAGGCAGCAAAGAGGTCAGGGCTAGAAAAGTAAATTTGAGAATCATCGATGCAGGTGATAATTGCAACCACGAAAGCTGAAGAGATCACCAAATGAAAGAACACAGAGGAAGAAGACAAGACGGAAGATGCAGAAAGGATACTGAGGAGGCGTCAGGTAGTTAGGAGGAGAGACTAGTGTCATGAAAATCCTGAAAGATTAGAATATCAAGGAGGAGAGGGTGATCAACATTGCCAAAGGCTGCAGAGAGCTCAAGGAGAGGGAAGACTGAGATTTGGCAATTTAAAAGACTGTTAGTAACTTTGGAGAGAGCAGTTTCCATTGAATCATGAGACTGTGAAGAGTTTAGAAGAGAGTGAGAAGAAAGAAAGTGAAGGCATCTATGGTGGACCACCTTCTAAAAGAGTTTGGCCACAAAAGGAAGGAGAGATATGGGATGAGAGTTATCAAGGATGAAGGTTTTCCTTAAAGATAGTGTGATATAATGGAATGATACCTGGACTAGAAGCAGCAGAGAACTAAAGTCTGAATATTGCATCTGATGTTTCAGCCTCCGTTTCCTCATCTGTAAAATGGGGATAATAATACCTGGAGTACTTACCCCACAGAAGTGTTGTGAAGTTCAAGTAAGGTAATGTATAATGTTATAAAAACCTAAATGCTCTATAGAAATGTTAAACAGAGTCATCAGATCTCCAAGTTAGAAGAAACCTCAGAAATCACCTAGTGTCACCTATACTTGAATAGGAATCACCAAATGTACTTTGAAAATTTGCTGACCTCCCCCATGAAGTCTTTGCTGATTCTACCCCTCCCCAGCCCCACAAGGAAATAATGTCTGCATCATCTGATCTTACAGTGTTCTTAATAAACCCATAGCCAACATTTACTTGAAAAATAGCTCCTCATTACATAGTATTTTAAGCTTTACGAAGCAAGTTACATATTTTATCTCATCTGATCCTCACAACTATCCTAGGGGGTTAGGTGGCATTAATACTCTATTTTACAGATGAGGAAATGAGCAGATTAAGTGACTTGCCCAAGGTCATAGAGTATCTGAGGGCCTTACACTCTCCAGGGGTGGGGAACCTGTGGCCTTGAGGTCATATGTAGCCTCAAAGCTGCAGATGCTCTACCCCTGCCTAGACCAAACCAGATTAAAATGTAATTGGCAGGATTTGAACCCAAGTCATTCTGGTTCTCCATTCATTTACTGTCTCTCCTGTTAAGGTGATAGAAGCATGATTATCTCAATGATAATGAGCAAACTGTGGTTTGCAGTCACTTAAAGTGGCAACTCATTCAGTGTTTTATAGCTTACCAGCTTTGAAGTCAGAATTTGAACTCAGGACTTTTGGCTCCAAGGCAAGTGTTATTTCTCTTATACCACTGGTGAGTGATGCACATTATTTGCTCATCATTGGCATTTCCCCCTCTGAAGATCTTAAAGACTCAAGTGCTTCTGCCTCTTCTGGAACTTCTGGGTTGGGAGGAATCACATCACCATTTGCCAAAGATGATTTCATTTGCACTTAATTTTACAGTCTCCTGATGTTCTTGAATCAAGAGTTAGGACTCTGGACTTCCCATTTCCTGATCTAAACCCAAGAATAAAAGTCCTGTACAAATTGGAGGGTGGCCTTGACTGACCTTGGCTGCAGGGCCATTGTTCACAATGGTCCTTCCTCTCCTCTCCCTCATATTCTCTTTATTAAACATAATTAGGAACTGGTGCTTGGATCAACCAATCAACATGTTTTTAAGCACCTACTATGTGCTGCCACTTCAGTAAGTACTAGAGATACAAAGACAAAAACAAGAAGACTCCCTGCTCTCTGGAAGCTTATATTCCAATGGAACAGACAACGTGTACACATATAGAAAGTTGACGTAAGGCAACCTTAGAGAGGAAGATGTTAGCATCTGGAGGTGGACCAAAAAGGCCTCCTGCAGAAGGTGATGCTTAATCTGAGTCGTGGAGAAAACTCGAAGGAAATCTCTACCAAGAGGCAGTAGAGATGGGACAAGAAAGCACCATTCTCATAGAGGACCATGACATCAGGAAAATGATGCCGTGACTTGCAAGTGAATTAAATTTAAGTGAGGGAGAGCGGGCAAAGTCCCAGCCTCACTTTCTCCTCTGGAGTCATCTGAGTCCAGTGCCCAGATATTGCCAGGCCTAGAGGCCTGAGGGCTACCCGAGTCTTACCTTACCTGTCCCAGGTCTTCGGTTGGCCAAACCAGATAAACGTATGAGAGAAGAGACTTTCCGGAGTCGAACAAGGGTTAGGCTTTATTCAGGGTCCTGGTTACATGTGCAGGGGGAGCTCTTCCTTAGGAGGGCGAGAGAAATCTCCCAAGGAGGCAAAGATCTTACAGTAAGAGATTGGAAGCAGAAGTGTAAGTGGGGAGAGAGGGGGAGGGGAGAGCGAAGAGAGGAAAAACGGAGCCTTCTGTCCTGTCAGGGCCCGCCTTCAGGCTTTCCTGACCCTAATTAAGCTCTCCGGCGTGTAGTTTGCACCTGAATACCGTGCCTGTTAGATAACAATAGGTGTGCCCAGATCCGGGACAGTCTCGAGGGCGGGGATGCTCCTCCCATCATGTTTCTCATGGGAAGAGGCGGAAATACACGAGATAGCTCGGTCTCACTCCTCGATTCCCTGGTGTTTCATGGGGGGCCTCATGAGAACTCTAAGATTTAGAAGTTCCCACCTTTACCCGCCCGAGACTGTCCACATGGAATTGAGCTTCCACCCCCAACAAGATATAGATCAAGATGACTGGAGATGGCCCCAGATATGGTGCTGGGCCTGTGCAAGGGCAGAGAGAATTGGTATGAGGAACAGCAAATAGACTAACGTGGGCTGGTCTATAGATTGTGCTGCAGCTAGGTGGTGCATTAGATAGAGCACCTGGCCTGGAGTCAGGAAGATCTGAGTCCAAATCCCCTCTTAGACACCTACTAGCTGTGTGATCCTGTGTGGGCAAGTCATTTAACCCTGTTGTTTGCCTCAGTTTCCACATCTGTAAAATGAGCTGGAGAAGAGAATGGCAAACCACTCCAGGATCTCTGCCAAGAAAACCCCAAATGGGGTCATGAAGAGTTGGAAGGGACTGAAATTTCTGAACAACAAATACATTGTGCAGAGGGAAATGATACTGAAGAATACTGGACAGGTAGAAAGAAGAGGCTGGGAGAGGTTGGAGATGCTGCGGGAGTTCATCGATTTGTAGGGGTGGGGAGGCATGGTCAGACCTCTTACATCTGAGGAAAATCCCTTTGGCAGCTGTGTCAGGGGTGGCTTAGAAAAGAGAGAGACCTGAGGTAGGAAGACCAAATAAGAGGCTATTGTAATAGTCCAAGTAAGAGATGATTAGGGTCTGAACTAGAAGGTGACTAGAGAGAAGGGGACTTATGTACAGATGTTGAGGAGATAGAAATGACAAGATTTGGCAACTACTTTGATGCATGGTGGTGTGAATGAGAGTGAGGAGTTGAGGATAACAATTAAGTTGTAAACTGGGCTAGTGAAAGGATAGCCCAAGGCTGGGGGCCTTAAAGCATAAAGATTTATTCAGGCCCCCACAGGACTAAACAAACACTAACTGGGATAGGTATTTCATAAAATTTTACACATATGTATTTATATATGTGTGTGTATACATATATATGGGTATGTATATATGGAATTGTGTGTATATATGTACGTATGCATACATATAGATATATAAATTTAATAATATACAATATAATAGCAACTACTTGGAATGATTTTTGACTTTTTAGACTTTTTCAGACTAGCTTTTGCCCTCCAATCAGAACTTAGTATTGGATATCTCTTCCGCATTCCTGAGGGTCCTGATGTCTAGTAGGAAATAGCTCACATTTCTATCACACGTACAGTTTACACCAATATATTCTTCACAACAGGGAAGTGGTTCAAGCTTATCATCTTATTGTCCCCACTTAAAAGATGAATACATAGAGGCCTGAAGAGTATTTTAAGTGACTTGTTCATGAACCCTCTTAAATGGCAAAGCTAGGACTCAAATCAAAAGCGTCTGAGATCTGCTGAATGGTATATGAGAGAGAGCATGCTGGCTTTGGAGCCAAAAGCCCCAGGTTTGAATCCTCACTCCCTCACTAATTGTGTCACCTTGGACAAATTACTTACCTTCCCTGGGTCTCAATTTCCTCATCTGTAAAATGGAGTTGTACTAGAAAACTTCTGAGGCCCTTTCTATCTCCAAAGTCTCATTATGATACATGCCTTCATATCAATAACACATGGTAATTTGTTCATGTATACTTTCTCTCAGGAAACATTTCAATAATGGCTGAGTTCTATTGGTACAGGGAGCCAGATCACAGCTCCTATAACAGAGAAGATAGATGGCTTTTGAGGATTGGTGAGAACCTTAGCGAAACTGTTCCTTGGATAAAAATGCCAACCCCTGGGCCCATGCTCAAAGCCTTACCCATTGGGAAGGACCTGCCACAGCTTTTGCTCTGTCACAAGGTTATAAGATTATAGATTTAAATCTGAAAATGACCCTAGAGGTCACCGAGTCAAACACCTTCATTTTATAGATGAGGAAACAGAAGCCCAGAAAATTATTTATCTAGGGTCAAACAGCTAATAAGTGCCTAAAGCAAGATTTTAACTCAATTCTTTAATACCAAATCCAGCCTTCTAACTACCAAGCTGTGCTGTCTTTCCTTATAACTTTTGAGAACCCAAGATCCCCTCCACTTCATGATGAGGCATGAATTTGGCCCCCAAGTGGCATAGTAGATAGAATGCCAGGCCTAGAGAAAGAGAGGCCTGAATTCAAATCTGACCTTAGACATTACTAGCTGTGTAATCTTAGGTAAGTCACTTAACCTCTGCTTGACTCGGTTTCCTCTTCTGTAAAGTGGGGATAATAATAGCTCCTATTTATAGTTATGAGCATCAAATGAGATAATATTTGTAAATTTCTTCACACAGTAAGCACTATATAAATGTTAGTTGTTATTATTAAACATCTCTGAAGGACTTCACTGGAAGGCCATGGAATACGTCCCTTTTAAAATCCAGTTCAGCACTGCTGGTTGAGTTGAGTTCAAATATTCTGGATTTGGAAGTATGCTAATAGGGCCATAAAATTTTGACCCAACAATACCACCTCTAGTTCTGTATCCCAAAGAGATCATAAAAAAGGGAAAAGGACCCACATGTACAAAAATATTTATAGCAGCTTTTTTTGTGCTGGCAAATAATTGGAAATTGAGGGGATGCTCATCAACTGGGAAATGGCTGAACAAGTTGTAGTACATGATGGTGATGGAATACTATTGTACTATTAAAAAGTGATGAGGAAAATAGTTAAAAACCTAGGAAGATTTATATGAACTGATACAAAGTGAAGTGAGCAAAACTAGGGGAGCATTGTACATGGCAATAGCAATATTGTACGATGATCAACTATGAATGACTTAGCCATTCCCAGCATTTTAATGATCTAAGACAATTCTGAAGGATTTATGATGAAAAATACCATCCACCTTCACAGAAAGAATTGACAAAGTCTGAATGTAGATCAAAACACACTTTTTAAACTTTATTTTTCTGGGGGTTTTTTGGGTCTGTTTTCTTTTTCAACATAGCTAACATGGAAATATGTTTCATATGACTTCACATGTATAATCTTTATCAAGTTGCTTGTTTTCTCAAGGAGGGGAAAGAGGGAGAGAATTTGGAATCAACATTTTTTAAAAAATGAATGATTTTAAATATATAATTGATACATAATACATATACATACAATTTACAAAGACAACATATATACAAACATATAAATTTACATATAGTGGGGTAACACAAATGTGTAGCTAATGAAATAAATGACACTCAGTCCTGAAAAATAAAATAAAATTTATTTCAGAGATACCCACTACTTTATCTCCAAAGAAATGACTCTAAGGTGGGCATTTAGGCACTGGCTGCCCAGTGGAAGGGAAATTTGGGAGCTAGGTTAATGTTTCTTGTGAAATTCCTCAGTTCACAGAGAACATCATTTCCTGTTCCACAAAATGAATTTCTCAATGGTTTGCTGGTCACCAGCTACCTAAATGAGAAAATCTCACCCTAATCAACCTCAGCTCCATGTTTACCAGTAATTAACCTGGTTAACTCACCCTACTGTTTCTAAATAGGAAAAAGAGACACCATTTCCATGCTGGTTTGCATCAAAAGATGAACCAGCAAACATGCTGCCGCTGTGGCTGTTCTGTAGTTTCTCCTACTGCTCAGAAAAAAAAAAGGTTCCACTCTTCAGAAGCAGAGGGTGAATGGTGGAGCAAATTGTGGTATACCAATATGGTGGAATATTACATTGTCATAAAAAAAGGAACCCATAGAAACATGGGAAGACTTGGACCAAGTAGCACAGAGCTAAGTAAGCAGAACCAAGACAAGGACATGTACAGTGACTATAATCACATAAATAAAAAGACACAAAAACAATAGAGTTTGGAAAATATAACCAATATTAAATCCAGAATGTGGTAGACAAAGACACAGCTGATTCATTCATTAGTCAGTACTGCTTGTCTGTTTTCCTTTGTATCAAAGAAAGGAAGACTTGGGGGGAATATACATATGGAAATGATTGTGATATAAAAACATGGAGATGTGAATTTTAAAAGTTAAGAAGTTTTGGAAAATTTTTAGGGAATGAACATGGACTTGCATCAAAGGACCTATGTGAATTTCAGATGTGTTACTTATCACACCTATGGTAAGGACTTACTGCTTCCCACCTCAGGGTGGCACTTTCTTCATTGGTATAATGAGGCAAGTAAACCAGCAAGTCCACTAACTTTCCTTCTAACTCTGGATCTTAGTTTCCTAGTCTGTAAGATGAAAAGGTTGGTAGACGACCTCTAAATTTCC
Organism: Notamacropus eugenii; assembly: GCF_028372415.1. Taxonomy (NCBI): domain Eukaryota; kingdom Metazoa; phylum Chordata; class Mammalia; order Diprotodontia; family Macropodidae; genus Notamacropus; species Notamacropus eugenii. The sequence continues at coordinate 423,723,928 of NC_092874.1, forward strand.
TTCAGGTTCTAGATCCTGTGATTCTAAATTCGGCAGTCTTTCTAGCTGTTTATGCTGAGGTGGTAAGCAGAACCATTCAGTCACTCTTATTCACCCCTAAACTAATACTGATCCACTGACTAGCTAGACATCCCCTTATAAATATTCTCTCTGATTTGAAAAGTTGTAACAAAGGATCTACTAATTGTTTGATTTTTTTTCTCGCATGTTTGAACCCCCAGCCAAGTATAAGTATTCTGGCAAAACACTACAGTTTTAAGTCTATCATGCTCTCCTTTCCCAGGACATTCTCTTCAATGTCTCTTCCTAATTGCATTCCCAATAAGTACACACAGATTAACCAATGCTTGTAGTTATAAGAAACAGACTTTCCTCATGCCCACTGGAAAAGGCTTCAGGCTATCATGTGGGAGCCCTTAGGGGAGAAGGAAAGTAATTATCTCCTTGTGGTCTGAGGGGAGTTGATGCTTTACCTCTAGCAATCATCCCCATATACCCAAGGAACCCACATAACCCAGTCCTGGAATCCTGGCACCCACTTTTCATAGTGGCTTCCTCCACCCATGCTCCAGCTGTTGCTCCTCCATAGAGCTGAGGTTGCAGGTTCTTCCTTGATTCTGAGAAAGGATGTGCAAACTTGCTTCTTTTTTTTTTAATGTCTACCAAAGCTCCCCTTTGAATTCAATCAGGGAAACTTTTTCACACTTGGTAAAAGCATAGTAGGACACAGACACATTTTTGCACTTATTTTTATCATATCATACCTTGTTACTTTTGGTATCTTCTCCTTACCTTCAGTAATTACATCAGCTGAGGGGAGGGGCAGAGAAGAAATCAATTAATTGATCAGGAGGGTTTAATGAAATCTATTTGCATGAAGGAAAAAAATATATATAAACATATATATAACCAACTCTCTGCAAATCTATGGTCTCTTTCCTACACAGAACTCTGGAATTTACTTGTGAAAAATGAAAGAAAAATAACTTCCCAAGTAGTTTGGAGTACTCTAAATGGATTAAATGTCCCTCCCCCAACACTGGCAAGCCTGAGGATACAGTCAGAGAAGATCATCTGAAAACATAATCACATCAAGAAAGAGACCAATATAGTTAGTCTTTCACAACATGACTATTATGGAAGTCTTTAGCAAAACTACACATATATAGCCTATATTGAATTGCTTGCCTTCTCAGTGGGGATGGGTGGGGAGGGAGAAAGGGAGAGAGGATAGAACTCAAAGTTTTAGGAACAAATGTTGAGAACTGTTTTTGCATACAACTGGGAAATAAGAAATACAGGTAATGGGGTATAGACATCTATCTTACCCTACAAGAAAAGAGAGAAGATGAAGATAAGGGAAAAGAGGGGTGTGATAGAAGGAGGGTAGATTGGGGGAAGGGGTAATCAGAATGCATGGTGTTTTGGGGTAGGGGGAGGGCAGAGATGGGGAGAAATCTTGAAACTCAAAATCTTGTGGAAATAAATGTTGAAAACTAAAAATAAATGAATAAATTGGAAAAAAAACTTAAAAAGAAAAAAAAAGAAAGAGGACAAATCAGTTCCTCTTTCTTTCCATTTCTTTTCTTCTTTTCCCATTAGATCATAAGCTTCTTGAGGGCAGAAACTGATTTTTGCCTCTTTTTGTATCCCCAGGACTTAGTGCTGGCACATAGTAGGTTTTATAAAGGTTTATTGATCAATTGATCGATTTCTCCCTCTCTTCCTTTCTTCCCTCTGCCACCCTGAGAGCCTGCAAAAGCCATATCCAATAAAATACAAATCATAATACTCCACGCTTCCTTCCCCAGAGTACATACCCTGGATATGACCACAGGTCCCCCAGCATACAACATGCTTTGTAGAGTCACTGCTCACACTATTCTTTAGATACTTGCTACAACTCAACAACTGCCTCCCTTGGAAAGGAGGTAGGCTGTGTGCCCATGAAAATTTAAAACTAAAACAAACAAAACAAAAAATTCCTTGACAGTGTCAGGTGTCTTCCTTTTTCTCTCACATACATACCCTTTCACTCCAGCAGATATAATGTATTATTTAATGAAGCAGCATAATCATAGATTTCAAGTCTGAGGCTCATTACCCAGAGCTAGAAGTAGCAATTTTGGGACCTGGAACCAAGGGTATAGCACTTGAGATTAGCACAATGAAATGAACTCTCAAACCAACTTTTTCAGTTAATTCAGTTGGGGGAAGGGACAAAGGGGACAGATCCTGGAAAATAATGTCCACTGGAAAGAGAAATTGCAGGACCCAGTGAGGCTGCTACAGAGGAAGACATATTACCACTTAGGGAAGGTACAGGGACCAGGACAGGGCTAGAGAAGAGCTTGGGCTCAGCTAGGGGGAGGAAACATGCTAGCTGTGAGCATCCCATATTAGCTAAGTATTTTTATGAACTAGATGTTAAATCCAGTTGTCTCTACATTACCAAAGAAGTGCAAATGATGTCAGTGCTCCTTAAACTTCAGCACCCTGGCACAAAGCCCCAGTCATCCAGCCTAGTTACAGCTCAGTTTACTGGATAGAGACAAACGAACAGTTGGTCTCCATTCATTCCCGCAGTGAACATTTATTAATTGTTGTATACACACTAGAAAAGATACAAAGACAACTAAACCCCACTTTTGTCCCCAAGGAACTTCCAATACAGTTGTGTACTAGGAACTGTCCTTTAGTCATAAACCAAAAAAAAAATACTGAGGAGCTTTTCAGGAAATGTTATACATAGAATTGTTTTTCAACTTCGTTCCTTTCTACTTGTATCCTGAGAGATACCAACTTTGAGGAGAAGCATATAATCAGTTTAGAGAATAGGAAAGTGGATTTAAATTTGCATATCAATACAAACCGCTAAAGTTGCTTTATGACTATTTGCATTTAAGCTTATTAATTTCAACATATAAATGGCCATAATTCCATAGACTCCGCCCCCCAAAGTCAGGATTCTTTGTCCGTTCATACTCATTTACTTTTCCTCATATGGTCATGGTAAATATATACTTGATTCTTCTAGTTCGACCTCTTTTTGCTTTGCCTTATTTCATACTTTTTAGATGTACTTGTATTTAGCCTCCCATTATTTTAATGTGCCACAATTTATTTAATAGTTTCTCTATCATTGGACATTAAGATTTCTTCCAACTGATTAGAGAAATGCAAATCAAAACAACTCTGAGGTACCACATCACACCTATCAGATTGACTAACATGACAAAATAGGAAAATGATAAATGTTGGAGAAGATGTGGGAAAAATAAAACTCTAACGCATTGTTGGTAGAGTTGTGAACTGATCCAGCCATTCTGGAGAGCAATTTTGTAACTATGCCCAAAGGGCTATAAAACTGTGCAGATGCCTTTGATCAAGCAATACCACTTCTAGGTCTTTATCCCAAAGAGATCATAAAAATGGGGAAAGGACTCACATGTACAAAAATATTTACAGCAATTCTTTTTGTGGTGGCCAAGAATTGGAAACTGAGAGGATGCCCATCCACTGGGGAAAGGCTGAACAAATTGTGGTATGTGAATGTCATGGAATACTATTGTTCCATAAGAAATGATTAGTAGGCAGATTTCAGAAAAACCTGGAAAGACTTAAATGAACTGATGCAAAGTGAAGTGAGCAGAACCAGGAAAACATTGCACACAATAACAGCCACATTGTTAAATGACTGACTTTGATAGGCTTAGCTCTTCTAGCAAAGCAACAATGTAACACAACTCCAAAAGACTCATGATGGAAAATGCCATCCACATCCACAAAAAGAACTCTGGAGTCCGAACGCAGAGCGAAGCAGACTATTTGCTCTCTTGATGATGTTTTGTTTTCTTTCTTCTTTCTCATGGTTCCTCCCATCTGTCCTAATTCTTCATCATGACTAGCGTGAAAATATGTTTTATATGAATGTATACGTAGAGCCTATATCAGATTGCACACCATCCTGGGGAGCAGGAAGAAAAGGAAGGGGAGAAAATTTAAAGCTCAAAAGTTTATAGAAGCAAATGTTGAAAACTAAAAATTAATTAATTTGTTTTAAAAAGGGGGAGAAAGATTACTTCCAGTTTCTTGCAACTGCATCTTTTAATTCAGCAGTGAAAATCTTTGGACAAAACCCTCCATCCTTATTTTTTAATACTTCCGGGACATATTCCCAACATCAGAATTATTTAGAATCTTTTTAAAAAAGAAATCTGGCAGAATAGAGTAAAAGTGGCAATAACAGTCATCTCTTTAACTCGGCTCTGATATCCTATAATTTTATCTGATCAAGACAGCATAAATGTGATCTTGCCTTGGGAAAGAGAGATTTTCTTCTTGGGACGTTCATTTGGGGATAGACCTCTGCCAGCTTCACAAATGCCATCATATTTAGTATTTGGCTTAATTTTCTTCATCCAAGTCCCATTTTTTGGCATGAGAACCTGCACTGCTTCTCCATCCTTTACCATAGTGAATGTAAATATGGATGTTGAAGTGAAACGGAGAAAGGAGAGGAAGATGGGACAATCTCCCCAAAGCAGGCTGAATTCATTCAGACCACTGGGCAGAGCTAATCCAAGAAAAAGGCCAATGGGACAGATCCTCCCCACATCACCAGGTTCAAGTACCCAAGGGGCAGTTTAAACTTGGTGGGCAGACTGGTGAAAGCATTGAGGGATTCTCCCATTAAAGCAAAGTTTGCTCAGTTGAAAGGGAGTGGCTGTACTCATGCCCTCTTGTGGAAGTCTTTAATAACTGCTATATCCCTATAAACCTGGCAGCTAGGTAGCAGAGTGGATAGAGCACTGGGCCTGAAGTCAGGAAGATCAGAGTTCAAATCTAACCTCAGATTTTTACCAGCTGTGTGACTCTGTGCAAGTCACTTTACTCCTGCCTCCACAAAATGGGAGAAGGAAATGGGAAAGCACTCCAGTATCTTTGGACAGCTGGTCAATAAGGCCAAAAAGAGCCAAACACCAGTGCACAACAACATCCCTGCCCCAAATCCTCAATGCTAACATCCAAATCAATTAGTGCTATAGCCCATGGGCACAAGCTGACTGCAAACATCAAAGACAGACTGGTCCCAGTGCCTCATTTTGCCAAGGACCAAGCTGCAGACGAGGGTCTTCACTTCCCCAAATACCTGTTGATTAATCAGGTCCTCGTAGCATTGACTTTAAGGTGAGAAGAGCTTTAACACATAACTACATATCTCCATGGGGTTTAGAGACACATATAACTATGCAACAATAGATTAGTGCTTTGTTTTTAATAATAATAATTCACCTCTAGAAAGAGGGCCTTAAGATTTACAAAGCACTTTACATACGTTATCTCTATTAGCCTTCACAGAAAGCCTGGGAAGCAGTTATTTTTAGACTCAATATGAAGAAACTAAAACTAAGAACAGCCAGTGATTTGCTCAGGGTAACACAGCTGATCGGTGTCTGAGGTGGGATCCAAATCCAGTTTTTCCTGATTCCAATCCAGTACCCTATCTACTATGCCACCTAGCTAAAAGTCCTCTTCCCTTTGAGGAGATAAAAAGAACTGATTCTTATAAGCACTCTTTATGGGTACTATATACAGCCTTTACTAACAATGTTTGATCTTCAAATTAGGAAATGTGGAGGTTTTCACTCCTCCCCATTTGTAAATGGGGAAGTTGAGGCACATTTCTTATCCAAGATCTCATAATAAGTGGCAGAGGTGGACCTGGCATCCAAGTCCTCAGGCTAGAAATCCCACACTCCTTCCATTACACCACAGCTAGAAGGAGTTTATCTTTGTTTCTTCTGTTGAAATCTTCAGGAAGTATCAAGTTCCTCTCCAATGGAGGTCTTGAAGCAAAGGTCATAAAACTACTTATCAGTTCTAGTGTGGGGAAGATTTTTGCCAGTGTGAATAGGTTGAACTGATAGCTGATGAGGCTCCTTCTAGCACTAAAGGTCTGAGTTTCTGTGATCCTAATCATTATTCAAAGACCAGGTCAAATGACACCTCTTCTAGAGAGTTTTTCTATTCTCCCTAGCCAGGAGTCATGTCACTTTCCTTCAAGTTTCCACAGCATTGAGGCTGAACCGCCCTTAAGAAACTTCCCATGTTCTACATGGAACCATCATCATCTCTAAGCATGTTTCATCCTGGCTACAGAAACTGTGTCATTTTCCTCATAACACAGTGCCTTAGTAGGTGTTCATTGAATTCAACTGAATAATTCCCTGTTAATTAGACCATGGGATCCAGAAAGTAGAAACTATCCCTCCTCTCTTAAGCCCTTTAACACCAAAGACAGGGTTGGGAACACAGTGAGCGTTCAATTTGTTGAATTGAAAAATTGCAAAGATTTTTCAAATCCCCATCAGGCAAACAAAAAAATAAACAAAAAAAAAATATTCTTTGAAACATTGAACCAACTCAACTGTATGAGAGGAAACTCAGTTCTGAGGTGAGATAGCCTGGAGCCAGAGATTTCCCCAGTTAGTCTCCCACTGCACAGCTCAGCAGTTGCCTCCCACACATCCCATTCAGAATACAAGTTTGTGTGGCATATGGCCAGCCCCCAGAGCTCGGGCCTCCACAGGCCTCTAGCATGGTTTGTCACCCCAAGAAACCCACAATGCACTGCTTAAACCTGCTCCCCTGCTCCTTTTCTCCCAGATGGAGCTAAGTCCAACCTCACTAGGGAACTGTCCAGCAAAAAGAAAAAAAAGAAAGAAAGAAAAAATAGCCATCTGCTTTTATCAGCAGAAACGATGAGTTCAAGGTAAGTCATTTGTTACCTGACTTTAACTCTACCAATCTTTTTCTATAGAACTATATCTATGGGACAATCCCCAGGTGCTTCCCAATTGTTTAAAGTCACTCCATACCTTGCTAACTCCTCATCTCCAACCAAGGACAGAAGTAATACTCCACTCAACTGAATCATGTGTTTCTAAGATCCATCATTTATGATATCCAGAGACCACTTGGGTCATTTTTCACCACTACTGGACAGCAGTCAATTGCAAATGTGCATGGCCACATTCAAGCCAGGAACCAAGGTAGAAAAATGAGGAAGGGGGATAATAACTGTCAAGTTGTAAAATCTTGACCACTAAGTGTATGGATATAGCCACACCTCCTTGCCTGTGGATGGTTTGAAAAGAATGGAAATCACTAGTACAGGGAAATTTCATGTTTCATTCCCTACCTTTCTCCTGCTTGTGTGGTTTCCAGATCAAAGGAGATGCCCAGTCTAAACAGAAGATGAGACTGAATCAAGTGGCACAATCTATCTTAACTGGAGCCCAATCTGTCTTTCATTTTTTGCCAGCCCCCAGATGCCAAAGAGGGATCAGAGAGAAAGGCAGAGAGAAAGGTCAGAGGCCAGGGAGAACAAGAGAGTGGAGGGAGACTGGATATGGATAGGGAGGAGAAAAAAAGGGGAAGAGGAAAGGAAGGGAGATGATGAAGAAAAAAAGGAAACGGAAGGTTAAAAAGGGAAGGAAAAGTTCGGAAGAGAAAGAAGGATGGAAAGTGGGAGGGGGAGAGAGAAGTAAGCAAAGAACGCAGGATTCATATTGACTTAACCTATGAGAAAGGACACTAGAATTGGGTATCCTCAGAGCAACAGGCTTCGCAGAAGTCTCGGACAATATTTCTTTCTCTGCACCCCTCCCTATTACTCCACCCCCACCCGTTAATTCTTTTTCTTAACTAGAATAAGGCTCACACCCCAGGCAAAGAAGCCAGCACAGTTTGGAGAGCAGTTGTAATAAAACCAACCCCCTCTGCCAAGAGAAATTCCCAACCACATCCAGCTCTCAGTGGGCCCTGAGCCACAAACACCCACGAACCCACAAGCGGTTGGCTCTGGGGGCCGTCCCCACCCAGAACATTGCTTTCCATAAAAGTAACATTTGGGAGCAGCATCTGGAGAGAAAAGGGGGTGTGCGTCTGTCTGTGTCTGTCTGTATGTGTGTGTGTGTGTGAGTGATGGACATCCTGCCACTCTCGTGTGAAAAAAAAATGAGTAGATTGAAAATAAATCAACTCTCTTCTCTGGTGGCCAGAACTCACGAACTTTGGAGTAGAGTGAAGCAGTTCCCGGGGTCCCCCTGCCAGGCAGGCGTCCCGGGCTCAGAGTCGGAGGCAGAGGAGCAGGCAGAGGGGGCAGGATTGAGGGCTGGCACCTGGGGCTGGTGCATCCGGACCAGTTGGGCATAACGGAAAGGAGAAGCCCGCGTCTAGAGCGATCGAAGCAGAGAAAGCTGGGGTGGGGGTGCCCCGGAATTCCTTTCCCAAACTGTAGGGAGGGGGAGCGTGCCTCAGCCTTCCGCGGCTCGGGAGAGAGCCGGGATGGAGGTGGCAGGGCGGACTGCGGGAGGAAAGGGCGCCTCCAGAGGGTCTCCAGCTGCAGGGCGCACAGCGCCTCGTACTCACCGCGCACCCCAACTTCACTCCGGTCCGCGGGTCAGGGCACTCCAAGCCCGGCCGGCGGGGCAGGGGGAGCCGGGGGGCGGGGGGCCGGAGGCCGGGAGCCGGGCTCTGCTGGGCTGGACCGTGATGGACTGCTCGCTGCTCGCGGTCCCGGCCCGGCGTGTGAGGCTGAGCAGAGCAGGAGGGAGGGGAAGAAAAGGAAAGGGAAGGGAGGGGAGGGGGCGCTCGGGGAGCCGGGCAGAGGGGGAGGGACCAAGAGCAAAAAAGTTTTTCAGGCTGCCGCCCGACTGGCTGGCCGAACCTGCTCCCCCACCCCCCGCGCTCCTTACGCCGCCCCCTCCCCCTGCTCTGGGGCCAGGCAGTCACCTCGCCCCTTGGGGCGTCCCCTCCCCCATCCGGCTCACCCGCCGGCTTGGCGGGGAGGTCTGGAGGCCCCCTCGAGACCTTTCGGTGCCAAGCCATCCCCCTCTCCCCGACGGGGGCAGCTGCACTGGTGCGCCCTCCCCACCCTCGAGACTTTCTTGGGTTCTGAGTTTGGAGAAGTGAGACAAAAAGGGACGCGCAGGGCAGGGAATCTGGGTACGAGACTGCCGTCACCTCCCTAGCCTTCACCTCCGGCTTGATCATCCCCCTTACCTCTCACTGGGGTCTCTCCAGGCGTAGAATCCTTTCCTCTGCCTTCCCCGCTTTCTCCCTAAGAGAGGAGGGAATCCCTTCTCTTGACCCGGTCACCCTGATCCCCCCTCCCCCACATCAGCAGGAAGAGAAAAGGAGAGGGCACAAAAGGAGGAATCTCCCAGCAGAGCGGACAGTCATTTGTGTCTGAGGGCCCTTCACTTCAAGAGCTAGCGGGCTTCTCCCCGGCCACTGCCGGTCATTCCCCGGAGCTGTCAGATTTGTGTAAAAATACTGCGCTCCATCCTGGTCTGAATTAAACAGGAACGCCAAGCCAAGAAGAACAAAAGTTTGACTGTGAACCACGAAGAGAAAATCACTTAGAGGCCAAAGAGGATGAGGCCACGGGTACCCGTGACTCACCTCCTCCCAAAGCTCTGTGAACTGGGTTGGAGTAGGCCAACTCAGCCCCTCCTAGCCCACCGGGGACCCTCCCCTACTTGTTTAACTAGGGTCTGGGAAGAGGTCAGGTACCTGGGCACCTAGGCACAAATTCTTCGTGATGCCAGCAGGCTTCTGGCTCAAAACTCTAATTCCTCTGGTGGTGAAAAACGAGCTGATGTGAAAAGGCTGGTGACTGGAGAACAAGAGAACCGAGCAAGCAGGAACCTGTGTCTTCAGGAGGGATGAGGAATGTATAAAACTCCTACCTCCCGAAACAATGTGCTCCCTGAGATGGGAGACTCCACAAGCCTAAGCCACATGGATGAGCTGTAAGAAAATGTACTTTAGCTAGGAGACCCTAGGATAGAGCACTGTGGATAGAGCACTGGCCTGGAGTCAGGAGGATCTCCTTTCAAATTCCACCTCAGAAACTTACTATCTGTGGGACACTGGGCAAATCACAAACTCTGCCTCAGTTTCCTCATCTGTAAAATGAGCTAGAGAAAGAAATGGCAAATCACTCTAAGATCTTTGCCAAGAAAACCCCAAATGGGGGAGGGGTCACATGAATCAGACACAGCTGAAAAAAACCACTCATCAACAAAAGGAGGAGACCCTTAAAAGTTAGAACACGGCTTCTCTCTCACTATCTGGGGTTGTTCCCCTCTCCTCTCTTTCCTAACTCTTGAGGCCCACCTTGTCCTTCAAAACAAACAGCATTGAAAAAGGAGCCCAATTACCTCCCAGCTAAGGTAAACATTTCTTAACAGAAAGCTGACCCTAGGGTGGTATGATGTGGGAAAGGGGAAAATTGTGTCCTCTGAATGATGGCACCCCACAGAGGCCTGGGATTTCATTCACAGAAAATCAGCTTTAGACCCCTTTCCACACCAGGATTTCCTTTCTATAACTCCTTTCCTAGTCTGTGGTTAGGGGGAGAAGGTGGTGGTGATGAGGATGACAAACAGATGTCACATTTTAAAGGAACCAAATAAAGAAAGGAGAGGAAGAAGAGCCATAAAGCTTCAGGAATCAGATTCCTTGGGATACAAAGCCTTCTAGTTTCCTGAGGACTTCAACCTTTAGGGAGTAGGGGGACTTAGAAAACAAGCCTCACTTTGCATGGTGTGATGTCTCATTACTCATGATGGAGAGCACACTGAACTCAGAGGCTGGAAAATCTAATTTTGAATACGGCCTCTGACATTTAGGATCATATATTGAGAAATAGATAACCTTAGACATCATTTAGTCATTTTAAAGATGAGGAAACTGAGGCATTAATGAGGGTTAAGGTCAGGATCCCACAGCTAGTAAGTATCTGAGGCTAGATTTGAACTTAGACAGGCGCTCTATCCACCTAGCTGCTCACTTAGTGCCAATAAATGATTGTTGATTGAGTTATACTAACGAATAATGAATGAATGACTGGGTAAAGACCTCTTTTCCAGCTCTAAATCTATGAACCTAGGGGTTAAAGGACCTGTTTCCTAGTCCTTTTTGCTCCGAAGTACTTGTGCTAAGCCAGAAGGAAGTGAAGGCCACATCTAAGAAGTGATGGGCTTTGACTTGTATAGACTGGGCCAGGGTCCAGTTAGTAGAGAACAAAACAACAGTTCCAATGGACCACTTTAATTAATTAATTAATTAAATTTATTTTCAGTCTTCCACAATCACTACCATATAACTTAGATTTTTTTTTCCCTTTCTCCCCTCTACCTCTCTGAGATGGTATATAGGTTCTACACATACATTCTTATTAAATAAATTTTCAACATAGTCATGTTGTATAGAAGAATTAAAATGAATGGGAGAAATCATATAACAAATCAAAACGTAATAGAAAAGAAAATCATCTGCTATATTCTGTGATTGAATTCCATAGTTCTTTCTCTGGATGCGGAAGACATTTTGCCTTAAAAGGTCATTGGGAATTTTTTAAGTACTTGCATTGCAATGAAGTTCTAAGTCTACCAGAAAAAAATCCTCAAACACTATGGTTGTTGCTGTGTACAAAGTTCTCCTGGCTCTGCTCCTTTCACTCAGCATCAGATCATATAAGTCTTTCCAGGCCTCTCTGAAGTCTTCCTGTTCATCATTTCTTATAGCACAATAGTATTCCATTACATTCATATACCACAACTTGTTCAGCCATTCCCCAATTGATGGGCATCCCCTTGATTTTCAGTTTTTGGCCACCATAAAGAGGGATGCTAGAAAAATTTTTGTACATGTGGGACCCTTTCCCATTTTTGTGATCTCTTGGGGATATAGTCCTAGAAGCAATACTACTGGGTCCAAAGATATGCATATTTTTGTAGCCCTTTGGGCATAGTTCCAAATTGCTCTTCAGAATGGTTGGATCAACTCACAGCTTCACCAACAATGAATTAGTGTTCCAACTCTCCCACATCTTCTCCAACATTTATCATCTTCCTGTTTTGTCCAATGGACCACTTTTAGAAATGTTCCTGGACTGCAGCTCCTGCTGGGATCAGAAAGGAGGAAATAGTTCCTCTGGGCCCTTAGCACTGAGAGTCGCAGGCAGATTTCATCTGTACCGTCATGGCTGATAGCTAGAAAATTAGGAAGCAACAGATGCTTTAGAATCACTGAATTTGCAACAGAAAGAAAGCTTACAGTCTGCCTAGTCCAACACTTTCCACTTTCATTTTATAGATAAAAAAAATGACCCAGGAACACAAGATGACTTGCCAAAAGTCACATAACTAACTATTCAACACAAAGCCAAGAGTAGATTCCAGCTTTCTCTTGATTCCTGGTCCATGATACTTCACTACCTCTAGTCTCCAGGCCTAGTGGCTTTGCTTAAAAAGTGGGGGCAGTAGTGCTCAGGTCTCTTCTTGAGGACTTAGCACTCTAGCAAGCAGAAGTTTTGCAAAATATAGCACCTAGAAAGAAACTAAAGGGGAAAAATAATGAGAAAACTGTGAAACAAAGAGAAATAACTTGCTGAAAATTGCCCAACTCAAAAGTGTCAAAGTTGACAATCCAACAGAGAATATTAGACTTGGAGCCTGAGGACTAGATTCATATCCCAGCCCCATTACTTACTACCTGTATGACTTCAGATAAGTCACTTTACCACTCTGTTTCCCCATCAGTAAAATAAAGGAGTTGCACCAGGTCTCTTTCAGTTATTTTCTAGGATCCTATGACTATCTGACTCCTGTGTCAATGTTATTTCCATCGTAATGATTCCCCCTGCCAGAGCTTGGACCTGGGAGGAAGGAATGTCTAACTCCATTCAAAAGATGTTAGAAAGACTTGGGGTAAGGAGAGGCATTTTTTCTTAAGGATGGAACTAGGTGTCTCCCATAGTTCATGCATCAGGTCATGTTTCAAAAGCAAAGACCAATCCTGTGTCTCTTTGTAGAAAGAGCCTAGACGTGGATGATTGTCTGTCCAATGGGCTTTATGTGCTGGAGGTAACCCTGAGGGATGGGAAAGAGGACTATTTGGAGAATTAGGAGACCTGACGTCTTAGCCTGGCTCTATTGCTTACTCCTTGGATATCTTAGGGCAAGTCAATTAATCTATCTCAGTCCACTCTCCTCATCTTTGAAATCTGGACATGGATAAGAGGATCCCAAAGTCTTCCTACATACATCTCTAAGAACCTGTGATTCTCTTCTCTGCAGAAATGTGGGGGAAGTCCAGAATGATGGACTGTCAATGTCTAAGGGGGCATCTAGTCCAGCCCATATCATACTCAACAAGGGATTAGCCTCTAATTGAAACCCTTCAACATAGGAGTAGCCACTACTTTTGAAGACAGCACATTCTATTTTGGGAAAGCTCTAATGCTTAGGGAGTTATTTTTCTCCCTAAATTTGCCTCTTTGTAGCTTCTATCTCTTTTTGGATTTTCCCTTTGACTTCCCCCCTTCTGTGATTACATAGCTAGTGAGTACCAGAGGCAGCATTTAAATCCAGATGTTACTGACACAAAGTTCCACATTCTTTTTGTAGGGAATACGAAGGAATCCGAGTGGAAAATTCAGGTATAGATTGAACTAAATGACTTCCAAGGTCGTTTCTAACCCTAAGACTGATTTCATTGGAAGAAAATAATCATTTGGCAAGGATTAAGCCCTGCTCTGTGGTCTCCTGGGCTATACCTGCAAGAGGATATCTTGATCTCCCCAGTCTCATGTTGAATCATGGTGATGAATGGTGTCCCCTCCTCCCTTCTAAACTGTAAAGATTCCCCTTCCTAAGCCTTTGGATTTATCAGAAATGAGAAGGCAGGGAGAACTCTTCCCCCTGTATATTGATAACACTGAAAATAAAGCTTTAAGAGATGGAAACCAGTCAGATGATAATCTTCTAATTTATAACAGACCAAAATGATGGAAAATAGCAAAGTGAGCCAATAAGCATATTTAGTCCAAGGCAAAAAGCTTCCCAGGCACCTAAAGCAGAGATGGGGAAGATGGATGACTCAGGTAAATTCCTCAATGGTGCTGATTTATCCATTCTTAACTCAACCTGAATTTCTCAGGGTTAAAAAAAAAAACATCTTCACTAGTAGTTGTTTGCCCACTTTACTGAGTCTATAATCCCATATTTTATAAAATGTTTGAGCTAGAAGGGACCTTAAAAACCTTCTTGTCCGGGGATTTTTAACCTTTGTGTGTGTGCATGTGCATGTGTATGTGTGTCTGTGTCTGTGTGTATGTGTGAGTGTGTGTATGTGTGTGTGTGTGTGTGTGTGTCATGGTTTTCTCTGGCAGTCTGGTGAAGCATTGGAACCCCTTCTGCAAATAATCTTTTTAAGTGCATAAAATAGCATATGTAGGATCACAAAGGAAATCCATTATATTGAAAATATAGTTATCAAGATGTTTTTAAAAAATAAACTTACAGGGCAGAGCCAAGATGGTAGAGTAGAAAGACACACATACACAGGGTCTCCCCACACAGCCCATAAAATACCTGTAGAGAGGGACTCTCAACAAATTTTGGAGCAGCAGAAGTGGAGAGCAACAGAGTGGAGGAGATTACCAGCCCAGGGTGACCTGAAAGGCCCATGGAAAATGGCTATTGCACCAGACGTGGAGGGGAGCCCAGCCCAGCCTTGGCCATGCAGTGTGGTGCAACTCTGGGATGAGGACACCTTAGGGGCAGAATCTCCAGTGGCGGAATCCCCAGTCCCAGTAGCAGTGGGTCCACAGATCCCTCAACCCACAGGCACCAAAGGTCAGTGACGGGGGTTTTTCAGCTGGCCAGGAAGGGAGAAGGGTCTTCCCATAGCTCCAGCCTCAGGCAGGGGCCCGCAGAGGCCACATCAGGCAGGCAGCAGCAGTTCTCATGGCAGCCCCTACAGCAGCCTGCATCCATTGTTGGATCGTAAAACCCCTGGGGGCACTGAGGAACTGAATATTACCTTGACCCTGTATAGAGGCCCTGAGGGAGCTCATCTTTATCTCACACTGAATGAGCCCTGAGCATCCAGCTTATCTGAAAATCAGCCCCCAGCACTGACTTGGTGGAACTGGAGGCCAGGTGGCTGTGGAGAGGAAACTCTGCTAAGATTCTGGGCACAAAAATCTCTCCCAACTCCCAACTCCCAGACCAGTGTATGTGCTTGATTGTGCCACCTTGGAGGAACTGAGATCTTACAGATTCCCAGAGTATACCCTACTCCTGACAAAGGACCCAAAAGTCAAGTAACTGGTTGGGAAAATGCCCAAAAAAGGGGGAAAAATAAGACTATAGAAGGTTACTTTCTTGGTGAACAGATATCTTCTCCCATCCTTTTGAATGAGGAAGAACAATGCTTATCATCAGGGAAAGACATAAAAGTCAAGGCTTCTGTATTCCAAACACCCAAAATAAATATTCAATGGTCTCAGGCCATGGAAGAGCTCAAAAATCAAGTTAGAGTAGTGAAGGAAAAACTGGGAAGAGAAGTGAGAGAGATGCAAGAAAATCATGAAAAATGGGTCAACACCTTGCTAAAAGATACCCCAAAAATGCTGAAGAAAATAACACCTTGAAAAATAGACTAACTCAATTGGCAAAAGAGGTTCAAAAAGCCAATGAGGAGAAGAATGCTTTCAACAGCAGAATTAGCCAAATGGAAAAGGAGGTTCAAAAGCTCACTGAAGAAAATAGTTCTTTCAAAATTAGAATGGAACAGATGGAGGCTAATGACTTTATAAGAAACCAAGAAATTACAAAACAAAACCAAAAGAATGAAAAAATGAAAGATAATGTGAAATATCTCAATGGAAAAACAACTGACCTGGAGAATAGATCTAGGAGAGATAATTTAAAAATTATGAGACTACCTGAAAGCCATGATCAAAAAAGAGCCTAGACATCATCTTTCATGAAATTATCAAGGAAAACTGCCCTGATATTCTAGAACTAGGGGGCAAAATAAATATTGAAAGAATTCACAGATCACCTCCTGAAAGAGATTCAAAAAGAGAAACTCCTAGGAACATTGTGGCCAAATTCCAGAGTTCCCAGGTCAAGGAGAAAATATTGCAAACAGCTAGAAAGAAACAATTCAAGTATTGTGGAATACAATCAGGATAACACAAGATCTAGCAGCCTCTACATTAAAGGATCGAAGGGCGTGAAATATTATATTCCAGAAGTCAAAGGAACTAGGACTAAAACCAAGAATCACCTGCCCAGTAAAACTAAGTATAATACTTCAGGGGAAAAATGGTCTTTCAATTAAATAGAGGACTTTCAAGCATTCTTGATGAAAAGACCAGAGCTGAAAAGAAAATTTGACCTTCAAATACAAGAATCAAGAGAAGCATGAAAAGGTAAACAGCAAAGAGAAATCATAAGAGACTTACTAAAGTTGAACTATTTACATTCCTACATGGAAAGACAATATTTGTAACTCTTGAGAACTTTTTTCAGTATCTTGGTAGTTGGTGGGATTACACACACACACACACACACACACACACACACACACACACATACACACACACACAGAGACAGAGAGAACAGGGTGAATAGAATAGGGTGGGATCATATCTTTAAAAAAATGAAATTAAGGGGTGAGAGAGAAATATATTGGAAGGAGAAAGGGAGAAATGGAATGGGGCAAATTATCTCTCATAAAAGAGGCAAGTAAATGACTTTTCAGTAGAGGGACAAAGTGGGGAGGTGAGAGAAAAAACATGAAGCTTACTCTCATCACATTCGACTCAAGGAAGGAATAAAATGCACACTCATTTTGGTATGAAAACTTATCTTACAATACAGGAAAGTGGGGGAGAAGGGGATAAGCAAGGTGGGTGGGATGATGGAAGGGAGGGCCATGGGAGGAGGGAGCAATTAGAATTCAACATTCTTGGGGAGGGATAGGATCAAAAGAGAGAATAGAATACATTGGGGGCAGGACAGGATGGAGGGAAATATAGTTAGTCTTACACAGCATGACTATTATGGAAGTCATTTGCAAAACTTCACAGATATGGCCTATATTGAATTGCTTGCCTTCCCAAAGGGGATGGGTGGGGAGGGAGGGTTGAAGAGAAGTTTGAACTCAAAGTTTTAGGAACAGTTGTTGAGTATTGTTCTTGCAACTAGGAAATAAGAAATGCAGGTAATGGGGTATAGAAAGTTATCTTGCCCTACAGGACAAAAGAGAAGATGGGGACAAGGGAAGGGAGGGATGTTAGAAGGGAGGGCAGATTGGTGATGGGGTAGTTAGAATGCTCGGTGTTCTGGGGTGGGGGAGGGGAGAAATGGGGAGAACATTTGGAACCCAAAATTTTGTGGAAATGAATGTTAAAAACTTAAATAAATAAATTTAAAAAGAAAAAAAAAGATTCCATGGCATTTCAACAAGTGTATATCAAATACCTTCTAGATGCAAGTCATTGTGCTTAACTCTGGATATCCTGATTCCAAACCTTCATAAAAATAAATTGGGTCACTTGGAAAAAAAATAAACTTACAGACTCCAGCTTAAGAACCACTGGTCTAGTTTAATGCCTTCATTTTACAGATGAGGAAACTGAAACCTGGGGAAAAGTTATTTCTGTAAACTCATGTAGCTAGTAAGTATCAAAATTGAGACTTAGATCACAGTATCTTAGAAGAAAACCAATTTCAGAAGTCATCTAGTCCAATCTCAGTGTTTAATTCTTTCTACATCCTTGACAAGTCACCATTCAGCCCCTGCCTGAATACCTTTAGTGATGGGCAACTCACCTTACCTATAAGGTAGCCTCTTCTATGATTGAGTATCTTTAATTTGGGGGGAAAGTATTATATCCGCTTCTCTGAAAACCCATTGATCTTCATTTCCCCTTAACACCAACGCAGAATAAGTCTGATCCATCTTCTCTGTGTTAAGTCTCCGGGTATTTGAAAATAGCAGCAACCATGCTGCTCACTGCCACATGACTTAGGATGAGTCACTCACCTTTCCTGTCTTTGTCATTTTCCTCATCTGTGAACTGAATGAGTGGGACTAGATGACATGTAAGAGCCCCTTTAGCTCCAACTTTATAATCCTCTGATCCTTTCCAAGCTAAACATTCCCAGTTTCTTCATTTCTCCTATGACATCATTTCCAATCTCCAAACCATCCCTGAATCCCTCTTCTAAATAAACTCATGATATCAATGCCTCTCTTAAGGTGGGGCAGGCAGAATCACACCCAGCACTCCAGATGCAGATTTGCCAGTACAGATTGCTGGAATACAAATATCCTACAGCCTAATCATAGCCTGTTGTTGTTGTTTTATCATTTTCACTGATCCATACCATCTTTATGATAATAACAGCTAGCATTTATGGAGCATTCCATCTATCTTCTCAGTTGATTCTCACAACATTTCTGGGAGAAATTACTCTAAATTTTTCAGATGAGGAAAGGTTACATAACTAGTATGTGGCAGAGTCAGACCTTGAATCCAGATCTTCTGATGCCAAGTAACACACTCATTGTATTGTCCTGTCCTGCTTCCCTGAAATAGCTTTCCTGGTTAAGTTTATATTTTCATAGGATGGTAGTACTAAATTGAGAATTTTAATATTCCAGAGTATAGATTTCTTATCTACCCCAGGAGATGCCTGCATTGTTCATGGAGAACCACTATGATTTACTCAATTATGGTTTATGGGGAGGGGGAACTCGTAGCCTTGAGGCCACATGTGGCCTTCTGGGTCCTTAAATGTGACCCAGTGACTGAATCCAAACTCCACAGAACAAATCTCCTTAATAAAAGAATTTGTCCTGTAAAACTTGGATTCAGTCAAAAGGTTGCTCCCAAGCACATGTGGCCTTGAAGCCACAGGTTCCCCACCCTTATAGTTAAATGCTATGGATTGATTCTATTGACTCTAGTCACAGCCTCCAGAAAATTAGGGAATTCATACGTTGAACTTAAAAAGGAATCTTGGAGGTCATTAAGTTCAAACTCTCCATTTTATAGAGAAGGAAAGTGAGGCCCAGAAAAGTTGTCACTTGCCTTAGGTCACACAGAACCAGCATCTGAACCCAAGATGTCTGATTCCAAATATGGCACTCTCAATTCAATTTATTAAACATCCATTAAGGGCCTCCTCTATGTAAAGTACTTTGCTGGGTGATAGAAAGGAAAGAAGGAAGGAAGGAGGGAAGGAAAGAAGGAAGGAAGGGAGGGAGGGAGGAAGGGAGGGAGGAACAGTTCCTGTCCTCAGAGAACTTACATTCTTCAGGAGGGGTATAAGACACAGATAAGTAAAATTCAAATTAAGGAGTGAGAAGGCAAAGGAGAAAGCCAGACAAGATTTTCCCAAAAGATATGATGCTCCTGTCTCAGAGGCTCAAAGAAAGTTGACTCCAGCAGCAGTTGAAACTTGGAGCCTGAATCATTCCCCAATTGATAAATGGTCAAAGGATATAAACAGACAGCTTTCAGAAGAAAAAAAAATCCAAGCTATCAATAGTAATATGAAAAAAAAATCTCTAAATCACTATTGATTAGAGAAATTCAAATTAAAACTGGTGCCTCCTGAGTTACCACCTCACTCTTATCAGATTGACTAGCACAATAGAAAAGGAAAATGACACTTCTAGAGGGGATATGGGAAAGTAGGGACACTAATACATTGTTGGTAGAGTTGTGAATCAGTCCAACCTTTCTGGAGAACAATTTTAAACTATACCCAAAGAGCTATGAAACAATGTACACCCTTTTACTTAGCAATACCCCAACTAGATTTGCAACTCAGAGATAAAAGAAAATGCAAAAAAGACCTATATGCACAAAAACATTTATAGCAGATCTTTTTGTGATAGCAAAGAATTGGAAATTGAGGGGATGCTCAACAATTGAGGAATGGCTGAGCAAGTTGTGGTGGATGATTGTGATGGAATATTATTAAGCTATAAGAAATGATGAGGAAGATAGTTTCAGAATAATCTGGGAAGAAATATATGAACTGATACAAAGTGATGTGAGCAAAACCAGAAGAATATTGCATACAATAACAGTAATAATTAACTGTGAAAGACTTCACTACTTTAATCAATGTAATGATCTAAGACTATTTCAAAGGACTCATGAAGAAAAATGCTGTCTATACCCAGAGGGAAAATTAATGAACTCTGTGTACAGATTGAAGCATACTTTTTTCACTTTATTTTTTCTTGCTTTTTTTTGCAACATGGCTAATATAGAAATAAGTTTTCATATCTTTACATGTATTATTGATATCATATTGTTTGCTTTTCCAGTGAGCAGGGAGAGGAGAGATTTGGGAGCTCAAAATTTTACAAAAAGAATGCTAAGATAAAATATAATTAATTTAAATAAAAAGAAACTTGGAGCTCATTTTAAGTAGCGATTGTTTCATTTTTGTACTTCTATACCCAGCACCCGACATAGCTTCTGGCATCTAGAAGATATCAAATAAACATTTGTTAATTGATGAATTCAAGCAGAAGTTTTCTTGTAAGTTTAGGCAACAGCTAATATAGTCTAAGGACAGCTGATTATCCCATTTAGCTAGAAGGTAGAATATGCATAACTAAGGAACGAGAATTTAGACTGAAAAACTAAGTGGGAACTGAGTCTATCTTCTATCCTATCGACAATAGAGAACCAGTAAGGTATTTGAGCAGGGGAGGACGGTGGTAAAACATCCAAGCCTTAGAAATATAATTTTGGCAACTGTGGGAAGGATGGATTGGGGAAGGGAGAGAAAGAACCAGGGAAGCCAATTAGAAGGCTCAAGTGAGAGGTGATGAGGATACTATCCTAAGGGAGAGAAGGGGATGGAGGAAAGAAATGTAAAGAAATCTAGTAAAATGCTTCCAAGTGAGCTCTCTCCAAATTCTAACTACAGTCCCTGTATGGACATGAATAGGCATTTGACACTAAATAAATGTGTTAACATTTCTCTACCCTATTATCTGAGCTACTGAGAATACACAACTTTTGTTTTTGCTTTTAGATCTGGCTGTGGTATGTTATCACAGAGTGAAAACAAATCCCAAACCAAGAATTTGGAGCCTGCCTGGGGGGATTTAGAGGAAGATTAGACAAATAATCGTATTTATTTCAGGAAAGTTTAAGCTGAGAGTGTTTCTTTATATCTAAAGTTTGAGACAGACTGAAGGCAGTGAGAAAAATGATCTAAAGAATATGCACAGTTGGAAGACTCTTAAAAATGTGTTGCTTCGCTATTTCATGGACTCATAAAACCTTAGAGCTAGAAAGTACCTGGGGGAACATCTAGTTCAGCTTTTTTATTGCATCATTGTGATAGCTCAGAAAGATTAAATGGCCAGTCATGGTCATAAAGTGAATTGCTTACACATGAGGAAGACGGACTTAGACTTGGGAGATGACCTCTTAGTTCAACCCCCTTGTTTTCTTGTTTGTTTTTGTTTTTTACAGATGAGGAATCATGGGCTCAGGGAGACCAAGTCAGTTACCCAAGGTCACACAGCAAATCAATGCCAAGTTCTGAGTCTTGGTCTTTTGATTTTGATATTTCCTTCTGTCATGAATGCATGCATGCATGAATGAATGAATGAGTGAATGAATGAAAATGAATTTAATAAGCACCAAACTTAGTTCTTGAGATACAAGTAGAAAAACATGACATTCCTCCTCTCAAGGAGCCCACATTCTAACAGGGGGAGACATATATAATAGCTTTGAGTAATAGGAAAGGGTCAGTGGTCCAGAGGATACAGTGGCAACGATGATGCCATTTCCATTAATAAAACCTTATCTATTTCTGAAAGTTAATCATCGGACAGCACCAGGGACTTTGGTGGCAAGAACTTTCAATGTTTAGTTTTACTGACATCTGGTACTGTGGAACTAGAATTCATAACTGTTAGTTCTGCCTTTCCAGATTGCAGGTTTGCCGATATTTACATTGAATTATGAATAACAACGCAATTTTCATGATTTGGATATTTGAATTTTTAGACATAATAATAAGTCTCATTTACATAATATTTCTGACAAAATGCTTTCCCCATACATTAATTCATTCGAGTCTCATAGTAATCCTATGAGTTAAGACAAGGTAAGCATTATTATCGAGACTGGGAGAGTTGAAATGACTTGCCCAAAGTTGCAAAGGGCAAAGTTGGGTTGTCTCTCTGGACCTCTACACCACTTTTCTGGGTCTTGGTTTCCACATCTGTTAAATGAAAGGGTTGGATTTGATGATCTCTAAAGTCCTTTCTAGCTCTAAACTCATAATCATATTGTCCTCTCTGCTCTAACACAGCTGTAGAAATGTTTCATCCCTATTGGGTCCAGTCCTGTTTGCTTATTGCAGCCAGAGCAAGGGGATCACAGAAATAAAACAATCACTGGAAAATTCAGATCTTCTACTTGGAAGCAGTCTTTGTTCTGAGCTTTTTAAAAATAGAAATACAAAACTGTCTGAGATAGGGAGAAACTGCTGAGAAAGCCAGCCTTTCCAGTGGTGTAAGTTTCTACCCTGATTTCTTAAACACTATTTTGCACAAGTCCCACCGGCCCAAGGATCAAATTAAAAATGGATGTCCCACCCTCTCTCCAACCTCATCTTGGCCCTTGTCCTTTCCAGGGCCCTTCATTGGTTGAAAGGCTGTAATTCCTGTGCTTCTTGTGGGGAAAAGGAGGCAGCCTCTAAATTCTCCATCTTCAATAGTTCTATAACAAATGACTAAGACCAATGCAAGGTAATTTCAAGAAGATGATAGGATCTTCTCTTTCTTGAAATTATCTTCCATTGCTTGTTTTTTTTAATAATTATATTTATACATTTAATTACTTGCATATATGTTGTATCCTGCCAGCCAAGTGTAAGCTCTTTACCCAGTAGAAATGTTATCTTTATGTCCCCAGGGCATGGAAAGCAGCCTGAAGTAGTAGAGAACTGAGTTCATTTTCAGTAAGATTTGGGTTCAAGTTTGCCCTCTGATATATCCTGGCTATAGGATCCCAAGGAAGTCACTGAAAATGTCAGTGTCCCCAGGAAACTCTTTAATGAGCTATAGAACAGTATTGATCCACTTCGCCAGAGAGTTTCTTCATCAGCATCTGCCTAGACTGAGGAATGAGGGGGAGGGGAAGAAAAAGGGAAGAGGAGAGGAAGAGACAGGAAGAAGCAGAGGGAAGGGAAATGAGGGGAGGGAAGACAAAGTAGAGTAGATGCTTAATAAAGGTTTGCTCAATGGATGAATGAATGGAGGAACTTGATTAAAGTCCTCAGAAAACTCAACTAAAGCATAGTTGATGGTTGTTGTTTTTTTCAATTAAAAAAAGGTCTTCTTTATACTTTAAATTAAAAGAAAAACACTTTATCAAAGGAAAGAGTGGTAAACAATGGGACTCCTTAATTAGTAAGGGAGAGAAACTAATCTGTAAAGGGAGGGATGTCCTATTCCAGTGCTACTATCTGGTAACACCTCACAGCATCCCAGGATCCTAAAAGTTGCAAGATGCTTCAAGTCATAATCCACCTGACATCCAATTTTCTTCCCTCATTAAGCCTCATATCCTTGCTTTTTCCTCCTCCCTTCTTTTCTTTTTCTAAGGCTGCTTCTCCTTGCCCACAATAGCTCAGTGTTAGAAAGGCTTTTCTCACATTTAATCTGAATTTTCTCGCATTGCAATTTACACCCACTGCTCCTAATTCAGCCCTCGAGGCCAAGAAGAACACATCTAATCCCTCTTGAGAGGAAGGCTTTCAAATACTTAGAATGCCGGCACATTGCCCCTAGATCTTTTTTTCCCTTCTCCAAGATAAACATTCTCAATTCCCTCAACTGGTTCTCCTGGGGTGTGGTCTCTCCTTACTCCTGCGCGCGTGTGCACACACACCCCACCACCACCACCACCACCAGCAGCACCATCACCACTACCATCATGCCCTTTCCTTCACCCCTCTGGCAAGGATCACCTGCTTTCATGAGAAAAGCAGTACTCACTGCTCCCTGAGATCAAAGGTGATTTTCAAGAAGGGAAGGGTGAATTTTCAGAGAAACCTCCCCAAGGTTAACAGCTTTGCTTTCAAAGTTCACATAAACCAAATTCAGAATCAGCCTTCCTGTCATTAGGTAAGCTAAAAACCACATGGAGCCTGAAAGAGAATGCTGCATATCACATTAACAAGGACATAAGGCTGGTGAATGAGAAGCCAACTTGATGGAAAAATGGAAAGCCAACTTTTGCCCAGTCTAGGTCAATGAGGAAGAAGTTTCTGAAGGCTCCATAATCACCACCAACTAACTAAGGCTAGGCAATGGAAAAGGAAATCGGCAACAACAAATTAATTCTAGCCCTGAAATCCTAGAAGAACTGGTCATGTTTAAGGATTGTTTGAAAATTGTTTTTTTCATGGAAAAACTTTCCCACCATGCTGCCACTAGTATGATTGCTATTGGGATTTCCAGAGTTCCCAGTTCTGCCACCAGGAAGAAGCCCTTCCCCTATTTTCTCTGGGGCTTCTCAAGCATTGAGACTCAGTGTCTTCTGCAAGCAAAGTTCTATGTGGTAAAGAGAAACCCAAAGCTGACCCATGTGGAAGATGCTTTCCCCAGGGACCTTAGCTGGATTCTTCCAAACTAGGGGGAAAAAAGACACATAAACAAGGAATGTCTCCAAAATGGACAAAGTCTCAGCCTCCACCAGCCTCTAACGCAATTTCATTACTCCTAGCCCAAGGGTGACGAAATATCTTGTTGTTTCTTGGAACTGCTGGTCACCTTGGATTCAGCTCTAATATTTCTAATGGGAGGGAAGGAGGGCCTGCAAAGTCCTGTGGTCAATTCCCCCACCCTCTTCTCTAGGGTGTGACTTTCCACTTGGAAGGAGAAAGGAGACAAGGCTAGGTCTTTACTTAGGCGATACATTATCTGAGCTCTGAAGCTTAAAGGGAAGAATTTCTCTTCCCTCTCAGAATTTAAGGCAGATTTTAACTCAAAATAAAAGAGAACTTCTTTACAGAGCTTTTTAAAAAGGGAAAGGGTCACCTTAAAAGGTAGTGAGATTCTTGTTCTGGACATATTCAAGCAAAGAATGGCCAGTCACCTGTCATAGATGACATTATGGCGATTTCTGCTTTGCGTGGGAGACAAGACTAGGTAACCTCTAGGGTCTCTTTCTGCTGTGACAAGCTATCATAGAGTTATAAATCAACTCAATTTATCTAGCATTTATAAAATGTCTGTTGTTTGTCAGTCTCTATCTTGGAGGCTAAGGGCAAAAGAAAAAAATTAAACAGTCTTTGACCTCAAAGAGCTTACATTTTATTGGTGGGTACAGCATATACACAGACAAGTATGCATGCATGTATATATATGCATGTATGTATATGTGTATATGTATATATATACACAAATGTGCTATATAATATTTACTATATATCTATATCTCCTTATATAGATATACAAAATCCTTTCAGATGATGTGTTAGTACTAAAAACTAAAAAAATTAGGAAAGGTTTCTTATAGGATGAGGCACTTAAAGTGAGCCCTGAAGGCAGCTTGGGTTCTAAAAATAGGGGGCTAAGAAAAAGAGCATTCCAGGTATGGGGAACAGCCTGAGCGAAGCATGGAGACAGAAGGCAGAATTTCATGTGCAGAGAGTATCAAGTAAGCCCATTGGCAGGACAGCAGAGGAAGTGAAGGGGAGTCATGTGTAATCAGTCTGGAAAGATAGGCTGGAGCTAGATTCCAAAATTCTCTAACTTTTCTTGTTCTTTGAGTCAGAATCCCATAGTTTAGCACTTCAATGATTCTCTAATGGTTTCCTGTGGGTATATCTTATCTTTCTAAGTAAATTGTAAAATTGATGAGGTCAAGGACTAATCATGTTTTCTCCCCTTTTCTATTTCCAAAGTGAAAGAGCCAAGAGCAACGCACAAAGGATGAGCCATCATGACATGCGGTAGATTGGTTAATCCTGATTCTGACTGGGATCATTGGGTTTAAAGCTGCTAAGAAACCTCAGAGATCATAGGAACAAAGATTTAGAGCTGAAAGAGACTATATGGACTACTTAACCCAACACCCACATTTTAGAGATGACACAGAAGTCAAGAATGTTAAGTGAGAGAGGAAGGAGCCAAGATGGTGGAGTAGAGGCAGTGACTCAGGTGAACTCTCCCAACATTTCCCCCAAATAAGTTCAAAACAACACCTCAAATCAAATTCTGGAGTGACAGATCCAACAAAAGGTCAGGAGGAGACATTTTTCCAGCCTAAGACAATTGAGGAGGCCAGTATGAGAGGTCTGATACCAGGATGGGAGCCAGCCCAGAATGTATGCAACAGCAGCAGCAATGCTAGGTCCAAGAGGCAATCGCTGTAGTGGCAGCAGCATATCTTTGGGAGCTCTCAACCTGGAGACAGAAAAGACATCAGACAACTAGTCAGAAAGAGAGTACAGGGAGTTCTTGGACGGCATTGGATATAGGACTTAGCACTGTTAGGGAAATGTATTATCCATACATAATTCTGAGTTGTAGTTCCAGGGATGTAGAGGAGTGCTTGTGGTCAGTCACCAGGGAGTAGGGGGTCTTTTCTCAGTTCTAAGGCAAAAAAGGAGCACTAACCTTTGCTGCTGTAGGAGAGAAGGCCAGGGCCAAGAGGAGTGGTAGCTCTTGTGACTGCAGGGGAACAGGAGTTCTTCCTGGGTGAATGTCAGAACACAGACTAGGAGAGCAGTGACCACACCTATACCTGAATCACATCACCTTGGAAGCACCAAAAAATTACAGACCTTCATAACTAACTCTGAAAAAGCAGCACCACAAAGCATAAAGCTTAGAACACTGTCTCCCTGCCCCTAAGTGAGCAAAACCCAGCTTTTACACAAAGTTCAAAGTCAAGAAATAGGCTGGGAAAAATGAGCAAACAAAAAAAAAGTGACCATCAAAAGCTACTATGGGAGGCAGAGCCAAGATGGTGGAGTAGAAGGATGGACCTGTAGAAGTTCTCCCCCTATAGCCCACAAAATATCTGTAAAAATGACTCTAAACAAATGCAAGAGCAGCAGAAGCCACAAAATGATAGAGTGAAAGAGATTTCCAGCCCAAGGCATCCTAGAAGATCCACAGGAAAGGCCTATTGCACTGAGCTCGGAGTGGAGCACAGACCATGCTGTGTAGCCCAGCCTTGGCCAACACTGGAGCAGGACCCAGGAGGCAGAATCCCCAGCAGCAACTGTAGTTCTGAGATTCCTTAACCCACAAACTCCAAAGATAGCTTCAAAGGTCAGGGAGAAAGCTCTTTCACCTGAATGAGAAGGGAACATGGTCTGGCCCCAGCCCAAGGTGAGTCAGCATCCATTTTTGGAGCCCTTGGGCTAAAGACCCTGGGGGAATCAAGCTACTGATCTGGGTCTCAGCCCTGAGTGGCAGTTCTGGGGTGAAAAGAAGCACTGGCTGGCATGGTAGAGCTGGTAGAGGCTCTAGAGAGGGAATTTTACTCACAGATCCTGGGCAGAAAAGCTTGCAGTTGCTTCCAGACCAGAGCACAGGCCAGGAGAGGAGTAACCTTCTCTCGCTTGATTGTGCTACCTTGCAAGAACTGAGAACTTACAGGTCCCCAGAGTATACCCTACTTTTGACAAAGGACAAAAAAGTCAAGTTAACTGGCTGGGAAAATAACCAAAAAAGCGGGGGAAAGACTATAGAAGGTTACTTTCTTGGTATTTTCTCCCATCCTTTTGGTTGAGGAAGAACAATGCTTACTATCAGAGGAAGGCATCAAAGTCAAGGCTTCTGCATCCAAAACCTCCAAAATAAAAATGCAATGGTCTCAGGCCATGGAAGAGCTCAAAAAGGGATTTTAAAAATCAAGTAAGTGGTGGTGGAAAAACTGGGAAGAGAAATGAGAGTAATGAAAGAAAATCATGAAAAACAAGTCAACAGCTTGTTAAAGGGGACCCCAAAAAATGCTGAAGAAAATAACACCTTGAAAAATAGGCTAACTCAATTGGCAAAAGAGGTTCAAAAAGCCAATGAGAAGAAGAATGCTTTAAAAAGAAGAATTAGCTAAATGGAAATGGAGGTTCAAAAGCTCACTCAACAAAATAGTTCTTTAAAAATTAGAATGGAGCAGATGGAAGTTAATGACTTTGTGAGAAACCAAGAAATTATAAAACAAAACCAAAAGAATGAAAAAATAGCAGACAATGTGAAATATCTCACTGGAAAAACAACTGACTTGGAAAATACATCCAGGAGAGACAACTTAGAAATTATGGGACTACCTGAAAGTCATGATCAAAAAAAAAGCCTAGACATTATCTTTCATGAAATTATGAAGGAAAACTGCTCTGATATTCTAGAACCCCAGGGTAAAATAAATATTGAAAGAATCCACTGATCATCTCCTAAAAGAGATCCAAAAAAAGAAACTCCTAGGAACATTGTGGCCAAATTCCAGAGTTCCCAGGTCAAGGAGAAAATATTGCAAGCAGCTAGAAAGAAACAATTCAAGTATTGTGGAAATACAATCAGGATAACACAAGTTCTGGCAGCTTCTACATTAAGGAATCAAAGGGCATGGAATAGGATATTCCAGAAGTCAAAGGAGCTAGGACCAACTAGGACCAAGAATCACCTACCCAGCAAAACTGAGTATAATACTTCAGGGGGAAAAATGGTCATTCAATGAAATAGAGAACTTTCAAACATTCTTGATGAAAAGACCAGAGCTGAAAAGAAAATTTGACTTTCAAACACAAGAATCAAGAGAAGCATGAAAAGATAAACAGCAAAGAGAAATCATAAGGGACTTATTAAAGTTGAACTGTTTACATTCCTACATGGAAAGATTATATTTGTAACTCTTGAAACTTTTCTCAGTATCTGGGTAGTTGGAGGGATTATACACAC
Source organism: Notamacropus eugenii (assembly GCF_028372415.1). NCBI lineage: Eukaryota > Metazoa > Chordata > Mammalia > Diprotodontia > Macropodidae > Notamacropus > Notamacropus eugenii. The sequence goes on from NC_092874.1 coordinate 423,752,770, forward strand.
ACACACACACACACACACACACACACACACACACACAGAGGGCTCAGGGTGAGTTGAACAGGAAAGGATGATATCTAAAAAAATAAGAGTAAGGGGTGACAGAGAAATATATTGGGAGGAGAAAGGGAGAAATGGAAGGGGGCAAATTATCTCAATTAAAAGAAGCACGAAAAAGCTTTTCCCATGGAGGGGAAAAGGGAGTAGGTGAGAGGTAAAAAGTGAAGCTTATTCTCATCACATTTGGCTTAAGGAGGGAATAATATGCACACTCAATTTGGTATGAAAATCTATCTTACACTACAGGAAAGTAGGGAAGAAGGGGATAAGTGGTGTGGGAGGATGATAGAAGGGAGGGCAAATAAGAGGAGGAATGAATTAGAAGTAAACACTTTAACGGAGGGACAAGGTCAAAAGAGAGAATAGAATAAATGGAGGGCAGGATAGGATGGACGGAAATATAGTCTTTTACAACATGACTATTATGGAAGTCTTTTGCAAAACTACACATATATAGCCTATATTGAGCTTCTTGCCTTCTTAGTGGGGATGGGTAGGGAGGAAGACAGGGAGAGAAGTTGGAACTCAAAGTTTTAGGAACAAATGTTGAGAATTGTTTTTGCATGCAGTTGGGAAATAAGAAATACAAGTAATGGGGTATAGAAATCTATCTTGCCCTACAAGAAAAGAGAGAAGATGGAAGTAAGGGAAGAGAGGGGTGTGATAGAAAGAAGGGCAGATTAGGGAAAGGGGCAATCAGATTGCATGGTATTTTGGGGTGGTGGAGGGGAGAGATAGGAAGAAAATTTGGAACTCAAAATCTTGTGAAAATGAGTGGTGAAAACTAAACATAAATAAATAATTTTTTTTTTTTTTAAAAAGCTACTATGGTGGAAGGGAAGACCAAGACACACACTCAGAAGAAGACAACAATGTGAAAATAGATACAGCCAAAGGTTCAAAGAAAAATACCAGTGGTATACAAGTCCAACAAGAATTACTATGAGAGTTAAGAAAGAGATGAGTGCCAAAGGAAAAATTGGGAAAAGGAATGAAGTGATGTAAGAAAATTATGAAAAGAAAATTAACACCTTGGTAAAAGAGGCACAAAAGTTTGCTGAAGAAAATAATTCCTTGAGAATTAGAATTGGGGAAGTGGAAGCTAATTACTTCATGAGACACCAAGAAACAATCAACAAAATTAAAAGAATGAAAAAATAGGAGAAAATGTGAAATATTTCAAAGGAAAAATAATTAACTTGGAAAATAAATTAAGGAGAGATAATTTATGAATTATTGGACTACCTAGAAGATATACTAAAAAATAGGCTAGATATCATATTTCAAAAAGTTACCAAGGAAAACTGCCCTGCATCTTATGTCTAGAGGACAAAATAGAAATTAAGAAAATCCACCCATCACCTCCTTAAAGAGAATCCAAAATGAATTCTCCCAGGTATATTACAGCCAAATTTCAGAACACTTGGGTCAAGGAGAAAATATTACAAGCACCTAGAAAGCAACAATTCAAATATCATGGAGCCAGTTAGGATCACACAAGAATTAGTGGTTTCCATGAAAAAGCAGCAGAAAACTTGGAATATGATATTCTAGAAGGCAAAGGAACTGGAATTACAATCAGGAATAACCTGCCCAGCAAAACTGAGTGTAATCCTTCAGAGACAAATAAATATTTAATGAAATAGAGGACTTTCAAGCAATTCTGATGAAAAGAACAGAGCTGAATAAAAAATTTGATTTTCAAACACAAGACATAAGAGGAGCATTAAGGGACTCAACAGAGTTAAACTGCTTTTATTCCTGTGTGGAAAAATGGCACATGTAACTCCTAAGACCTGTATCATTATTAGGGTAGTTAGAAGGAATCTATCATTATTAGAGCAATTAGAGAGCATGAACATGAATAAATAATTTTGGGACAATCTCAAAAAAAATGAAGGCGTGAAAAACAAGAATACACTGGGAGAAGCGGGAATGGAAAGAATGGGGAAAATTATATCACAGTAAAAAGAAGTGCACAAGGAAGAGCTTTTCAGTGGAGGGAAGCAGATAGGAAAATGGATTAGAAGCCAGAATCCAACAATTAGAAACCAGAATGCAACAATATGTTATTTACAAGAGAGAAACTTGAAACAGAAAGACATACACAGAGTTAAAATAAAGGACTGGAGTAGGATCTATTATGCATTAACTGAAGTAAAAAAAAAAAAGCAGGGGTAGCAATCATGATCTCAGACAAAACAAAAGCAAAAATAGACCTAATTAAAAGAGATAATCAAGGAGACTACATTTTGCTAAAAGGTACTGTTCTGAAGTAACATAAAAAAAATTGCAGTAAATTTCTCTGATAAACTCATTTCTAAAATGTGTAAGGAACAGAGTTAAATTTACAAAAATAAGAGTTATTCTCCAACTGATAAATGATCAAGGAATAAGAATAGGTGGTTTTCAGAAGAAAAAATCAAAATTATGTATAAAAAATGCTCTAAATCAGTACTGACTAGAGAAATGCAAATTAAAACAACTTTGAAGTGCCACCTCATACCTCTCAGAAATGGCAAATTCTGGAGAGGATGTGGGGAAATAAATTCACTAATGAATGTTGATGGAGTTGTAAACTAGTCCAACCATTCTGTAGAAAAACTTGATGCTATACCCAAAGAGATATAAAACTGTGCATACCCTTTGACACAGCAATATCACTACTAGGTCTATTTCCTAACAAGATCAAAGAAAAAGGAAAAGGACCTATGTACAAAAATAATTATAGCAGCTCTTTTTGTTGTAGCAAAAATTCCAAAATTGAAGGAATATCCATCAATTGGGGAATGGCTGAACATGTTCTGGTATGTGATTGTGATGAAACATTATTGTGGTATAAGAAATGGCAAAGAAGATGATTTCAGAAAAACCTGAGAAGATCTATATGAATTGATGCAAAGTGAAGTGAGAAGAACCAGATCATTATACACTATAATAGCATATTGTAATGATGATCAACTGTGAAAAATTTAGCTACTGTGATCAATACAATTATCCAAGATAATTTGGAAAGACTGATGAAAATTGCTAAAGAAAGAAAAGTGATGAACTCAGACTACAAATTCAAGTATAATTTCTCACTTTATTTTTCTTGACTTTTTTTTGGTGAAATGACTAATATGGAAATATGCTTTACATGACTAGAAGCTCAAATTTTTTTTAATGTTAAAAACAAATTGGTTGAGCCAAGATGGCAGAGCAAGTATATACTCACCTAAACTTTAAGACAAATTCCTTCAGATACCTCTAAAATGAGAATCTGAACAAATTTTAGAGTCCTAGAATCTATTAGGAGATAGAGTGTGGCAGATTTCCATCCCAGGACAGCCTGGGAGATAAATGGGAAGGATCTGTTGCACAAGGTTGGAGGAGCGCAGAGCACACAGGCTGTACCAGCACAGATCCCACCATAGCAAAGCCAAGCAGAAAGCCCTGGGTGGTCTGAAGCAGAAGCAGCAGAGTGGATTCTCAAACATATCAGCACAGGACAGGAGTCTGGTGGAAATGAATGAGAGAAAAGCACAGGACCTCTGGTAACACCAGTAGCCACTCCTGAGACTGTCAGCCTGCAGATTAAATGTCTATAGGTCACCTACTTGAATTTCTGGGAGCCAAGATGGCAGAGTGATCTGTAAATGTTATCCACCTCCCCTTGTCAAACTTGAAAAGACCAGATAATATTTCCTCAGGAAAAATCCTGAAATAGTGGGATCACCTGAAGGGGTAAACAGTCTCTTAGCTTGAGAGGCCAGAAAAATCACAAAGGGGGTGTCCCTCTTGCTGTGGTTGAAGGGGACCAGTGTAGGATTGGAGCTATCCCAGTGAACCAGGAGAAGACCCTGAGCCCCAGGGGGGTGGAGTCGTAATTGCCAATACCAGGACCCCAGGCATTATCTCAGCCAGGGGAATCAGGAAGACACCGTCACAAACAGGGGTTCACCAACCACTGAGCCTACCTGTGCTCTAGTGTAGGAGAGAAGACCTCACACCTCACGCAGCAAGCTCTAGGGTAACTCTGGGGAAACTCAGAAAGACTTCACCTGGCCTCTGCTTAGGCATACCAGCCAGCTCAGCACCAGGTAAGCTGCAGCACTCTAGTTTCTAGCTGAAAGAATCAGAGGCTACAATATACAACCTCAAATTCTAAGCACATGAACCATGGAACAGAACCATCTGTGCCCCAGAAGCAGAGATGCACTCTAAAAGCCAGGAAGAAAGGCAATCATTCTGAACAGGAAGCAAACTAGAAAAGAAAATCTTTTTTACCAGGAGGACAAGGACCAAAAATTGAATACCGAAGAGGTCAGCATTGAGACTGTACTCCCATCTGAAACCTCAGAAGGGAATATGAACTGGTCTCAAGCCCAAAGAACATTCTTAGAAGAAATCAAGAAGGATTTTAAAAACAAAATTAGAGAGGCAGAAGAAAAACTGGCCAATGATTTTAAAAATATGAAAAAAATTCACAGAAGAATTTAAAAAGAAAATTGGACAAATGGGTAAAAAGATACAAAACCTAACTGGAACAAATGGACAAATGGAAAAGAAGATGCAAAAGTTAACTGAAGAAAGCAATCTATTAAAAATTAAAATTGAGCAAGTAGAAGCTAATGATTCTATGAGACATCAAGAATCAGTGAAACAAAATCTAAAGAAATGAAAAAAATAGACAAAAATATAAAGCATCTCATTGAAAAAAACAACTGACCTGGAAAATAGATCCAAGAGAAAAAAATCTAAGAATTATTGGTCTACCAATAATTTTTTTCATGATGAAAAAAAGAGCCTGGACAATATCTTCCAAAAAATCGTCAAGGAAAATTACCCTGAGGTCCTAGATCCAGAGGGCAAAATAACCCACCCATCAAAAGAACCCACTAACCACTACCAAAAAGAGATCCCAAGCTGAAAACACCAAGGAATATCCTTGTCAAATTTCAGAACTATCAAGTCAAGGAGAAAATACTGCAAGCAGTCAGAAAGAAACAATTCAAATACCAAGGAACTTGCAACTTCTACATTAAAAGATCAGAGGTACAATGATATTTCATAAGGCAAAGGAGCTTGGACTACAACAAAGGATCAATTATCCAGAAAAACTGAGCATAATGTTTCAGGCAAGGATATGGACATTCAATGAAATAAAAGATTTCCAGACCTTCTTGATGAAAAGGCTAGAGATCAACAGAAAAATTTGATCTTCAAATACAAGTCTCAAGAGACACATAAAAAGATAAATAAGGGGGAAAATTTATTATTCAATAGGGGCAAACTGTTTATATCCATATAAAGGAAAATGATACTTGTCAATCTTGAGAATTGTATATTTAATATGATATTTAAAAGGGAGACTCATAGATAGAGGGAGTGCATATAAATTAAATGATATGATGAAAAAAATGTGATTTAAGGGTATGGAGTGATGGTAATGGGAGATGTGAAAAGGAGTGGGTAGAAAAAGGTAAATTACATCACAGTAAGAGACACAAAAACATATTATAGTAGAGGGAAAGAAGGGAGGGAAGTGAGCACTGTTTGAGATTTACTCTCATTTGATTTGGTTCAAGGAGGGAACAACAAGCTTAGTTAAGTATAGAAATCTAACTTGCCCTATAGGCAGTAGGAAGGGAAAAGGGAAAGAAAAGGGAGGGGAGGCTAAAAGGGAAGGAAGAAGTAGTAAGGGAAAATGGTGAATAAAGGGAGGGGACTGATAAAAGGGAGGGAAGACTGAGAGAGGCAGTGGTCAAAAATTAGAACTATTTTTAGAAGGGAAAGGAGAACGGAGAACTAAAAACATAAATGGGGGAGAATAGGATGGAGAGAAAGACACAGATAGTAATCATAAATGTGAATGTGAATGGGATGAACTCTGCCATAAAATGGGGGCAGATAGCAGAATGGATTAAAAACCATAATCCAACAATATGTTGTTTACAAGAAATACATCTGAAACAGAGGGATATACACAGGGTAAAGGTAAAAGCTTGGAGCAGAATATATTATGCTTCAGTTGATGTAAAAAAAGCAGGGATAGCAACCCCAATCACAGACAAAGCAAAAGTAGAAATACATTTAATCAAAAGGGATAAGGAAGGGAATTATATCCTGCTAAAAGGCACCATAGACAATGAAACAATATCATTACTAAACATATATGCACCAAGTGGTATAGCATCCAAATTCTTGGAGGAGAAATTAAGAGAGTTATAGGAAGAAACAGACAGCAAAACTACAGTAGTGGGGGACCTCAACCACCCTCTCTCCGAACTTGATAAATCTAACCTCAAAATAAACAAGAAAGAAGTTAAGGAGGTGAATAGAGCTCTGGATAAGGTAGATAGGATAGATCTCTGGAGAAAATTGAACGGGATAGAAAGGAATATACCTTTTTTCTCACCAGAACATGGCATATATATATATATATAAAGTGACAACGTAGTAGGGCATAAAAACCTCACACTCCAGTGCAGAAAGACAGAGATAGTCAATGCATCCTTCTCAGATCATATGCAATAAAAATTATATAACAAATCCGTGGAAAGACAGACCAAAAATTAATTGGAAACTAAATAATCTAATCCTAAAGAATGAGTGGGTTAAACAACAAATCATAGAAGCAATCAATAACTTCATTCAAGAGAATGACAATAATGAGACAACCTACCAAAACTTATAGGATGCTCCAAAAGCAAGTTTTAGGGGAAGTTTTACATCATTGAATGCCTACATGAATAAAAATAGAGAAAGAGGAGATCAATGAATTGGGCATGCAGCTGAAAAAGCTAGAAAAAGAACAAATTGAAATTCCCCAAGTTAATACCAAATTAGAAATACTGAAAACCAAAGGAGAGATCAATAAAATTGAAATTAAGAAAACTATTGAACTAATAAATACAACTGAGTCAGTTTTATGAAAAAAAATTTAAAAATTGATAAATCTTTGGTCAATTTGATTTAAAAAAAGAAAGAAGAAAACCAAATTAGCAATATCAAAAATGAAAAGGGTGAACTCACCTCCAAAGAGGAGAAAATTAAAATAACAATTAGAAATTATTTCCCCAACTGTATGCCCATAAATTTGACAATCTAAGTGAGATGAATGAATACTTAAAAAACATATCAGTTATCCACATTGACAGAAGAGGAAGTTGAATACTTAAATAACCCCCATCTCAGAAAAAGAAATTGAACAAGCCATCAATGAACTCCCTAGGAAAAAATCTCCAGGGTCCAATGTATTTACAAGTGAATTCTATGAAACATTTAAAGAGCAGTTAATTCCAATACTATATAGACAATTTGGGAAAATGGATGGAGTGTTACCAAATTCTTTTTATGATACAAAAATGGCTCTGATACCTAAATCAGGAAAAGTCAAAACAGAAAAAGGAAATTACAGACCAATTTCTCTAATAAGTATAGATGCAAAAGTTTTGAATAAGATATTAGCAAAAGAAAATAAAACAAATATTCAAAGGATATGAATAGCAGTTCTCAGAGGAAGAAATTAAAGATATATATAGTCATATAAAAATGTTCTAAATCACATGATTGGAGAGATGCAAATCAAAACAACTCTGAGGTACCACATCACACCCATCAGATTGGCTAATATGACAAAACAGGAAGATGGTAAATGTTGGAGAAGATGTGGGAGAGTTGGAACACTAATTTATTGTTGATGGAGCTATGAGCTGATCCAACCATTCTGGAGAGCAATTTAGAACTATGTCCAAAGGGCTACAAAAATGTGCATACCCTTTGATCAAGCAATATCGCTTCTAGGATTGTATTCCCAAAAGATTATAAAAATGGGAAAGGGTCCCATGTTTACAAAAATATTTATAGCAGCTCTCTTGGTGGTGGCCAAGAACTGGAAACCAAGGGGATGTCCACCAATTGGGGAACGGCTGAACAAGTTGTGGTATATGAATGTAATGGAATACTATTGTGCTATAAGAAATGATGAACAGGAAGACTTCAGAGAAGCCTGGAAAGACTTATATGAACTGATGCTAAGTAGGAACAGAACCAGGAGTTCATTGAACATAGTAACAACTACAGTGTGTAAGGAATTTTCTGGTAGACTTAGCCCTTCACAACATTGCAAGGACCTAAAACATTCCCAGTAGACTCTTGAGGCATTCACATCTGGAGAAAGAACTATGTAACTGGAATGCAGAATAAAGCAGAATATTTTCTCTTGTGTCATATTTTGTTTGTTTGGGTTTTTCTCATGGTTTCTCCCATTCATTTTAATTCTTCTATGCAACATGACCAATGTGAAAAAGTGTTTAATAAGAATGTATGTGTAGAACTTATATAAGATTGCATACCATCTGGGGAGGGAGGGGGAGAAAATCTAAGATTTAAGGAAGTGATTGTAGAAAACTGAAAACAAATAAATTAATAATAATATTTAAAAAACAAATAAAATTGTCTGATTTTAAAATTTTTTTGAAAGGAATGTTAAGTAAGTTGTTCAGGCTCATGCAGATAGTAAGGGACAGAGGGAGGGTCTAAACTTATTTTTTCTGACTCCAAAGTTAACTTTTTTCATAGAGTACCTGATTGTCTAGTCCAACCCACTTATGCTGCAGATAAGGAAACTGACGCCCAGAGAGTTTGGGTGACTTGGTCACAAGTTGTAGGTAGCCTAGTTGGGAACTCAGGTCCCCTGAATTCAAATCCAGCATTTCTTCTCAAGGACATCCAAAAACATTTTTAGATAATCTATACTAAAGCAAAACACCAAATGGCTAGTGAATAGTTACATTCTGTGAGCCTCTGTGTGGCAGAATCTTCTGTGAAGCAATCTCATTTTTTTTTTTTCCTGAGAGATACATTTTATAAAGGATCCCAGGATATAAGAAAACCTTATGAATCTAACTCAGTATGCCTGGTCCATGGAGGATCTAGGAGCAGAACCCTTGTGTCTTTCTATTTATTTTCTCTCCAGACTTACTCAGATTACCTTCCCATGGTTTTATTTAGCATTTATGCTTTTTCCACAGCTCCATTCCCAACTAGATGCATCCCCTCACTCTTTGTGTAACTAGGATCTTTAGGCTAGTCTCATTATGGAAGCTTGCATACTTGTGGAGCCTCATGAGTGGGTGACCTCCTGCACAAACAACAGAACAACATGCTGAGCAAACAACAAAATGCTATACTTGGGGATTCAGGAGCTGCATCTTCTCCTATAGCCACAAGGCAAGTAATTTGCTGAGTCCTCTCTACATCAGCATATGAGTTTTCCCTTGTATGGGGGATGAAAAAATGTGTCAATTGTGTGATGTTTCCCTGTTATTCATTTTGCAACTCTGTCCAATACTCTGTTATTTCATTTATGTTTATCATCCTGTTTGTCAGCAGAATTGCCAAAATATATCTAGAACTGAACTTGTCTTTAGAGGTTGCCAGTTTGTTCTGGTATAGTGGCTTGATCCAATTGCACTATAGATTCTTCCAATAAAATGACCCGTGGTGAATTCAAGCAACATGCAATTCAAGAGCTAAGTGGAATATGAATTAGTTCATCAGGTTAGTTTTATCAGAGAGCAAAGCAGGGGACGATGAGTAGGATGATTGGGCTGTTTTAACTGATGGAGGATCGACCCATCCTCCTGGAGCATGGAGCCCTATCAGAGAAGACAGAAACTGACAGAATTCTTTAGTGGGTAGAGTTGACCAAGGACAATGAGTCAGCAAATTCCACATTTCCACCCTGGTAAAAAATAGCCAACCAGATTAAAATACTTGTTATGGGAGTGGGGGACAAATCTATCAGTCTTTTATTCTGCTGGTTCACAGTTCAAGTACTTTAAGTAGTCGAGCTAGAAATATGACTTGTGCACTCTTTCCTTCATCCTTCTGCTTTTGCTGCTATTACTAGAGAGTTATAGCTCCAGCATATATCCTTGTTCTCAATTTTTCTACCTCTGTCTTCTCTACCTCTTAGCTGTGACATGTAGAGGAATTATTTACACAAAATGAATAAAAATTCAAAAGTATATACCAAAGTGTAAAAAATAATAATGCAAAAAAGTATTTGACCAGTGTGATCACCAACTAATCTTCCTTTAAAGTTATTTCCTTTTTAATTTATGGAATAAAACAAGCATTTCCATAAAATAGTATAAAATTTTTTTAAAAAGATGATTGTACGTGAAATGGCAAATCTATTACGTACAACTTATTATTCCTTTTAAATACATAATAAAGTTATCATGTGAATTTCCTTTTTTGTCCCCCTCCCCCGCGCCCTAGACTAGGCTACCATTAGACACAAATATGTATATGTGTATATATATATATATATGTATGTGTGTGTGTGTGTGTGTGTGTGTGTATAATTGTTCTATATAGACTTCAATTTATCAGTTCTTTCTCTAAATGCATATAGTACCTTCCTTCATTTGTAATTTGTCCTTTGTAGTTAATTTCAGTATTTATAATAGTCAAAATGACTTATTTGCTCAAAGTTTTTCTTAAAACAATATTGCTTTTACTGTATACAGCATTCTCTTAGATCTGCTCACTTCATCCTTCATTATTTCATGAAAATTTATCCATGTTTTTCTAAGATCATCAAGCTCATCTTTTCTTATAGCACAATAGTATTCCATCATGATCATATACCACAACTTGTTCAGCTGTTCCCCAATTGATGGACATCCCCAAAATTTCCACTTCTTTGCTACCACAAAGAGAGCACCATAATTATTTTAGAACATATAGGTTCTTTTCCTTTTCACCTAATCATCTTTGGAAATAAACCTAGTAGGGGCTCACCTCTCTATAAGTCTGATAAATAATATAACCAACTAGTCTTTTAAAATTCCAAAGTCCAAACTTTTTTTTTAGGTTATGACACAAGTTCTGACTCTTTTCCAACCTTCATAATTTTCTACCATGATTTAATCCAAGAATCCAGGGTTGAATATTAGCCCCATGTACATTTTCCCAGTCAATAATGTAATTCTTTTTCTAGGATGATCCTTGATCTCTTCCCCTACCCCTCAAAAAACCAGTTCATTTGACCTAACCTATTGGTAGGTTATAACCAATGTCACATACTCCTACCTCCAGCCAACAAGGAAAGGCACACTGACATTTTTGACTATCTCTATTTTCTTATGAATCCCATTTCAGTTCAGTGTCACTACATCATATTGTCTCCCATGTCACAGGACCAGAGTCACAGAATTTCAGAGTTGGAAGCAACGTCAGAGACCTTAGAGTCTAACTAATAACTGAAAAAAGTCATGTCTGCAATATATTCAAGCAAGGATCCTTATTTGCCTGATGCTATTGAATATTTGGCCAAACACCTTATCAACTCAGTCTTTACCAAAATACCTAAAGTGAGGAGCAAGTTGTTACCTTCCAAAGAGATCCATTATACTTTGGGATTACTCATATTGTTAGAAAGTGTCTCTAATATCAAGTTTAAATTTGTTCTTTTACAGCCTTCACTCACTGTGCCCTCTGGCAAAAACAAGTTATAACCCTCCCCCTTTCCCAAGATAGCCTTTCAGACGCTGAACAGTAGCTGTCATGGTCCCTCTAAGCCCTCTCTTTTCCAGGCTGCAGCCTAGTTTCTTGATCTCATCCTCAAATGGTATGATCTTCAAACTTTTCACCATTTGTTTGTGGTTTCATACATTAGGACACTAACCAGTTCATCTATATCTTTCTTAAAATGTGTCACCCAGAACTCTATTGCCTTCTTGTTTCTGGACACTATGTGTCTCTTAATGTAACCTAAGATTGCATTAGCTATCTTGGCTAAAATGATTCTCTTTGAGTAATCTTGAGTTATTAATCCACAAAATTTTCGGTCTTTTCAGATGAAAAACTACCTGCCTATCCTTTGCTTGTAAAGTTTTTTTTATTCCAAGTGTAAGAATTTACATTTATCAGTATTAAATTCCATTTTAGTAGATTAGATAAAGAACTTTAGATAGTCCTATTAAATCAATCACATGACCTGCTTATCTTCACTTCTTGTTATAAATTTCTTCAATAGCGTTTCCTTTTTTTTTTTTTTTTTTGCTTCTATTCTCCTTCAAAGTTCCTTTGTAACCAACAGGAATATATTTCAGCTGGCTCATACTCACCATTTCCCTCTGTATGATATTCATTATTTAGAGACTACATATTCTATGTCTTCCTACCATTGGAAGAATGTTAGAATTTTTTGAAAAATGGAACTTTCCTTTCATGAGAAGTCTGTGGTCATTGAAATAGTCTTATGATTTCCAAAGGGCAATATAGTTTCCTTTCCTCCATCTTTTGAGGTGTGGACTTAATTCATCGTGCTCTCCCTTTTGTGCCTGATATATGTATGTTTAAGGTTTTGAGAAAGGAAAGGAAAGGAAGGGAAGGAAAGGGAAAAGGGAAGGGAAGGAATCTAGCTGTTAAAACCCAAGTTAACTTGGCATCTTCTGGCTATCCAAATTTACCTTCCTTTGAAGAGAAGAAGAAAGGGAAGGGGAAGACAGACAGGAAAGGAGGAACTGAGTTACCCAGATGACTAGGTCCCCATTCAGGCAGCTGTGTCTACTCACAGATGTAGTGTTTGTCCTTTGTTGCCAAAGACCAGGCCATCAGAGAAATGATGACATAACTTGCACGTGACTTTGTTTTGAGTGAGGGAGGGCTGTACAGGTCACCAGCCTCACTTCTCCTCCAGAGCCATCTGAATCCAGTGACCAGATAGTCATCAGGATGACTGGAAATGGCCCACTCTGTAGCTCGTGTATTGGAGGACATAGGCCTTTGCCTAAGGGCTCACTTCTGGACCCTACTGGTTTAAGAGTGATTATCAATAGTAACTGTTGCTGTTTCCCTCCCGGCCAGATGCCATTTTTTTCTGTGCCTCATTAAAGGGATCATCCACTGGCTACTTCTTAAACAGGCCTATTCAATGAATGGGCACTACCTCACTCTAAGGGAGTACATGAATAGACCTTGGCCTAACGGGGTCAAAGTCTCCCATTGCATCCTGGACCATCTCCAGTCATCCTGATGAATATCTGGTCACTGGATTCAGATGGAGGAGAAGTGAGGCTGGTGACCTACACAGCCCTCCCCTCACTCAAAACAAAGTCAAGTGCAAGTCATGTCATCATTTCTCTGATGGCATGGTCTTCTTGGGCAATGAAGGACGAACACGATACGTGTATATATGTGTATATGTGTGTGTGTCTGTGTCTGTGTGTGTGAATATATATATATATATATATATATGAAATGGGAATTGATAGACAACAGATTCTATAGGTTGCTAATCTAAATGCATGTCATAAACTTGGTCTTTTTAGGGTGCATGATCAAGCTAAATTCCTTTGAGTGGTTGTTGTTGTTGCTGTGTCCATCCTTTGTTGCCAAAGAAATGGTTACACAGCTCTTCTAGGAAGTTCTGAAATATACAAAGGCTTGATGAAATCAGCTCAATGTTATTTATTAAAGGAAAATCTGGAGGACTTCCATCTTCCCCTTCAACTCTTCTGTCATAGTGGTGAACATCTTTGGGAAACATACATCTCTAATTTTATGATTTGTCAGATGTTTATAATCAGAGAGTCATTGAACATGATTATTTCTACCATGTCTTTGTAGGGATCTTGAATAATTTTGATATGTGGATGCTATGCCTATAAACACACTTTTAAAAACATCGTAAATAGTTTGGAGTTTATTGTTTTACGTACTATTTTATTTCTTCATTTTGTCTGCTTATTTGCATTTTGTCTTGATGGTTCCTAAGGTGACTCTAAGTCTGGGATGTTTGTTGCCAGCCACATACACATAAAAAAGGCAGACATATAGACCAGGAGGAAGACAATGGCCTTACTTGACTTTTGTGCTTGTTCAGATTAATTTACATTGGAAATCAAAGAATCTAGGACGGATGAGAAAAATTATAATGCTTCATATCCCTTGTAGCTTTTTGGATGTTTGTAATAATTTGACAGGAATTCAGGTTGGCAATCAGAAACTGATAGTAATTAAAGGGGACTTTCCAACCTTAAGTCAAATAAAAACTAGGGGCAGAGATGTTGATCTTATTAACAAGAGGAAGTAGATCAAAACAATGACAATATTTGCATACTGTCTATGGTCTGGTGTGTTGGCTTATAGCTCTCTTATGACAAAAGAGCTATATTCACACCTTTTTTAGGAAGATGCTTTCTAGTCACCAAACCTTAGCAGATGGGAATTGATCTGACCAATGAGTAGATGGCTCTGAAGAGGTAAAGCTTGCTTTCTGGGATCCAAGCTAAAAAAGGTGACAGAACCTACTCTCCCCTTACTAGGAAGAGGAAAACCCTCAGTTGAGAACTCTTATTGAAGTCTTATAGATGGAAACAACAAAAAAAAAACTCTGCAAGGAGATTGAGAGGAGGGGAAAAGCAAAAATCTGGCAAGAAATAGCATGAGCAAGAAGGCCCTGAAAAAAATAGCATAATGACATCAGGGGAAAATATCCGAAGTTCTCCATCACCAAAGTCTTGTACTGAGCTTTCCTGCATGTATCCTGGATGTATATGTCCCTAACTGTGTTCCTTATGCATATGCCCCTCAGCACGCATGTGTGTGACCCCATGTTCAATAACTCTGGATGCCCCCTCTTTACAATCATAATTTGTGGGTTAGTATTTCTCAAATTTATTGAAGAATGTTCTATGGCCACTCTTCTTACTATGCTATTGCAATCCATGCCTTTGCTTTGAATAAAATGTATCCTATGTCTGACCAGCAAAAGTAAATAAACACAGTGGTGAGGACCCAAGATCTATGGTTTTTGAGTGGATTCAGATGTTCAGACTACCTTGAATATGGTGTAACTTTTCTGGGAGTCTACATAAAACAAGGGCAATCCAGATGGTACATAATAAAACATTTGAATAACTTATTTTTTTAAGTGAAAGTATATCTGATCCAGAAAGCATAGGGCAGAGAGAACAAGGGGGAGAAAAGAAAACAAATGCTGGACATTAAATTATTGTAGGGGAGCAGCAATTTGAGTTTCAGGTGACAAGGTGGTTAATGCTGGCTTGCAGGCTGAACAGGGCAACGATTCAAGAATTTGAATATTAAAAGATTGTAAAGAGGAACTTCACTGGGGTGGTGAAATATCACATGGAACAGATTCCAGTCTTGATCCAAACCCCAGTCTTGATTGTTGACCCAGGAAGCACAGGATACATGCCTTGCCTATTACAGAGGCCTCCACCACTTCAGATGTACCACTATTATGCCGAAGGCTAGTCCTAGCAGGGCAAGGAGCCCATATTATTATTGAGGTGAAACCAGTTTGCATCCATTTTTCTAGGCTCTATCAGTTACTCTGCCAGAGAGCCCTTGCAGCCTGGCAAGGAATCTAGCCACTTCCCCTGAGACTCTAATCAAGCTTTCTCTTTCTAGGAATGTGGGAAGAGCTACAGTTTGTTTATTCAGAAAAGCCTCGGGTCCTGTGGCCCAAAATAACCTTGGGCACTTGACTGGGAAACAATCCTTGAAGCAAACTTGAAAGACTTTTGGGCTAAATTCAAGCTCCTTGGGGCCTCTAACAGATCTTGCAAAGAGACACTTGATTACTGGGCTTGGAACTGGGAATCCAAGATTTCATTCCGTGAATCAAAATGCATATTTGTTGTTCATATCATGAACTCAATAAGCAACACCAAAAATAAACAACCAAATAAAGATACAGATCTAGGGCCAAAGTCTTCCCCAAAGCCCCCATCCTTTAACAAGGCAGAAGCAAGAAAATTAACAGAAATAAAATATGCAATAGAAAGACAGGAACACAAATGCTTTGTTGGTGGAAGTGTGAATTGGTCCAACCATCATGAAAAGCAATTTGCTATTATACCAAGAAAGTGACTCAACCCTGGTCATCTCTTACTCAGTAAATCCTCTCTCTCTTTCTCTCTCTCTCTCTCCCTCCTCCCCACATATATATAATCATATATACATACACATACAGACAGACACATATAAATATATACCTTCTGTATTATAATACACATATATAATATATATACTATATTCATTATTATATATACACTATAACATAAGTTATACGCAGATATATAATGTATACATTACATGCATTACTAAACACATATACTATAACATATGCATGTTATGCATACATGTATATAATGTATATGCTATATGTATATACATATACTATAACATATGTATGTATACACATTTATATGTATGCATGTATATGTAGCCTTTTAAAACTCTGGGTATCACTTCACTTATGAGCTAATCTCTAAGCAAGATTATATTATCCCCTGAGGGTGCTAGGAACACCCCTAGAACGCTCATAAAGGTGATTCTTTTAATGTTACCTGTTGAGACTTCTATGTCATGGTATCATCCCCATACCAATAACAATTACAGTTAGTATCTCTCATACCATCAATACTGCCTTCCTCAGTGATTGGTGGTCCAATATCATTTTTACCATCAACTAACTTTTACAAATAGATATTAATTGCAAAGATATAACAAGACCAGACTTTATGAAGCATTCTTTCATAAATGGGGACTTTGGTAGGATTTTGGCACACTCTCCTATCTATCATTGGGACCTGGGAAGAAAGGGTTTATACTTAAAGTATTTGCTGCAAACCCTTTGCCCTATCAAGTTCACTTCCAAATGAGGCACAGTGGCTGGATGAGTCTGCATCTTCACCACTCATGGACTGGGAGCCCTTCCTGGTCTCAGCTGCCACCTCACCCAAGCCTGACTTCCAGCAAATCCTAGCATGAACTCCCACTCTATATTTCTGGCACTCACTATTCTTACCACTTCAGTTCTCACAAGGCCATGGTCATTGCCAACATTCTTTCACCAAAAAGCAACAAAGGACAAATAAAGACAAGGAATAGAGGTCCATATTCACAAACCACATGTTGGCCCCAGGTGGAGAATAGCAAAGGCCCCTCCCCAATCAGAGAATTACATTAAGTCTCTCACTGTAATATAGTCAAGCAGGGAAAAAATGAACAAATTTAAGAAAAAAAACCTCTTTGGATAATTAATACCTTTTTACTCCATTCATGGTTCAGGCTTAACAATCAATCAAAAAGGTTCTTCTTTATATGGTAAAGAGATGTATATAGTAAATTTATATGGTAAAGAGATTGGAAGTCACCAGAATACCTGCACATCCTTTGAATCCTGGATCACATTCCTTTACACATCACTATGCCTTCTGGCTTCCCAGAGTCTTCCACATGGGAACAATTTGAAGTTGATCATGTGGACTGGATTTGGCCAGTTCCCAGATACATAGAAAGAATCTTCCGTTTGGCATGTAAAACCATTCATAACTTGACCTCTTCTTTGCTATCTAGTCTTCTTTAGATTTTACTCCCCTCCTGGGCTACAGTCTAGTCACACAGATCTCCCTACTGTATAGTCTATATCCTACACACCATCTCTTTCTTTGTGTATTGCACTGGTTCTCCCCTATGCCTAGAATGCTCTCTCATCACCTCTGACCCCTGCCTTCTCTGACAGCCTTCAAGTGTCAGCTGAAATTCCACCTTCTGCAACAAGTCTTTCCTTAACCTCTCCTTCCCCAACCACTGGCAAAGTCCTACTTCTGAGATTGCCTTCCATTTACACTGCATGTAGCTCCAGTTACTAGCTATTTTTGTCCTTGTTGTAAGTTTATATCTCTTTCCCTTTGAAGTATTATATATCAAGATATCCTCTTGTTTCTAGAGAAAGTTCCCAACTTGAACTGCTTCTTTTGGTAATTTTTATCTTCAATGGACCTCTAGATCTTAGTTATGATGTTCCCAGGTCTTTTCCTTTTGGTGTTTTTTTCTGGAAGTGATCAATAGATTCTTTCTGTCTTCACCTTACATTCTGCTTTTAATAAGTCTGTTTTCATTTATGATTTCTTAAAATATAATACATGAGCTTTTTAAAAATCATAGTTTTTAGGTCATTCAATAATATTTAAATTACTTTGATTTGTTCTCTGGGTTAGTTGTTTTTGATATCAGATATATTACATTTTCTTCCATGTTTTCAATCTTTGGATTTTGTTCTAATATTTGTTGCTACCTCACATACTCATTGATGTCTGTTTATTCTAGTTTTCAGGAAGTCTGTTACTTGAGTAAGATTTATCACTTTTTCATCTAAGTTATTAGTTCCTTTTCCAATTCTTTCCTTTAGATTTTTCATTTACATTTTTTATCTCTTGCTTCATTTCTTTTAGGTATTCATAATGGCAGCTTAGTGGAATAGTAGAGCACTAGACCTGGAGTAAGGAAGACCTGAGTTCAAATCCAGTCTCAGAGACTTACTGACTTTGTGACCTGGGACAAGTCACTTAAGCAATGTCTGTCTCAGAGTCCACAACTCAAAAACAGGGATAATAATAGCATAGGGATGCTATGAAGATCAAATGTAATAAAGTATATAAAAATTGCTTAGCCTGTGCCTGGAACATAGTGGGTACCACAAAAAAAACATTCTCTTCCTCTTGCTTCCTTTTCCTCTGGTCCTTATGGAAAATCCATTTTTTTCCCTTTGAGCCTCGGCTATTAGTCGTTTAAGAGTTACTCTTTCTTTCATTGGGGTGTGGGGGGGAGCATCCTCTAGAACTACAATAAGTATTTATACTAGTCAGTGTTTGCTTTGTTTTACTCCTCTCTCCAGCCACAGCCCTCCCTCACTCAAAATAAAGTCAAGTCCAAGTCATGTCATCATTTCTCCAACGTCATGGTCTTCTTTGAAAATGAAGGACAAACACAGACAGACAGACCGAACTAGGGCTTTGGGCTTTGACAATAATTTACCTTGACCAAAAGTTCCATTTCTGCTACTCATGATATGTGTGACCTGGGGCAAGGTAATTCCTGATTCCCACCTGTAAAAATGAGAAATTAGGTTTGATAGCAACTAGGGACACTTCCAGCTTTAAATTTATGATCCTAAAGCTTACCTACTATTTCATATTGTTCTTTATTCCATGCTTATTGATCTTATTTCCCTGACTAGATGGTAAGGGGTTTACTCTAGGGCAGAGACTTTGTCCTATACATGTTTGTACCCTCCTTATAATAACCAAAGTGGTATTGCACACATAGTAGGTACTTTTTACAGTTCATTGATCAAATGGCTTTCTCAAATCCTCCAGGAAAAAAATTCTGCCTAAATTGTTTCAAGACAGTTTGTCAACAATTAATTATGTGGGGCAGGGTTTTAAGGAAGAGTGGGGAAGGAGAATACAATACAATTTGAATATTAAGAGTATTCAGATGTCTATTATTTGCTTTTAAATTTAATTCAGTGGTGATTTAAGGAATTTGAATTACAACATTCCTGTTCTTTACCTCTCACTTTGAAGAACAGTGGGTAGTGATCTACTCAGAGCAGTATTATTTCATTAACAGAATAGAAACTTGGAGGCAGAAATATGTCCCCTTATGTTAGATGCTTTATTTAGCTCTGACTGAGAAGATGGAAAGTGGCAAAAAAACAGGTGTATGTGAAGACTGTTAACATTCACAAGCTGAATTTTACTTCAGGTAAACTAGAATGGCTCATGTCAATGCATCTGGTTTCTCTTTGGGAAAACGCTAATTTTCCTTCCCTAGCATACGTGCCTCCTTAATCAAATCATTAGCTTATTTCTTTTTTCCTTAATTATAGTATGGCTCCTGTCTTTTTTTGGTGAAATATGAAATTTTAATAGGTGTACCCTTCTATGAAAAACATGTATACACTCAGTCCAAGAGAAAATAAAGGGTTCCATGTGAGAAGCAGTCACTACTGGCATGGGGTGAATAAGGATGTCCAGAGGGGCTCACTGTTTTCTTAAGCTACTACCATCCCTTCGCCAGAAACAATCCCGATCATTGCCTCACTGGATTCTACTGGCCAGTACTGCCATATGGACCACTACTAGGATCAAATTCCCAAGGTACTCTTCTCCCAGAGTTGTTGATCCCCATAACTCCTTCAGAGGCAAGAAATGTATCGCCTCTTCTTCCTGCACAAGACTACAGGTGGTGTCCTCCTCTAACTGCTTTGTCCCCAAAGACTTTTACCTTATACTCTCCTCCAAGTTAAGTAATTGAGAGGGGAGAAAGAGACTTTTCTGGGCCAACACTCAACAAAATTGCAACTTAGATCATTTCTAGGTTGTCTGTCGTTATTGGGTTGGAGGTGGAATGAAGGATGGCTTAATATATTTTTCAGATAGAAAGAGACAAGATACAAGATGATCCAGTCATTTAATGAGATCTGCCCACTTCATTTTGTTGGAGTATGGGTTGTGTTCAGCAGTTTTCAGTCATCTCCAGCTCTTTTGGGGTTTTCTTGACAAAGATACTGGTTTACCATTCCTTTCTCCAGTTCATCTTACAGATGAGAAAACTGAGGCAAACAAGGTTAAGAGACTTGCTCAAGGGTCATACAGCTAGTAAGTGTCTAAGGCCAGGTTTGAACTCAGAAATGAGTCTTTCTGACTGTAGGTCAGGCACTCTATCCACTACACCATCAAGCTGCCTCCCACTTCATTTTATCTTATTGTTGATATTCTGATAAGCTCCCTTTACTTCCACACACATTAGGTTCTCTCTCCTCACTGGATTGGGAGGGGGATGTGGAACTGTGTAGGTATCTAGGAGATAGTATGGAATATGGATTAATTTCTTTATTAAAGCAGACATGACTTAAAAACACCAGGAAATCCAATTATGAAATTTGGCTTTGCTGTCTTTCATTTCACCTAGCTACTGATCTTCACCTATTTGCCTCTACCTCTCCAGATGTTAAGCCTTCCATGAATGATAGAGATAAAGATATATAAATATACATATGGATATGGATATAAGTATAAATGTGCTTGCTGTCCAAGATACACACAGTGAAAGACCAAATCAATGGATTGTACTTCAAACTGACTGTCATATTCTAGACAATATGATAGATAAATGTGAATTGTTTTTAAGCTAAAGGTCAAACTCCAACAATGCCTGGTACATTGTGTTTAATAAATGCTTTTTTATTCATTCCAGTTCTTTATGCTTGATAGATTGCATTTGAAGTTAGGAAGTTCTCCTAACATTGATCTTCTGATCTCTCAATTATTTTGAAAATAAATCACTGCAAATGAAGTCCTTACTATAGTATAGTTATGTTAAGTATTTTAAAAATATTTTCTCAAGAATATAGCTCCAAAGCATACCACTTTCATATGACTTGAACCTCCACCTAATAGTTCTCTCTACATCTTTTTGAGAACCTTTGAACCTAACTAGCTTTTACTAAGTGAACTTTAGTTATTCAAATATTCTCCTGCCAGCAGCCAAGGATTCCAACAAGCTGTTAAGCACTAAATAATTATTTAAGAAATTTAAGAAGGATCTTGTATCCCATTCCTCTTAAAAAATGAACTCTAAAATAGTTGTCACCTACCTTTCCAATGAATATAATTTCATATTACTTTTCTTTCCCAAAAAAGATCTAATCTCAATCACCACAAAGAACTCATGATACCATTAAGATTACTACTATCATCCTACCTACTGATCACTGGTCCCCTTTGCTCCTACTACAACCTCCATCATTCTTGTGGAGTCTCTGCAAATCTTCCAGGCGTGGATTAGTAGCCCTTGCTACTTGACTATCAGCCTTATTCAGGATGGCTTTCTTGTGTCCCTCTGTCCTCTCTTTATTTCCTATTCCTAGGAGCACCTCATTCTCCCTCAGTCCCTACTCTGCTCAAAGACAGAAAAGTCACAACATTCTAGGAAACGGACTGTTTTCCTACCATTGCCAAGTTGTCAGCAGCATTCCTGTATGTGAATTCCTGTGGAAATGAGAGGAGAAGCCATCTTCTCCACCTACTACATATTATTATTAATTATAATTATGTTTACCTTGTGACCTTGGGCAAATCACTTTACTTCCTAGTGCTTACTTCCTCATCTGGAAAAAAAAGGGTTGAACTAGTTGATTGCTAAGGTCCTTACCAGTTCTAAAATCCATACCCTACCACTCTCCTGCCAGGCATTGTGAGGCATGATCTACTCACCAAGTAGGCTGAAAGATCTATGAGCACTGGGGCCATTAACTGCAATTGACTCAAGTTTTATTAACTGGATTTTAATGTTGATGTGGTGCATTTAAGGAGGTTGGCTAATGGGTTATTTAATTAGCATGTATTTGTCAAAATTGCTATTTGAGTTTCTCAAAGAAACCAATTTATCAGTTTTTCAATGAAACAAATAAGCCCTTTCATCTGCTCTGGTTTCTGCCCTTCTGTGTTTTGATTTGAGAATTAAAATGGTAAGAAATAGAATTTGTCAATACTCTAAGAAAGTCATTTATCTTCCAAGCTCTCAATACTTTTGAAAATAAATCACTGCAAATGAGGCCCTTTATACAGCATAGTTAAGTTAGGTATTTTAAAAATATTTCTTCAAGAATATAGCTCCGAAGCACAAAACCACTTTTATTGAGTAGTGGTCACAATGCTCAAGTTGGATTCCCATCTCTGTTGTTTGCTACCCATGTGATCCTAGGGAATTTATTCCCTTCCCCATGCCTCAGTTTCTCAATTTGTTAAATACAAAAGTTGGACCAGATGACCTCTAAAGAACTTTCCTGCTCTAAATCTACTATCCTATCATCTTTCAGGTCCTGTGCACCTCTAAACCCTTTAATCCAAACTTTCTGTTCTTATGTTTAACTTAAGTCTTAAGGATGTTTATCTTCTAAAAAAAACTAGCTAGGTTGAAGAAAAGAATGTGTGCTTTATAAGAAGTTACGTTGACTTAACCCTTCTTCCCACAACTACTCTATAAGGAAGCAATGCAAGAATTGTCCCCATTTTACAGATGAAAAAAACTGAGTCTCAGAGAAGTTACCCAATGTCACACAGCCAGTGGTAAGCCAGTATTTGTACTCATGTCTCTTGATTCCAAGTTCACTACTTTGTTTTTTACAAGTCTTGATATTCATACCAACACAAACATTTACACACAGAGACAGTCCCAGATCCTCCTCAAATACCCTCACATAGAGAAATAGTGAGATCACCCCAACCCACATAGATATCCACCATACACAAGATGCTCATAGAATCTCCCTAAATACAGATTTTTCACATAGAGACATAAATAACCTCTTCTATACACAAACCTAGACCCAGACATAGATACCCTCCCACATATCTGCACGCAGTCACAGATCCTTGCTGAATAAAAACACAGAGACACTCACATAGATAGTTACTCCCCCATAGACACAGAGACTCACACATATCCCTCTAGCAAATACAAAGACCCTGTATGATCCCATAAAAATATAGACTAGAACAAGTAGAGCCTGGTTGTCTATTTTGTTGCTGTGGGATAGGGATGAAGAGGAAAAGAGTGATGGAAAAAATTGTGTTTGTCCATTCTCTAGAGGGAAGCAGGGGGAGGGGCTGCAGACTCCAGAGTCTATGTCTAAGGGAATGATTTCCCTCCCTGGAGTCCCCTGGAAGAATGTTGGGCTTATTGCTTGGGATTTACAGGCCCCATAGGGGAAGTAGTTCCTATGTAAAGGAGGATATTCCCCAGGAAGGTGGGGAAAAATTCCTGCTAGGTTAGAAAACCTTCTATGTCACACTCACCATTTTCTTGAGCGCTAACCCAATCCTAGACAGAGTATATCAAACCAACTATATAGTATTCACAGACATTCACTGGTTGGTTGATTGGTTGTTGTCCTTCATTCTTGGAGAAGACCAAAAGGACATCACTATGCTAGAGTCAAGTTTCAGTATGTCCTACTGTGGCTGATCAGACCAAGATGACCTTGGAATGGTTTGCCACAGGCTGGGCTCAAATAGTCCATGTGTATATTTGGTTGAATACTCTGAATTTGTGCATCCTGCATTTCCTTTGAGCTGTTTCAATTCTGTTTTGCTCATACAGCACAGCACTATCTCTGATGCAGGCATGCCATGCTGAGTGGTCTGTGCCAGGGTCTCCCATGTCACAAAATCAATTCCAAAGTTCTTGAGAGACTTTGAGAGTGTCCTTGTATCACTTCTTCTGACCATCATGCGAACACTTGCCTTGTGTGAGTTCTCCATAAAATGGTCTTTCTGGCAAGTGTATGTTTTGCATTCGAACAATGTGGCCAGCCCATCAGAGTTGCACTTTCTGAGGCAGAGTTTGCATGCTTGACAGTTTAGTTTGAGTAAGGACCTCAGTGTCTGGTACCTTATTAAACAGCTACAACAGACAATAAATTGTACTATAGCTAGGGCAGCTATCAAGATAGATAAAACATTGTTGGAGACCTACGATGGCCACTCTGCCTTTAAATATCTATAATTATCAAGTCAAGGTGCCAGAAATTCTGCTATCAGAGCTTTATTCCTTTGGGATAAAATATTGTGTTTCCAGTAGTCTCTTATTACAAAACAAATACTCCTAGGATAGGGATCCCACCTTAGCAATGATCAGTCATTGGCATGAACCATATGGGAACTGTATCAGAAAAGCTCATCCTTACCCAATAAATCCCAAAAGGAAGGGACATTGGACAGGGACATTTTGATTAGGAAGGGCTACAGAGAAAAGTGTTGCAATTGAGATTGGGGGCAGGGTAGGGGGAGTTAGGGTCTCACAAAGATTAAGCAGATTATAATTGTCAAAATTGCTATTTGAGTTTATCAAAGAAACCAATTTACCCATTTCTCAAAGAAACAAATAAGATCCTTAAAGTGCACTGGCTTCTGCCCTTCTGGGGCAGAATGATGGTTGGCTTGTGGGGCATAACTCTGGCAGGGGCATAGACTTTTCCCACTTCATAATACCTGTATAGGCTGAGCTTGCTAGTCTCACCAGGACCAAGTGGTTGCCTATGGCTGCTGGAGCTCAGAGACCTGAGCACAGAGAGATCAAGCCCTCCACTCCAAGTGCATCGCCTTCATAGGTTTTGAACTCTGATCCTGCTCACTCACCCTCAGAAGCCTGGCAGACCCCAGAAATACACAAAAGCAACCTTGTTCCCTGATTTTATTGACAGGGGCTCCTCCAAAGAGCAATGTTTCCAGGCTTTTTGGCTCAAGTGAACAAAAGCAGCCTCTAGTGGGGTGGGTTCGGAAGGGATGGGCAGCTCTAATTTCGGCATTTCCTTCCTTTTACAAAGTACCTCCCCCACATCCAGAAGCCACCATCCCCAATGCCATTCGATTGGCCTGATTCTTCTCTTGGGTCTGGCTAGAACAGCATCCCCTCTCATGGTGGGTGTGGGGGTCCATTTTCTGTGCTTGTCCTCACTGAAGATTGGTGGAGAGGCTGGGGGGAGGATCTTTACAAAAGTCCAGTCTCTAGTTCAATGTCAGAGAAGTAGTCTGTGTGAGACAGGCCATTCTTCCCAGACCCGCTGGACCATTAAAGGCGTGAGAGAAAACAGGCTTCCCTGGCACTTAATTGAGAAGGTTATTCACCATGGTAACCATGTCAGGAAATCTAGGTTAGATCTTGCTTTCTCAGCTCTCCTACCTTTTCCCTTCTAGCTATTACAAGACTTGGGGTTTGTGAGGGGATGTTGTGTGGGCAGGCAGGAGGAGGTCTCTTCATTTTCTCCCAGAATAGGGCGAAAGGAACTTAACTTCTGGCAAATGACATGGCTAAATGAGATCGGTGGTTCTTAACCTGGGTTCTGGAAATCTGTCATTTTTTAAAAATGTTTTAATAACTGTATTTCAACATAATTAATTTCCTTTGTAATCTTCTGCATTTTAATGTACACTTTGAAAAACTTTATTCTGAAAATGGCTCTATAGACTTCACCAAATGACCAGACAGACCCATGAAACAAAAAAGGGTTAGAAACCCTAGGCAAGATGAACACTAAGAGCCTTTCTGAAATTTTTGCTGTTGAACTTTCTTGACCTTTTATGAAAAGGACAGTCTAAAAATACTCAAGTAGAAGAAGTTGATAAATAATCGGATACTTTTGCAATAACAAAGGGTTGTTCAGTTGTGTCTGACTCTTTGTGACACCATTTGGGGTTTTCTTGACAGGGATACTGGAGTGATTTGCCATTTCCTTCTCCAGTTCACTGTAGGAAACTGAAGCAGAGTTAAGTGACTTGACCAGAGTCATACAGCTAGTAAATGTCTGATGCTGGATTTGAACATGGGAAGATGAGTCTTCCTGATTCCAGGTCCAGTGCTCTGTACACTGTGGTGCTACCTAATTCAAAAGCTCAGCTTAGGTCTCACCTCTTTCACCAAGTCTTCCTTGATCTGCTTGTTTCTCAGATCTCCTATGGCAACTACCATTTGAACCACATAAATTAGTCTTTGGTTATAAACTAGCTCAGATTTTAAGTTGTTCTCTAACTTCATTTGGGTTTATTTGAACAAGAAGGGGCCTTCGAGTTCATCTAAGTCAATCCTTTCATTTTACAGATGAGGAGAGAAATGACTTGCTCAGGGTTACATAGACAGTAGTAGCAGAGCTGGAACCCAGGTCTTCAAATTTACGGGTCAGTGGCCTTCTATGGCACCATGCTGATATCTTATGGATGAGCTGGTCTCATAATGGGAACGTACCCACCTTTAAACCCCTTTTGATCCTTTTGTCACAATAGGCCACCTGACATGGGATAGAATGTTGAACTGAGTCAGGAAGACTGAGGTTCCAGCCCCACTTACTATCTGTGTGACATGTACAACTCACTTCATCTCTGCTAGCCTCAGTTTCCCTATCTGTAAGATAAGACTGATAATATATGTAGTACCCACTTTAAGAGGCAGCATAGCATAGTGCAGAAGTTCTTAATTTTTTTTTTTTGTGGACCACTTTGGCATTCTGGTGAAGCCTTTCTCCGAATCATGGATTTTTGTGATATCCATGATTGAAGGCATGATTGAAGGCAATGCTAACTTTCTATTAGCAGTTGATGGAATGTGTTTGTGTGCATGTACATATACATATAGAGGCACACCCATATTTTTCACATCCCAATTCACAGATCCCCTTGAAATCTATCTATGGATCCCAAAATTAAGAACTTCTGGCATGATGGATAAGAGAGCTAGCCTTGAAGTAAGGAAGAGATGGGTCGAAGTTCTATCTCTGACATATGTTAGCTGTGTGACCTTTGGTAAGGCATTTCAGGGGAGAAGGGAATGAGGGAGACGGGGGCAGGGGGGGAAGAGGGAGGGAGAGAGACAGAGAGAGAGAGAGAGAGAGAGAGGGAGAGTGAGAGGGAGAAGGGGGGAGGGAAAGAAAGAAGAAGAAGAAGGAAGAGGAAGAGGAGAAGGAGGAGGAGGAGGAGGAGAACAAAGAAGAGAAGAGAGAGAGAGAAAAGAGAGAGGGGAGGAAGGGAGGAAGGGAGGGAGAGGGAGAGCACTGTGCTAAGTAGAAGGATCCAAATATACCCTGAGAAAGCTAACAGCTAATAGTGGAAGATAAGGAGAGGGAATGTCTCCATTTGGGGACAAGGTTGTTGGTAAGGAAGACAAGTCAGAGAGTCTAGTCAAGAGTGAGGTGAAGCATGGCGAGGACCCCTCCTGAAATAGTGTTTCCAGATCGGGAAGTGACCCAGGCTTTTCTCTAAGGCTGTAGGTTCCAGAGAAGTTGCCAATCTTCACTAGAAAGCAGATTTTCCCAATTGGGCAGTCCCTACTCCAGTGAAATCATTGGCCCAGACCAAAAAGAAAAGTATGTATCTCACAGGGTGGTTGTTATAAGGCTTAAATAAGATCAATGCCTGGCACATGGAAGGTGCTTAATAAATGTTTATTTATTGATTAAAGCATATGTTAAACTTTAAACATCATAATGACGCTGGTTATTATACTATGGCATCCATTCCTGCCTAGTATTTGTGCTTAGAGACCTATGATAACAAGACAAGAACTGTCATTTGGGAGGGATCCAGAGGCTACAAGGGAGGCAAGTGCTTAAAGGCCCAAGTCCATTTTGACTGCGAATCTGAATGATAAATATAGCAACGCCAATAAGGAAGATGATGATTGGTGATAACGAGATAATGTATGAACAAAAAAGGTGGTGGGCCAGCCATGTAAATGAAAGAAAGGAATGATAGATAGGTGGCTAGGGGAGTGTTACATCCATTAAGTTTTGAAACGGGGAATAGGCAAAGACCTAGAGAATGACCCCTAGGCAGTAAGAGGCAGTTCTCCTTTGGAGAATTTGTGAAAAGACCAGAACAAGAATCACACAGGATAAGAATGTGAGTATGGGTTATGCTCTACGAGGGAGGAGAGAGTAGAAGTCAATAAAATCATAGACCCATTAAAATAATCACTCATTTTTCTATAGTGCCTTAAGATTTACAATGTATTTCCTCATAAAAGGGGTAGATAGTACAACTATTATTATTTCTATTTAAAGAGAAAGAACTTAAGACTGAGAAAGGTTGCCACTTACCCATGATCACACAGTAAGAATCTAACTTGGGATTCAAACCCAAGTTCTCTGACCCTGAGTTCACTTGGGGTGATGATAAGACCATGCCTTCTGTGTTGGACACTGATCCTTGGCTTCCCAACTCTGCCCAATATCCCCTCAATATCTCTTTGAGTTCAGTAGAAACATGGATAATGGGAAAAAGGAATGCATTGTACAGGGAGGGAGACAATAACCCCTTGTAAGAGAAAGCACTGGAAAGCATGATTGGTTTGTTTCCAAAATGGATGAGGCCTAAGGCACATCTGTTCTGCTTAGCTTAGTTCATCCCACCCACCCTGGGCGGGCCTAAATTGCCCTGTGCTCATACCTTGGATGAGTTTCCTTTGGAGCAGGTTTGGGGGAACCATAGTGCCAATGTGATGTTTTTGAATCTGGGGAATGGGACTGAAGTGACTCAAGTTTTTGGCAGTCAGCTACGTTGCCTGTGTTTTGTTACTTACCTTCCAAAACGCAAGAAAGCATGAGGCTGAGATCACAATCCTTAGATCAGGCCAGAAGTATTATTCCTTCTCCATGAGTTTAATGTCCCATCACCTTGGACCTCTAGCTCTATTGAACTTGGATGGCCTAGTTTTCTGAGAGCTAATTTTCATCTAGGCTATACCAGGAACCTATTGGTCCAGAGAGCCATTCAAGGGAGTCAATATGGCTCCCCTAAAATAAAGGAAGCCTAGAATCTTAGAATTGGAAGGGACCACGTACGACTATCTTTTTTTTTCTATTCTACTATGTTTTGGGAATGCTTGTTTTATTTCTTAGGTTCAGAATAAAATTAACTTAAAAAAAAGATTTGGAAAGAACCTTAGAATTTAGCTGTCATTCAACCTCCCACCTAATGTAGGAATTCCTTCTACAATAGCCCTTCCTTCTCTAATATCCCTAATAAATAGTCAACCAGCCTTTGCTTGAATACTTCCAAGTAACAGGGATCCCAGAACCTTAGAAAGCTGATTACTGGGTCTAGTTGTTAGAAAGTTCTCCCTGATGTTGACCTGAAACCTACCCCTTACCTCCACTTCCTTTCATCGGTCCTATTTTCTGTCCTTTGAAGACTGATAAAAACAAGTTTGACCTCTCAATTGCATTTGAAGATAATTTACTCCCAGTTCCTTCAACTATTGTTATAGGAAGATTGGTGCCTGGCATATAGTAGGTACTTAATCAATATTTATTGATTAATTTCACCATTTAGCTATCCTCCTTTCAGTGTTCCCCATTTTATAACTGTCCTTGCACTCAAGAATGGAACTCTATAGCATCCCACTAAAGACCTCCCTTGAGGTTATCATTTTTCTTTAGTTTCCTCCGTTTTCTGAATTCTGTGATGATAGCTTTACCTTGCCAAAGACATACAATGAGTAAATGAATTCAGTACTAGAATGGATAATTGGCTTCAGATTCAAATGATCTTTGCTATGATTATTTCCACTATAACAGACATTGATTGAAACAGGTACATCATCATATGCATAACAGTTCACATTTTTATTAAATTGGCAAAGCCTACATTAGCTCAACTGATGCTCATAACATGGAACTGGCATGTGCTGTGGGTTTTCTTTTTACAGAGGAAGAAACTGGGACTCAGAGAGAGCAAATGGTTTGTTTTTGGTCACACAGCATCTGAGATCATGTTCTAATACAGCTCTTCTTGACTTCAAACCCAGTGTTCCATCCATCATGCCACATTGCTAATACAGCATGCAGACACATGCACATTCATGTAATTCTTATGTCAAAGACTCCCTTCTTACTTGAAAGATCAGATATACTTTGGGAATCTTTCCCATTCTCTGGCTTATTACCCCAAACTAGGTAAAGCTGGAACCTCCAGATCTAACATTGTCCCAAAGGTAGCCATTGGTTTCCCTTACAAATACTTGAGTTTACAAGGTTCAAAACACAATACGGTTTTATTTACAATTTAATGGAAATAGGCCATCTTTTGTCTCAATTACCATCTAGCCTTTAATCGCTCAATAGGTGTTGTCTCTGACAAACTGAGATCTGGAAAAGACCTTAGCTTAAAAAGGCCACTGCATCCAGGGTCAATGCCAGTTGTCTTGACTTATGTCTTGTCACTGGACTCTGAGTGACGTTGGCGACTTTGCACAGATATGCCTCACTCAAATCCAATTCACTTACAAGTCAAGATATCGTCCATCTGATGCCATTGAAAATGAAGGACTACCACCACCAACAGCAATGGAAATAGTAAGAACTTTCATCCAAGCTCCTAATTGCCCTGGTGGATAACCCATCCCAGAAATCTACATAGGTTCCATGACTTACAGTACTGCCTAGGGTTTGGGGTTCCTGCAAGGGGCTTTTCTCCTCCTCTTTGCTCTTCCCTTTCTATTTCCTATAGCAATCCTCAGGTCTCAGCAAATAAGGTTTTCTCTTTGTAAGCCCTACTTACTTTTCTCCATGGTTATGTCTCCTATAGATACAGGTCCCAACACCTCTGTAACTTGTTTTCCTATATGTCAATTCCTTTGCCAATTTCTACAGTTTTGCTTGTCTAGAGGTACAATGAGTTCTGAACAAAAGTGACTTTCCCTTAGCTTCCTACTAAATGCAAGCTACACAAAACCCGTTATAAAATAATAAAAAGTAAATACAATTATCCAAGCACATATCAGACAA